>NW_025999932.1:19423408-19523831 GCF_001458135.2 Marmota marmota marmota
TTTTTTTTGCCTGCATCTTATCCGTAGCTGGTAGTGGGTACAAAATCCTTTCTTGATTTCCAACACTTTTGCCATTTTTCTGTCCAATTTGATATAATTTCTTTGAAAATTATTGTAACCTTCCAAAATACTTCTCTAAAGAAAATCAAGCACACAAATCAATTCAAACAAGCCTTTTTATACTAGGAGTCCTTGAAAAATCTCTGGTGACGTGACCCCCTCATAAGGTTTATTACTCAATAGAACAGGTCTATAAGTTTTCACTCATATGATCCTTGAAAAGCTTCATCTGGCTGAGAACATCTATGAGACACTGTTATAAATCTTCCTGTACTTTGAACAGAATTATGTGTTCCACTCTCAATTTCTTTACCTTTAAACTAAATATTTGTGTCCTGAACTTACTATTTGCCATTACTTTCTTAGAGAATTTCTTGATTTTTGCAACTTAAGACTCTCTATATTTCCAGAAAATTCTGATTAATTATTAAACATTTCAGTATTACTTCATCCTCAGTTCTCTTATAACAGTCAATGAAAAGGATCCAGTAGCTGCTTTCAGCCACGTGCTTATCTTCTACTTTCCCCAGGTTAATTAGGTGACTTTCTATCTTACAATAAAACATTTCAATACTGTAAGCACTTTCTTTCACCAATCTTCAGTAATAATCTTCTCACTGCCATTCACCAACTGCACTCTTAATCCCTTCCAAATTTTCCCTGTTCTCTCATCCTCAAATCAGTTCCACGTGTTTTATGCTACTGATGTGGAAGGAACTCATTTCCATTTGTTGATGCAAAAGAAACTCTCTCAAAACTTAAGAGTTCAAAACAACTATTCTAATTTGCTCAAAATTTCTTATCAAAATTCATTAAGACTTAGTTGGGTGGCTTATCTGTGATCTAACTGTGTCACAGATCTTATTGGGCTGGAGGACTATGTTAGTTTCCTAGAGCTGCCATAACTAATTATCACAAATCTAGTGGCCCAAAGCAACATAATTTACTCTCTTATATTTCTAGAGACTAGAAGTTCAAAATCAATTTGCCATCAAAGCCATGGTTCCTTGAAGGCTCTAGTGAAAAGCCTTATTTTCCCCTGTGACTCACAGCTATACTGGATCTTCCTTGGTTTTTAGCCATACAGTTCTGATTTCTGCTCTGTCTTTACATGATATTCTTTCCCATTTCTTCTTTTCTTCTTATAAGAATGTCAGTAACTGTATTTAAGATCCATTCTAATTAATGATATTTAATCTTGAGGTTTTTAATTAATAATATCAAAAACCATCCCCTATTTTGGATTGAACCTAGAGCCTCATGTATGGTAAGCACCATTTACCACTTCTCTATCTCCCCAACCTGTACAAAGACCTTATTTCAAAATAATCCCACATTTTGGGGTTTCAAGAATACATTGATTTAGGCGGAACAGATACTATTTGATCCACTGCAATAATCTTCTTCTAAGAAGGTGCCCTTATTCAGATATTTATTATCATTTTGCTCTTTTCTGTACCCCTACCTCCACAGATTATCCCTTGATCTTGGGCTTTTACATATGTTTCTTAACTTTACTTATGCCTTGTGGTCTCAGGATGGACACATTCTTATGTGTCCACTGCTCAAAGATAGGATAATATAAACCCATCAGTGTCTAAAGTCTTAAAAAAAGAAACTGATGCCAAATCATTGCAAATTATTCAAAGTAGTCACAGCATCTGAACAAGTTTAAGGAGAAGGAACATAGATTAGTGATAAAGGTGTACCAAAGATTGATTGGTATTTTAATTTATCATACCACTTAGCAGAAAGCAAATTGTGCAATGTGAAGTATTAATGTCAACAATGAAGTATTCTTGATCCAAGATGTTTAATTTGATTCTAATCATACCTCTAAGTCTTAACATACACATTAAAAAGCAAGTCGCAGTTAGTTGGTGGCCTCATTATTCCTTACAAGAAAAACATCAATCAGTAATGAACATAAACAAAGACATTGTCAGGAAAACAAAAGCTGGGAGATTTTTTTGGCCTGAAGAAACATAGTAAGACATTATAAAAGGGTGTTCTTCAAGTAGAAAAGATTATAAGAGGAAATAATAGATGTGCAAAAAGAGAAATGAAACATTTAACAATATAGGTAAATCTTAAGTAAATTCTGACTACAAAAAAGTAATTCCTCATGGTAATAGTATGTGCAAATGCACATAAGTGTGTGATTTTCATTTATACACATGGCCCAATAAGTTTTAAATATTTTAATAACTTGAAAATCGTATGGAATAGCTATTTTGAAATCTGAAGAACTGGAAGCAGAAAATCATCATCCCTGAAAGAACAAAAACACAAATGTAAAATTCATTATTGTCTCAGATTTCTTATAGGAATCTCTTCCCCAAGAGAAATGCAGAGGGGGAAGGACAAAGAGTACACCACGGTCTCATTGAGGTGAGAGGACAAAGACTGATGCTCAGAATACTAAAATGAATAGAATTTATGTGGCAAGGAATCAGAGAAGGAGAGAACTATGTAAAGAATGCACTTCAGAAAGCTATAATTCAAGGCCCTTTAAGTTTTGGTCAAATATTAAATTTAAGATGATTTGGGTGAAACTCCATGCCAAAAGAGCCTTCCATGAAATGCAAACCTGGAAAATTCAAGTTCATTAGGATCAAAGGGCCTAAAGAGCCACATACATCATTTAGTGACCTTCGTAAAGACCACAGAAAAGTTATGTTAGTGGTAATGCTATTTGAGGTTCACAGCATTCTTAAAACCTGCTTGAACAAAGTTGCAACATATGCCACAAAAGTCAAGATGATACAAAGGAAAATTAACTATCTGATGGGAAAAAAAGAAGAAAAGAGATCTAAACTCTCTTATTCAAAACAACAAAATTCAGACATTCAGCTACAGAATGTTCATAATGTCCAGCAACTAATCACAAATTACTGTAATGGCAAAGATGCAAGAATCTGTGAAAATAAACATGAAGAAATGATTTAATAAAAAATATTAAGAACTTGCAGATAAAATAGAATTAGCAGATGAGAGGTACATAACATATATATATATATATATATATATAATATACAGGTGTTAGAATAATTATGTGTATATATATATATTTTCAATAGTATATTGATAAAATGAAATAAAGGATATCAAAGTTGAGAATTATATTGGGAAAGAACCATGTGGGAATTCTAGAATCAAAAATATGATATCTGAATTATAAAATCAAGGTAAGAACTTAAGGAAATATTAAATAGATTCTGAAATATTAAAGAATAGCGAACTTGGACAATACATTAGAAAATATCAAAGTTAGGCAAAAAAGACTGGCAATGTGTTGTGATAGATGGTGTCAGAGTTTAGCTCTGGAGTGAGCCCTTGAAGTTCACGTGCTGAAATGTTCGGTCTCCAGCCTGTGGCTCTACTAGCAGATAGTGGAACTTGTAACAGGTAGGACCTAGTGGAAGTAGGTTAGGTTATCGGTGATGCCATTTAAGGTAATATTGACATTCCAACGCTTTTCTCTGCTTCTCTTTGCTTCTCAGCTATCAATGAGGTAAAAAGACCTCTTCCTCCATCACAGGCCCAAACTCAATAGATCCAAGTAAACATCTCCTGAAACCTCAGAGACATTTAGTTCAAAGAAAGCTTCCTCTTTTTATGTTGATTATCTCAGGTATTTTGATGGTACAGAGTAGAAACACGAATACCCCAGAATTAAGGGAGTAATGGAGAGGGAAGAGCCAATATCCTGTTTTTCTGTAACAGCTAAGGACCTTACTTTCTTCTTCCACACCTAAATGCTAAATAAAACAAAATAAAGTTGTAGTATTCAAAACTACAAGCCACACAATGAATGACATGACTACAAACAAAAATTCTGGAAGTTCCACTGGGTACCTTCCTGTTTTTCTTTCACAGTCCTCCTTATTGTCGCTGCATTCAATTTCAACATGATTGCTTACATTCCTTCATACACCTTCTTTATAAGTTTTGCCCTGTTAGCACCCATAGGACCATCTCCAGGCTTATTCTGATGGTGCTGACTCAGAAATCCTGTATGGAATCTTTGGTAATTATTGCTCTCCACATACCTCTGGAAGGGCCAGATTCTATGGCAAGTTATTTTTTTCTCTTTATACTTCAACTTCCAAATTTGTAAAGAGGGTTAATAGAGTTCTCTACTTCATAAGACATTTTTTTTAAGATCAAGTAAATTAATCTTTATGTAGTGCTTAAAAGCTAGAAAGAAAAAAAAGAAATAAAAATAGAGATCTTGTGAAAATAGAAGGGAGATCAGAAGAGTAGAAGTGGAGGACCAAGGGAGGGGGCAGGTAAGGGGGGAGGGAAATAAAGTACTGGGGATTAAAATGGAGGAAACTGTGTTATCTGCATCTATGAATATGTCAAGATAAATCCCACTATTATATATAACCATAATGCACTAGTAAAAAAGTAAAAAAATATATATTTGTTCTGTTCTATGCAAGTATGTATTTAATCAATGATATAAAACTGTACCTGTGAAAAAATATTCATAGTATCTGACTCAACCACAGTAACAGAGCATCTTTTAGAATAGGGGATTTCTCTGAAGGAAATTGAATTTATTAGAATTTTTCCATAAAAATTCATGTTTAGAAAATAATATTTATAGGTCTGTACCTGAAAAATTGACAATACAATCTTTATATAAATAAGACGAGGGCTCTCAGGACAAAACGTTGGTTTCTTTTTTTTTCACCCTAAGCATCTTAATAATAAGTTTGTTTATGCTTATAGCGGAGTCAATGAGTTTTGTCCAATTTAAGTTCAGAAGAAAATGAGAGAAAAAGATAGTCTTATAAGGGACACCTTGTAATGATTCAGCTTTGGCAGTAATTTTCTCTATCCCGACTTACAGAGGAAGGTCTGCAAAATAGAAGAACCGCTAGGAAAGTTATCTAAAAATGTACCCCTCTTGGTACACCTACCCTGAAATAAATATTGGCTGATATTAAGATAAAAAATATAATGTGTGTGGGGTCACCCTAGCCCTGTTGAATCAAAACTTCTTGGATAATTGTATAGGAATCTTTGTTTTATCAAATTCTCCAGGCGATCCTGGGGCATGCAAATATTGGAGAACTACTGCTTTTTATTGCACTTTTCTTATCACTGGACTATAAGAAAATCATCATTGGAAATCATATACATTTATAATCTTGTGCTTTGAGGAATTCGGAGAGTGTTTGTTTATTTATTTATGTATTTTTATTTTTGAGGACTGTGGAAGAAACCAGTGGCTCCTTTAGTTTCAGATGAGGAAACAAAAGTGGAAGTTAGAGGGAGAGAGACTTCGACTATGCCTGTTAGCTGACAAGAAAGCATCAGGTTTCCTAAAAATGAGAAGGGTCAAGAAAAGCCTGGAAGAATTTTTTTTTTCTGAACATATATTGAAAACTCCCACAAATTATGGAAAGAGATATTTCTAGGGAAATTATTTTTGATAAAAATGCTGCCTGAAGCTTAGGCATTTATAATTAGTTTATGGATGAAATTAGCACCTTGATTTCTACTTAAAGAGAAATGGTACCTGCTAGAGATAATGTCTGTGTTTATATATATCAATTATCAGTCTGACATCTGTTTATCTATCATCTATCTATCTAGAATCTTCTCTGAGTCACATTTTAGACATAACTCATAGGCTGTTCTTCCTGCTCTTAATTTTGCCTTTCCTCATTCATCTTTCACACTATAGTCATGTCAACCTGGCTAAATTTCCTTTTTACCCCTATTCTTTATGCACCTTAAAATCTGTGTTACGTATGTCAATCAAAAGCTCTAATTTTGCTAATGTCACTTATGCCTTATTTGCTCAGTTCATGTTTTCTTTTTCCTTTCATTACCTTTTCTTTCTTTTCTTCCTTCCTTCTTTGCAGTACTGGGGATCGAACCCAGGACCTCACACATGCTAGGCAAGTGCTCTATCACTGACCTACATCCCTAATTCTGCTTTCTGCTTCATGCAAGTAAAATGCTTTAGTTATTTATTTCCAGTTCTTGTTTAATTCTTGCTATTCTCCCTCAAGAAAGATACAGCATTGCCTCTACTGGGAGTAAAATACCTGCAATATCTAACAGATTTTTCTGAATTTCAAACACTTATGCTTTTAGATTTCTAATTTTAAAATAGCCCTGGGATGCTGGTCACTGGATGATTCTTGTGTAAGAGAACAATCTCTCTCTGGTTTGATCATACCTCTTTCCTCAACCTCACTTCTCATGCTTAAATTGTGACTTATGTGTGTATCTCATCTCCTGATTCTCTCTGAAGCCCACCCACAACTGAAATGAGTCTTATTTTAGGTATTGTTTCTAAGATTCCCTCCTAAGTGAGTCTTATGCTAGGTATTGTTCCTAAGATTCCTTATTCCAGGTATTGTTCCAACTATAGTAGAAACTGTTCTTGTCAATGGATGATGACCAGATTATACTTCAGTGAATAACAAAACTATATTCTTATACACACTGAGAATGTTCAAACTCCCCATTATAATTAGAATCTAAAATGTGGTCCATACTCAATTGCATGTCAGTATATATCTCATGTGCGCATGCGCACGCACATACAGGTAATTGTTTTCATCATTATAGTAGCAAACGTAATTCAAGATATGTAAAAATATCCATCATTTGGAAATAGTGCTTTTAGTAGAACAGTTTCAAATCAGCTTTATTATGGAATGCTGATGCAAAGTAGTCATTTTACACCTCTAGCTTCTATGAAATGATAACAATAGGGTGGCACAAAGATTCAAATAGCAGAATGTGTGAAGTCATTGCCTCACAGAAGACACTATGACATAATGATCTTTATCAGCACTGTCATCAGTTGAAAGAAGGGACAATTTAGCAGATGGCAAACAGTATTCTAAAACACTAATTTTTATATGTAGTGCATTCACTGTTTATTAATACAGTAATGGTGTATGTGTGTATAGCTTCTCCAAAACTGCTCCTTAAATTTTAATTAGAATCTTTAATTATTCCTCTTTCATGATATATTATTTTCTAAGAACATACCACTTCCAAAGTTATAACGAAAAGTAAATATTGGTTGGAAAAGAATGAAACTAGGTCTGATATCAATGCCTGTGCTTATATTGACTAGTTGTTATGAGCTTGCTATAAGGTTGTTATAAACTTTTAAAAACAAAAGATAAGAAAAACGGAAATAGTTATGTTTATAAAAGTATGCTATTATGAAAACAACAATTCTGAATAAATAATATGCACAAATGTAATAAAAATAAGATATATGAAGATTTAGAAGAAAGTAAAAAAACAATGAAAAAAATGGGAGAACTTGTCTCACGTAAAGAAAATTTAATTCATTAAAAAGCATTACAAGAGTAGAGTTATTATTTCATCATTATATATAAATATTAATATATATGTAACATACATGGGAACATACAATTCCTGACTCAAACTAAATATTGAAATAATATCACCACATTTTGATTAGTAATTAATAGATTTAACATCGTTTGCTAAAATTTCATCTTATTATGAAATACCAGAAATTAATGGGCCCATTAAAAACATTAAACTTTTGAAAAGACTTTAATAGATTTATACAGATAGTTTTGAGTTAAAATACATTGAGAAAAGTAATGACATCAAATATAATAAGGCAATGTTTGACTATTTAAAAGAATTGATATTTGATAATTGATAATTTGACTATTTAAAAGATAATTGCAAAAAAGTGTCTTAAAATATATAAGTCTCATTGAAATGTGAAAACAGTATTTGTTCATTAAAAAAGTAGGAAATGTTTTAATACAAAACAATGAATTTGTTTTTCTTGCAATGCATCAGAATTTATAATCTAATACTACTTTCAAAAAATACATTTACTTAAATTAATACTCATGAAGAATCATTTAGACTGTGAGTACTGTAAGTAAAAACATCTCCAAATAATAAATGTTAAATGATGTTTACTCAAAGTTTATTCTCACTTACTTTAACTCAAAATATGGAAGTTGTTTTTAACTTAATGTAAAGATTTAATCTCTGTTAAATCATGTTAGTTTTCAGAGCTTTCACT
The DNA here is from genome assembly GCF_001458135.2 of Marmota marmota marmota. Taxonomy (NCBI): domain Eukaryota; kingdom Metazoa; phylum Chordata; class Mammalia; order Rodentia; family Sciuridae; genus Marmota; species Marmota marmota. Next base: position 19,431,528 of record NW_025999932.1, read on the forward strand.
TATTCAATTACATAGAGAAAATCCTTAGTTAATAAAAGTTTAATACAATTTAAGCTTCCCAAGACTATTAAATCTCACACTCATAATGTATCAAAAGCACATGTCACTGTTAGATATTCAAAGGTAATCTGCAGGCATTTGATGATAATAATGAATGTAAATCTCTGTAGGCATAAAAGGTAATAGAAAATAAGGTAGAACATATTATAAGTCAGGATGTCCAAAGTTTATCTTCACAGAGCACCTTCTGTGCAACTGAAATAATACCAAAAAAAAAATGAATTAAGCATACATAATATCCAGGCACTTGCTTCTAATAATGGGTGGGAGCAAGCTTCACCAGATAAAATAGAAACTTGTTAAATGTGCACACTAGGCCAATTTAAGTATTTGATGGATTGTCTCTACTGTAATTTTATGGTGCATTTAAAGACAACTTTGGTTGTCTAAGCTCAAATATGTATTGGCCATGACAAAACAGAAATTTGATAAATTATCCTAAATGCTGTTAAGTAAAAATGAGTTATAATCGATTTAACCAAGGATGTTTTTTCTCTTTGATTAATACTTCAATAGAAATATCTGTTCATTTTTATATTTACTTTCTTTAATGGGAGAAGATGTTATGTAAATAAATTAAATATTGAGTTTCTTACATTTCATAGTTGGATTCTGGAAAGAATATATTTATCCATATCTCTCAAGATAATGGATTTCAATATAATAAATAAATATTTACAATTATTCCTAATGATTAACTTGTAAAGATTAATAATATAATATTTAAAAATACATCTGAGATGTCAATGACCTGAATTATTCAATTTAAATTTCTGGAATTTTTGTTATGCAGAAAGTTCTTGGTAAAATTCATTTGATAATAAATATGGGAGAATTTACCATACCTCTTGACTATTATGAAAAAAATTGAGAAAAGTTTCAGTATTAGCTACTGCTGCTTGTAAACAGAACCAAAGGGATTTGAGATTCTTAATAATATATAAGTAATTTGCAAAATCTCTCTTTTATATTCTTTTTAAAATATTTTTTTTAGTTGTAGATGGACACTATACCTTTGTTTATTTTATGTGGTGCTGAGGACCATACCCAGTGCCTCATATGTGTGAGGCGAACGCTCTACCACTCTGCTACAACCTCAGTCCTCTCTCTCTTTTTTTTTTTTTTTTTAAGAAAGGAAATGAGATAGAAGGAGAGAATAAAGAATAAAGGGAAGGAAAAAGGAAAAGGAGGAGTGAGTTGGGAAGGAGAGGAGACTCTCAATATTGATATGTAACTTTGTTTTAAAACAGACTTCAAGGAAAAAATTCTGTTTGATATTTTAAATCAACTTTAAATTATGTGATATTTATTTATCTAAAGTAACTCACAAATATTTGTGAGAATTTTTAAAAAAATAATATCAAAAATAAAAAGGAGAAAAGAGAAAAAGAATATTTCAACAAGTGCAAGGATATTATTTAATACTTAAAATAAATTCTTGATAATGAGAACGTTGTGTTTCAGCTATAAGAAACAAGCATAGAATCCTTCAACTGATTAAAAAAAAAAGGAACAACAATGACAGTATGTTACAGTGGAAGTTCTATGAACATTGTCTCAATTGCCACAGGACAGGAAGCATGTACAGTGTGGATACACTGGAGAAAGGGGTGATTCATGTCCCAGGCATGATGTGGCAGGATGGCACAATATCTCATTCTTGTACCAGAATGGCAATTTAAACCATGCATTGCTTATTTCTGGGATTTTTCACTAGTTTTTTGGACTGTGGTTTGCAACAGGTAACTGAAACTGCAGAAAGTGAAATTGCGGATAAGGAAGAATTACTGTATCGTACATTTGGCATTGTTAATAAGAAAAAAGAAAAACTCCATAAATAGAGTGGCTTAACACAGATATATTTTTTTTAAATTTATACTATTTAAATAGTAGTTTTAGATATATTTAGATAGCTTTTAGCATATTATTGTTGTGCACGTATATATAAAGAAGTGTTCTTTAACATTATGAGTCTGACTTTCCTAATGTTTTTTCTAATTATTGTTGTCATAACCATCTTTCACAGTATAATGCTTTGTGACATCAAGTTTAAAAAGACTGCTTCTTCTATTTTCCAGAATATTCTTCCAAGACATTGGCATCCCCCATTCTATAAATTTGGATGCTGGCACTTTCTCATTTCTGAAATAATCTTTTCATCTTTTTCTCAATAGATTCACATATATCTCAAAGGTATGCACTTTGTGCTTAAGGCACAGGATGTCTCTGACAAATTGATATTCATGTCTTAATGATGATCCTGAGCAATATGCGATCAGCCTTTCATTACTTTAAAATGTCTTTCATCTCTTCTGTGGGATTTATCCAATTCTCCTGTCTAGAGTTTCTTTGCTCAGTATGTAATAGAGCATATTTTTGCACAAATCTTAATAATAAAATATATCAAAATTTTACCTGTATGTGCATCTTCCATGGTTTCCATTAAAATCTTTCTCATTGCTTTGAAATAAATTATTGTATTGCAATTATTATTCGGAAAATGATTATTTGCTTTTGGAGTGTGAAACTATTAATACTACTCTATTTAGCACCTGTCTTCATAAAATGACGTACTATTCAATCCAATTCATAGAGCCACTGATAAGCAGAAATATAGTCTGCTGTTAACAGTCTTCAGAAAGGGGGCATTGCACATTATTTACCCAGTCACAGGGAAGGACCCTAACACATCATCTAATTATGTTAAATTCCAAAAGCCTGGCAGGGTCTTTGTACAAGACTGCTGTGTGAGTCCTGCAAGGGTTCTTCACTGGCAGGAGTTCAAAGCAGACCTAGTTGCCACTTGTATTCTTGGGTCTAGTCTGATTACATAGGACACTTGCAAAACAAGACAAGCAAAATACATTTATTAGTTTCAACTAGTTAACAAATAATCATCAGAAATCCAGGATCCGTGGCAACAAGTATTTCTAGTTTCAGAAGGGCTGTGCAGGGTGGATAGAGTACAGTTTACACATATCCAACTTCACCTCCACATATCATAAATTTAAGACACTCCCTATTTTTAGAAACATTAAAATATTAAAGGTCAAATGAGATGTCAAAAAATGAACATCAGAAATGTGAAGAGAAATTCTACTTCTGTTTAGGATGTTGAAAGTAGGAGCAGACCATTGTTCACAGGGTTATCAATTCTTACATTCCTTCTTGTGGGTATACCTGATGAGAAGCAAGATAGAAAAGTATTTCTGAAAGAGAAGTCATAATTGTTTAGGCATTTCAAAGTGGATATAAAAATTTTAGTTCAGGATTGTCACAGCAGTTTATTCTTGAATGACCAAAGTTTTGGAGGTAAAGAAATACAGAGAAGAACGCTGGACATTCAATATCTGTTTTTCCCTTCAAAAATTTACCTTATTAAGCTACAAATGGCAAAAAGCTTAAAGAGTTTACTAACATCATTAATATAGTTAAGATGTTGCTATTAAAAACATGAAAATTATGCTTCAATTTCCAAGAACTGTTCACACATATATTAATTTGTATATTATGTGGTTGCATGTATAGTCCTACAACTTCATTCTTCCACTTCCTTTAAAGTCTTTTCTTAAGTGTAATTTGTCTGAACACTTTATTCATTATGAAAACACTCCTTTTTCTTTTTTTTTCATGCTTTGTTTTCTTAAAGGAAATTAGCACTAAAAAATATATATTCCATATATTTTGTATATTATTCCCTTCCATTCACCACTGTTAGTGTGCTGGGGTGCATGGTACCCACCTACACACACGCACAAAAAAAATCCATATTCTTCTTTGAAGCTTAGAATGTGACCATATATAGATATAATTACAGATGTAAGATTAGTTAAGATGAGGTCATACTGGATAACTTAAATCATTATTCCAATATGATTATCGTTGATACTTATAAAAGACAAAACACTTGTATGATATCCTGTGAAGACCAAGGCAGAAATTGTGATGACACCATCATAAACCAAGGGATTTTAAGGATTATTTTCAACCTCAGAGAACTAAAAGGCATGGAATATAATTTTTCTCTAAGACTCTAAGAAGTAAAGTACCCTGTCAACACCTGATTGCACATATCTGTTTTTTAGATCTATAGACATATCATAGTACTTTTAAGTTAAATCTCCAGTCAAAAAAAATGAAAGTAAAAAGTAAAACCAAGGAAGTCCATAATGGTTATGTGATTAGAATAGAACATGTTACTAGTTCCTCTTTGTACATTTTAATCAATAGAGACATTGCTGAGAGTCCAGTTGATATGTATAGATGGGGTACTAAATGAAAGAAGTAGAGACAGTTTTCCAAGAGTCCTGTCATCAATACATTTAAAACCAGTATATGGAACCAGGGTTCTACAAAGTATTTAAAGAAAAATCAACACATTTTAATGTCTTCCAAAAATACTAGAAGAGGGGGATATGTTAGTGATTCTACAAGGCAACATTACCCTGATACACAGAGACAATCAATCAATCGATCAATCAATCAATAAATAAAGATCATTACATATTTTGAACATACAGGAAAAATGCATCAAGGAACACTATCAAGCAGATGGAAAAACAAAGTACAGATGGAAGGAAATACTATGAATTGTATAACTCAAGAGAATATAATATCTAGAATGTATGAAATGCCTGAAAATCAACAACATAATACAAATCCAATTTTAAAAATCAACAAAAGGCCAGAATAAACTTCTCTACAAGGAAAATATGCAAAGGGCCAATACATATATAAAAAGTCAGCATCATTAATCATTAGCAAAATCCTAACCCAAACCACAATGAGATCACTTCAAATTTACTCTTAGCAAACAAAGAGAAAATAACAGTCAAGGATACAGAGAAACTGGAACACTCTTATATGGATTATGAGAATAAAATGGTGCAGTTAACTGTGAAAAACCTTTATGAGGTCCATCAAAAAATTAAGCTTAGTATTATCAAAGAATTTAGAAATCTCTTTTATGGCATATACCTCAAATACTTAAAAACACATACTCAAACAGATACTTGTAGATAAATATTCACAGCATTACTCCCAATAGCCAAAAATTGAAAATGAATCCTATGATAAGAGGAATTGATAAGCCAAATGTGATATATAAGTACAACAGAATATTTTCCTGTCATAAACCAAAAATTAAAGAATTTTTGATATATGTTACATCATTATAGACTTTGAGAAGTTGAAAACTACGTTACTTGAATAAGCCAAACAGTAAAGGAAAAACATGCAATGGCTTCACTTGGAAGATTTGTAAGAACAGAAAGTCAATTGGAGAGTGCCTGGGACAGAGGGAGAAGGGGGAAATGTGGCATTAATGCTGGTGAGCACAGAATTTCTGCTTGGAGTGATGAAAAGGATTGGAAATAAATAATGTTTACGGTTGTACAATATTGTGACTGTAATCAATACCAGTGGATTGTACAGTCAAAAGGGGTTAAAATCATCAGCTTATATGTTGTGAATTATATGTAAAAAAAGATTTTAAAAAGTTTAACCTGATGGACAGTTTAATTTGCACCACCACAGTAATTTCACTACGTAAGTATCCTAAACTAAGCTTTATACTTCAAATATACACAATAAAATGTATTCAAAAATAGAAATAAAACCAACATAGACAATGTCACAAAAAGATAATGAAGGTAAATGAAGTTTAAAAGTGATAATGGCTAATAATTTTCAAATTGGATACACTACGTTAACTTAAAGTTCTAGGAACCTTAGTGAAACCCACACAAGATAAATAATAATGATAAAGCAAACTCATCTAGAATATCGTAATCAAACTTCTGAAAAACATAGAAACTAAAAACCAGTGTAAAGTCATATTATGCCAAGATAACAGTAACAATAACGATATCTTATTTATCAACTGTATATATGAAATCCGGATGATAAAAGAATAGCATCTTTAAAGAGTTAATACATACTTTAAAAAAATGTACATCTTAGAATACATTCCAAGAAATAATATATTTCCATAAAAAGAAAGCAACATAATGGCACTTTCAGAGCAACTACAGGGAGACAACTGTCTATCATTAGACCTAAAACATAAGGAACACTAAGATATATTTCTTAGACTAAAATAAATTTCTTTTTTTTTTAAATTTTTTATTGTTGGTTGTTCAAAACATTACATAGTTCTTGATATATCATATTTCACACTTTGATTCAAGTGGGTTATGAACTCCCATTTTTACCCCATATACAGATTGCAGAATCACATCAGTTACACATCCATTGATTTACATATTGCCATACTAGTGTCTGTTGTGTTCTGCTGCCTTTCCTATCCTCTACTATCCCCCCTCCCCTCCCCTCCCCTCCCCTCTTCTCTCTCTACCCCCTCTACTGTCATTCATTTCTCCCCCTTGTATTATTTTTCCCTTTCCCCTCACTTCCTCTTGTATGTACTTTTGTATAACCCTGAGGGTCTCCTTCCATTTCCATGCAATTTCCCTTCTCTCTCCCTTTCCCTCCCACCTCTCATCCCTGTTTAATGTTAATCTTCTTCTCATGCTCTTCGTCCCTACTCTGTTCTTAGTTACTCTCCTTATATCAAAGAAGACATTTGGCATTTGTTTTTTAGGGATTGGCTAGCTTCACTTAGCATAATCTGCTCTAATGCCATCCATTTCCCTGCAAATTCTATGATTTTGTCATTTTTTAATGCAGAGTAATACTCCATTGTGTATAAATGCCACATTTTTTTTATCCATTCGTCTATTGAAGGGCATCTAGGTTGGTTCCACAGTCTTGCTATTGTGAATTGTGCTGCTATGAACATCGATGTAGCAGTGTCCCTGTAGCATGCTCTTTTTAGGTCTTTAGGGAATAGACCAAGAAGGGGAATAGCTGGGTCAAATGGTGGCTCCATTCCCAGCTTTCCAAGAAATCTCCATACTGCTTTCCAAATTGGCTGCACCAATTTGCAGTCCCACCAGCAATGTACAAGTGTACCCTTTTCCCCACATCCTCGCCAGCACTTGTTGTTGTTTGACTTCATAATGGCTGCCAATGTTACTGGAGTGAGATGGTCTCTTAGGGTGGTTTTGATTTGCATTTCTCTGACTGCTAGAGATGGTGAGCATTTTTTCATGTACTTGTTGATTGACTGTATGTCCTCCTCTGAGAAGTGTCTGTTCAGGTCCTTGGCCCATTTGTTGATTGGGTTGTTTGTTATCTAATTTCTTAGGTTAAAAAAATTTCACAAATGTAAAAGCTATGATATGTAGCTAGGAAAGAGGGTAATTATATAGAACACAGACACTGGAACATAAAAACAAGAGATGAAACAAATTTAAAAAATTTTAATATAACTTATCTTGATTTATCATACTTTAGATTAGATACAAAGGTACTAAAGACTCCAAAACCAAACCAGATACAAAAATCAAGGTAGACATATGATGCTGACATATAACACATTTTAGATATAAGGATACAGATGTATTGAAGATAAAAGATTAAATTAAGGATACAGTTGTATTGGAGATGAAAGATTAAATTTATAGTGCATGTATGTTTTTATATTTTCTTCATCAGGACTTGCTTATAAGATCACTGCTGCTGCAACAGAAGTTGGTGAAATGAATATTTTCATTTTGAGATAATCCCTGAACAAGGATCAAGTGAGAACTACTGTTTGACAACAGTTTAATACAGATAAATTATATTATGTTTCATAACTAAAATACAATGTTACACATACTTCTCACACTAAATCCTCATAGAGTTCAGGAAGCCCTCTGTCCTACATAATCCTATAGGAGCTGAAGTTGGTGAACACCCTGATAGCTCAATGCAAGGTCTCTATGGCTATTTTGAAAAAAAAATAAGAATCAGAGATTTTGAGGATGTGTAAATCTACCCTTTATTTCTATAGCACAGTCCTCACAAGAAGGCAGTTCTTAGCATGGTTAGATTTTTCCCTGCCTATTTTAACTGCAACAATCTTGGGAATGAAGGGGAAATGGAAGACTTCCTGGAGAAAGGAATCAAAATGATTAAGAAAGTCTGACCCCAAGTTATGGTCATAGTGTTGTAGACTCCTCAGAGTACAAGATTGCACATTCCCTGTATTTTCATGGTCATGCATTATTTTCATTCAACTAGAATTAAATATCTTATGCCTTCTCCTGGAGTAGAAATCAATTTATGAAACAATCTAAAAGAACTTTATATTCATATTACATGTCCAATGGGCAAAGAATAAGCTAAAAATATAATACAAGAGTTCTTCTAACAAGAAAGAAAAAGAAGAATTTTTTAAAATAACAAATAGCATGTACTATAATGATGATGATGATGATGATGATGATAATGATGAGATCCTGTGCCTAATGAGGAAAAAGTAGGCCTGAATCTTTATCATGTTGGATTAGGCCACAACTTCCTTAACAAGACTTTTAGAGTGCAAGAAATAAAATCAAAAATTAATAAATGTGATGGACTCAAACTAAAAACTTCTTCTCATAAAAAAAAAAAAAACAACAACAACAATCAATGTGGTAAATAGAGAGCCAACATTTTGGAAGCAAATTTTTGCCACATGAATTAATCTCCAGGATATATGAAGAACTCAAAAAACACCAAAACAATGAACAACCCAATCAGTAAAACAGCTAAGCAGCTGAACAGACACTTCTCAGAAGAAGACATACATTCCATCCACAAATTCATGAAAAATGTTCAACATCTCTAGTAATTACAGTAATGCAAATCAAAACTACTCTAAGATTTCATTTCACACCAGTCAGAATGGCATCTATCAAAAATACAAACAACAATAGGTGTTGGTGAGAATATGGGGGAAAAGGTAGACTCATACATTTCTGGTAGGACTGCAAATTGGTGCAACCAATCTGCAAAGCAGTATGAAGATTCCTTAGAAAACTTGGAATGGAACCATGATTTAACCCAGCTATCCCACTCCTTGGTACTACCCAAAGAACTTAAAATCAGCATACTACTATAGTAATGCAGCCACATCAATGTTTAGAACAGATCAATTCACAATAGCTAAACTATGGAAGCAACCCAGATGTCCTTCAATAGATGAATGGATAAAAAAAAAACAAAACTGTGGTATATATACACAATGGAATATTACTCAGCATTAAAAGAGAATAAAATTGTGGCATTTGCAGGTAAATGGATGGAGTTGGAGATTATCAGGCTAAGTGAAGTAAGTCAATCCCAAAAAACCAAAGCCTGAATGTTCTCTCTGATAAGTGGATGCTGATAAAGAAGGGGATGGGAAAAATGGAGGAACTTTTATTGGGCAAAGGGGAAGGAGGTGTAGGGAGTATACATGGGGCCAGGAAAGATGGTGGAATGAGATGGACATCATTACCCTAAGTATACGTATGACTGCACATGTGGTATGACACTACTTCCTGTACAACTAGAGAAATGAAAAATTATGCTGCAATTTTGTACAGTGAATCAAAATGCCCTCTGCTGATATATTTACCTAAATAAAATAAATAAATTAATTAAAATATAAAGCCTAAATATGTATCAAAAATAAAATAAAATGACTATAACATTAAGTTAAAAAAATATAATAAATAAAATAAATATTATGAATAAACAGAATGAAAATAAATAAAAACAAATTAAGGACTATGAATTTAATGCTAATTGAGTATTCCAGAACAAAGAAAGAAAGTATTGAAACTCAATTTTGGGAAAAATAATGTCTGTTTATTTCACTATTGCAGGCTCAGGGCTTGGAACATGTCTGTAATGTAGCAGATAACAATGAATACTTATTTCATACTAAAAACTTTTAACAAGTTTTAGAACTCAAAACAGCCTGCCTATGACCCTCAGTTTCAAAAATGAAATTTGTGTTTCAATGCAATAGCATTTTAAGAAATTGCAAAATAATCACATCTATATGCAAGTTAATTATATAAATTGCTGAAATCATAGTTTGAATTACATAAGCTATACCTTTGTGATGTCACTCTAAAACATTCTACATAAATATTTAGTATTGTAGTATAATTGTTACATTGAATATATTACAGTGATAAAAATACTAAACAGTTACTTGTTATTCTTACAAAATAATGAGTTATGTGTCATATTCTCACAGTATTTTTACTACTTATATTTCATCATTGACTTCATTTTATCCATGAAGGAATTAAGATTTAGAAAAATGTAATCAATTGAATTTTAATTTACTTTGAGTTGTAAGTTTTGCTTCAGACATATAATGTAGCCTACTTTAAAAAAAAATTACCCAGGATAAACAATTATATGCAGTTGGTAGTTGGACTTTTCCACCTTGCTATACAATTGCTTATTACATAATTTTTAAATTTGGCTAAAACTTGCATTTTTAAAATTTTTATTGAACTTACAGATTATGAATGTGTTAAAATGCTCTGTTACAATATAAGTGTTATATGTGTTAAAAAACAAAATCAGAGTCAAATTCTTGAAGATAATCACAATTTTAGCTTATTTTTTGCCATTTCAAAACCCCTTTGAAATATAATAATTACAATTTTTAAATCTGGATTCTTAGAAAAGAAATCAGAATAATGAGATGTCTCTAAAAGAAGATAGATGAAGAAAAGTTAAAAGTGCTGTGATGTATAATAGGAAAAAGAGAAGAGTCATGCAAAAAGGGGCATGCTATGCTTTCAAATAATTAAAGTGCTTTCAAAAGAAAAGGAGTTTAGATTTATTGTGTGACACTCCAAAGAGCAAAACTAGCATCAGTGAAATGAGAACATCTAGTTTCAATTAAACAAAGACATTTTAAATAATAGATCTCTCTTTAATGCAATGTTTAGCTCTTGAAAGTGGTATACCTCACCCTCTTCCTTCACAATGCTTACATAGAGCTTAAAATGATTTTCTCACAGTACATTGGGAAAATATTCATGGGGATTATCATACAAGATGATTTCTAAGGGCCCCCAATTTTAGATTCAGATTCATTATAATGAATGCTTCAAAATATGCAACAGAGAAAGAGAACTGATGATAAATGTAATTCACTTAGGAAGAAATAGTCATTAGGCATACAAAAATGTTCAGACTTGTAAATATTACCAAACTCAATTTAAAACATAAATCAATATTATTTTATAAACTCCTGTAAGCTGAGTAAAATGTAAGCAGAAATCAATATTTTTTGATACAGAAGGATCAAAAAAAACATTAAGATAGTGCTTTCTATTACAAATTGTTACAACCATTCTCTTTTCAAAATATTTTATGTCTTAATTTAAAATTTTAAACATTTTAATTTGTTTTTAATTCATACAAAAGAAATATAAATTTATATGTATTAGGGTAATGTGACGTTTAACTAAATGTATATATTGTATAATGTTTAAATCAGCTTATACATATATACCTTTTCAAACATTTATTATTTCTTTATGATAAAATGTTAAACATTCTTTCTTGAACTTTATGAACTATGTGGTACATTATTTCCATCTGTAGTCACCCTAATGTTCAATAACAGCATTCTTAATATGAAGTTTTAAGATGAGTAAAAGGATCTGAAGTAATTAAAAGAGTATACCTCCCATTTAGATGTTGGGATATTTTGAAAAAAATGCTTTTAAAAGTTCTTATTAATATAAATAGATTTTAGTGAACTCTGGTTTTATCCCTGCAATGAGAAATAGTTACACATATTGAAAATATTAAGCTTGGGATTGTAAAAATAGATGACAGTAAATTCATATGACAAAACACTGTATGCTGACTAAGTTCGTGTGAATTATCTGGGTCTCTCTCCTTTTTTAAAATGTAGTGTACACAGACATTCACCAAAACACTTACCTAGAAGTAGAGTAGTACTTTATCATCATCATCATCATCATCATCATCATCATCACCATCAATATCTTTATTATCATCTTCATCACCACTGTCATTTTCCTAAATGCACAAAAAATACTTGAACATTGATCAATCTGAGTACATACACAGAGATGTATGTGTAAACATGCCCTGTTCAGATGGTCTCTTTGTGTTTCTAGCTGAAATCAAAACTTAAAAGGTTTTATAGGTTCATATTAGCATCAAACAGTAATAGTATTCATTAAATTATTTATCTTTTATGTATTATAATATTTTCTATGTGCTTAACAACTCCCAGTGGCATATAGACATACTAGATTATCTTGCCACCTCAAAAAGAACCAAATTACTGTATTTATCCTATGCTATTATCCACCTTTTGTCCAATGTCTCTGGCACCGTACTATTTTTTAATTAAAATTATGTATTCTATAGTTATTGTCTAAATATATATATATATATATATATATATATACTCAATTTTTCATGCTAATTAAATTTTCACTCATTCTCCTATGGTTATATTCACCTTTATTTTTTTAATTTATTCTTTTTAGTTATATACAATGTTAAGTCTTAATTCTTGGTCATTTCAGAACTTAAATCATTGGTTGGTCTTGGATGAAGTAAATCACTCCCTACTTCATGAAGTACTATCAGCACTGAGCTTACCAAACAGCCATCTCTGGTTTTATCACTATTACTTTAGTCACATTTTTTTAGTCTTTTTTGCTGTCCTCTCCTTCACTTCTAAAAGTATAAATTTTCCATTGACAAAAAAATAGTGTTAGGAATTATTTTCATTTTAGTTTATACTCATATTCTAGAAGATGCTATATATTCCATGGTTTGCATACTGTCTCTGTACTAGTCAATTTCAGAAATTAATCTCTAGCTCTCATCTCTTTCCTAGATACAGACTAATATATTTGCCTGAATAGATGACCTCTCCACATGGAAATTTTTAAAACTTAGGAAATTAAATACATCAAAAGAGAACTATTGGATTTTTACTCTCCCCCACACACTGACCACCACCTACACATTTAATTATTTTACCATCTCTTATTAATTTTGACCCTGTGCATTAGATTGCTTAGAATGAAAACATTGGAGATTTTTATTATTTCTCTACTCACATTCACATCCAACTTATTTATAACTCCCTTCAATTCTACCTTTAAATAATGTCTTAGCACTTCCACCACAATTAATACTGTGCAAGCCAGCAGGCCTCATCTTGTGCTTCTTGAGCTAGTGAACATTTTTTTTTTTTTTTTTTTTTTGGTCTTTTGGTTTTGCTCCTATCACTTACAATCTGTTCTTCCATCAATAATCAATAAATCTGATTTGCTCTCTTGATTGAGTGTTTTTATTGATTTTGTACTATATTCAAAAGAAATTAAATTGCACATAATGCCCATAAGGCTTTGCAAATCCAACCCCTATGTAATATTCCCGCTTTATCTTCCTCGATCACTTACAACCAAGATAATTTTATTCAGATTCTCAACTGCTCTGCTTTGCTTTTCCTTTTGAACCTCTATAACTTGATATCTGTGCTAAAGAAACCTGTACACCAATACCTATAGGGACAACATCATATTTTATTTTAGCTTCTGCTCAAATGTCACTTCCTCACAGAGGCCTACATTGAACACTCCACACAATTAGGAGGCTTCTCAGGTTAATCCCCTCATGCAGCTTCATGTATCATCACTTGTACTTCCTAACATTGCTTTCTTTTTTATTTAATTTTTTTTAGTGTATATCTACTTCAGTAAGATGTGAACTCTGAAAAGGGAAGGAATTCTTTTCCTTATAATATCTTCAGTTACTGCAAGAAAGGCTGGCAAATATTTAATACTCATGAATATTTGCTATTGTGTATGGCAACGAATATGTTTTAAGCTACAAAAATTCAAATAAAGAAAAGGACTTTAAAATTTGTTATTTACCTTAAAAGTTTAAAAATAATGTGTCATACTTAATCACAGCTCACATTAATGGAAGAACTTTATAATTTTTACTAGTTACAAAAAAGACTGTCACAGATTATACAAGTATCCATTTGGATGACTTTACCAACAATAAACATAAAGAAACAAAATTAATGGAACAATTTCTTGAATAATAGTGACATAGCTAACAAGTACTATTCATTGATTCATGGATGATTTATTCATTATTTCAAGTGTTATGTACTTGGTAGTTGGGACTCCACAGGGATCACATATTACACAGCAAATTGCCCTATGGATTTTATATATTATTTGGAGGAAACAGAGAGCAAACCAAATTAACACTAGCATATGTAGTTGTTAAAAAAATGATAGAACTATAGAGAAAAAATAAAGCAAGGACAGGAGATGAAGTGGGTAAGCTCAATGAACATCTGAGAAGATAAATCTAATGGATTCTTTACTGGGACCATCAGTATGCTCAGGACCATCAATGTGTTATCTGGTTTTATGAATTCATAGTGATCTTTTTAGTTGGTTTTTTTTTTTTAGTCAGAAAATGATGAAACTGAGACTCAGTGAATTAAATGACTGTTTCAAAGTTATGCAGTTTTTAGGTACCAGAGCAGGCTTCAATGGCCCTTTGCCTGTATTCAAACCCAATGTGATATCAGACTTTCATTTATGCAATATTTAGAAGGTAAAATATTTTTTGTAAAAAAGCTCTTCTTTAAGGAAACACTGGAGAATGTTCATATATTGAAACAATATGCTTTTTTCTTATTTTAGCAAAGCATCTTTCTACACTGAAGAAAAATATCAACATGAAATTTAACATCATAACCAAGACTCATATTGATAAACTGAGAAATATTAACAACTAACTCTTATTTAGCACTTACTGAAACAGTAGTTTCCCCGCATTGTCTGATGAAATTCATCTGCTTTTGCTGGACTTTTTATGTTTGTTCATTGTTACATTCCCAGAAACACAATATCCATAGATCCTCAGGAGCAGCATCATGAGATTTGATGCTGCGGTTACAGGATTGGCACTGTATCAATTGTCAAACAAGAATTCCATTTAACACTAGTCTAATTCTTAACTATTAAACATAGGGGATAACAGAACTAAGTTTCAAAATGCAGTGTGGTAGATGGGTTGATTTTCTGAATGCACCATTAGGAATTATGCACATTAGGATTCACTACTTAAATTCCAAGAAATCACATTTAAATTACATAAAACTGGAAGTCATAGAGTTTGCTGGCTTTGTGCCACCTAGAATAATCAGCTTCACTAGAATGGCAAATTATAATGGCCATGAGTAGCAAAATAAACTGAAATTAGCAAATTAATGTATAATAAAGTGATTTCTCTCCTTTTTAAGCAGAGACAGAATGCCTTAGAAATATCTTGAAAAATTATTTTTAGTTTTGTGCATTTGTCTTAACTCTTGGCAGCAATTAAAAAAACACACACACAAAAAAAAACATTTCCTTGGAATGCTAATTGAATGTTTTTCCTTTTGCTGCCATACAGTGACCAAAATACCTATTGTTTGACAACTGCTGTGCTAAGAGATAACAGATAAACATGCCTGACAAAGCATTCACTTCAAAGTACACTTCTTTAGACTACCACTAATTTGACCTAATAAACAAGGATTTTTTAAAAAAATTCTGTGTTTAATGTTCAATTATGAAACCCTTTCCTCGGTGTATTTTCAATGTATTTTATTTTTCAAGCAAATATTATACAGGAACTGTACAGAAACACATCCAATTTAGTAGGACATCATAGCACGCATTGCTGACAAGATTCACAGGATAATTGGATGTAGTGAGATTTCAAAATTCAGTATCAGTATGGTTTTTGTTTCACTTTTTTGTAAGGGTCATGCTCATTACAGAAAAGAGGTATTTATTACAAAGAGAGACAATTCCTCTCTGGAGTGTGAGCACAGTAGTTGTGGTTTTCCACTGAGGCTCATAGAGACTGTAGCTGAATGCAAGGCATCCCAGAGAATTTTTTCAGAATTTGCTATCAATGATGCTTTTATTGCATCACCATTAATGTGATTCCACTACTCTTGGATAATATCCTACTACTATTTAGTAGAATTTCTCATTATGTCTTAATACAAATTCCTAAGAGACAGTTTGTGTTTATATAACAATCTTTTTTTTTTTAATAATCCACCAGCCAGTCCAATAACTGTAAGCCACAGACTAAGGGTTTAGCCTCGGTAATGGACAGTCAAGATTATAAAAGGAAGAATGAAAGTTACAACCAAGATCATAACTGATATACTACAAATAACTGGTATAAAAGTTTAAACTACTATTCAGTCTATTATTTGGAGTTAAGATAGTTTTAGTAATTTAAGTTAATGGTTTAAAGGAAAATTCATGTTAGAACATTAGTATTTTATTGATTCATAGCTACTGCTGGTAACCTTACATTACACATGATCAAATATATAATTGTATATTATGATAATTAGTATTACAGTAACTAATTAATCACTCTAACAGAAGATAGACTCATTAATATGCTCACTTTATTTTAACAGACTTATCTTCCAAAAATTATAGAGCAGCTTATGTAAGTAAACTTACCTCCAACTTCAGAACGTTTGTCAAAGCACTGTCAATGGTAACAGTATTATATATAAAATGGAAAAACCAACCACAAAAGAATTTAGTAATTCTTTATAAGCAAACCCATACATTCTACCAATTGTGGTGCCTTAAAATTCTCAATAATATTTTTGTATCTTGAAAGCCTATTCCTTTAGCTTTAATTAAGAGATAGGTATAATGTTTAATATATAATCTGAAAAGATTCACTCTATATAACCAATCTTCCCTATGATGCATCTTAAGTTCCAGGTTTTATTTAAACTTATATATTCTAAAATTATATACATATATAATTATATATATGTGTGTGTGTATATATATGTATATATAATTTAGCATCTCTACATAAAAATATCAAGTAATACTAAATCTTAATTAGCTACATGGGAATAGGTGTATTATTTCTTTAAATGTTATTTATTTATGGGAAGCAATTTCAAATATGTCAAAACTCAGAGAAGTTTTAAATTGATTTTGTAAAGCAAGCAAAGTTATGGTGCAGTTTGTTATTTTAAATATTTGCATAGACTCTGATCTGAATCATTCCATTTAGACACAATTCACACATTGAAGCTGAAGAAATCCATTTTGTAGGTATATTATTCTGTTCTTTATTTCCCAATATATTAAAATATTTTGTTGTACTATAGGAATATTGTTGTACATCATTGAGTTTAATTTTCAGTACATATACATATATATGTATATATATTTAAAATTTTGGAAAATAACTTGCATTATTTTGTACTATGAAAGTACAGCATTATATACTTTTCAGCTATGTGTAACATATTCCATGCCTCAATTATATAGGCAGAATTTATTAAATGACACCTAGAAAAAACCTATATAGTTTTTATATTATTTCAACACACATGATTGGGAAACTCATCTGTTTCCATATTGAATTGAGCCAACAAGCATATAATACAATTTCAAAAATATTTGTGATTTACTGCAAGACATTTTGGAAAGAAGTAGTTGTTATACATTAATCTAGAGAAATGTTTCACCAGACTGTTTTGCAAAACTGTATACAACATCAAGTGTTCTGTAATCAAAGTCTACTCTAGTCAAATAAGGTTGACTTCTTATTATCCTTCACAGTAGGCAATCTCTCTTCAGACATAGCCAAGGCTCACAGAAGCCTAGAGGCAAAACAGTTGAAACATACTTTTAGCACCCACACCAACAACAAAGGACCAACATACAAATAAAAACATTTTAAATTAGTGTTGAAAGATGTAGTTGATCAAAAGCAATTTTACTTCCTTTGTAAGACTTTATTTTTTCAAAACACAGGATCCACTGAAATTAAATACATTAAATTTCAAGCTGTACAGAATAAACAAAACTGATTCTCATGTGTGTAGGCAAGAGTATATCCTGACACTATGGGGGAAAAAAGTAAATCACTATAAAATAATGTTATTAGAGCAAAACTCCACATTAGTCAGATTACTGAACATGCAGAAAGTAAATATGATTAAGCATAATTGGTGTCATTTAGGTTCATAATTAGGTTCTGCACACTGTGCTAAATAAATTGTATTTGTTTCTTTTGGTTATCTTAATTTAATATAATTTTATACTTAATGAAACCTTTTAGGCTCCTCACTGGATATACTTTAAAATAGTATCTTAGCAAACTTCATTACAAAATGTCATACAATATTAGAATATCATATATTTTAAAACATATTGGTTCAAACACAAGCTATATTTTGTTTTTGTATTTGTTTTGTGGTGCTGGGGATTGAACCCAGGGCCTTGGACATGCAAGGCGAGCACTCTACCAACTGAGCAATATTCCCAGGCCAAGCTATATTTTAATTCCTCTTAGAAAACATATGAACTACATCTTAAAGTACCTTCTCTTGTATGTCATTTCTTCAAAATTGAGAAATATTCACAAACATTAAAGGTTTCCAGGAAATTAATAAGTGTGTGATATATAAACAAAGAAAGGGTCAGGTTTTTCTATGTAGATTTTGAGTTTCAGATTTTAAGTAAATATCAATTACTAGTTCTATTATCTTAAGCCACTTAATAAGTTTTCTTAACCACTCCTTTCTAAGCTTGAATAAAAATTATTCTGTCGTTTTCATTTTTACATTTAAAGTATTAATATAGATAAAACATAATTTCAACAAAATATAGTTATCAATTTCAATACCCGCAAATATTTTTAATGCATTTATATATTTTATAGTTAAAAATTTTATGATTCATAACTTAGCTTTATTCAATTGTATCAGCAAAATGTAAGTCATTCATTAAATTGAATATTAAATTTCTTTAAACTACACAAAGAAAGTAATTATAGCATTAATGTTAGAGAGCTAATATTTTGTGATAACTTCACACTTAGATCTGTGCCTCTATGTTCATTCCTTCTGGGAAAAGAACATGGTATCATTCTTTTCAATGTTGTCAAAATATCTGACCCTTCTTTTGCCCTGAAAAGAGAGAAGGTTTAGGAAGTGCAATCCATAATGTCAAGAGCTAGGGTATTGTATAATAAATTATTTACGTACTGGGCCAAGATGAACATCCATTCTGAAGATTTTCTCTACTTAAATTGCTCTTTTTTTCCTATTGTATTTGCAATTCTACATACCCCATGTATTAGTTTTACAGTGCTGTGTAAGAAATCTCCACAAAAGCAGCATCTTGAGACATCACACAGAAAACAGGCAAAATGGAAGAATAGACCAGCACTTGCCTGTTCATCCATGTGAAAGAATCAAAGCACCAAGTGTGTAAATGCATGTGGAAATTAGTGGCCATGGATGAGCACTAGAAATCAAAACAGAGAGAGGGTGACTTGCTGGAATGCACAGAACAGGGACCATAGCATATCAAGAGGATTAGAGTCCCCCAACACCTGGCACCTAGCATCGTGGCTAGAGGAGGATTCTCCCTTCCAAGAAAGTAAATGTGAAAGCAAAAGAAGGAGAAAGTCTCAGTTTGGCACCGAGGTCTGACTATTGTACACATATGATCTAAATAAATATGAGACCTAGAGTTTACACAGCAGGCTTAATTTTAGAGGAGTTCACTACATCTCCCAGTAAACTCTCTGGATTCTATAGCCCAAACCCATCTTGATGAGGGTTTTATTGTCTAAGATTGTACTGCTCTGAGGATCAAAAACCTCTGATAGTCACTTCTCTGGGGCTCCAGGAACACTGATGTATTGTGTGGACAGAGGTAGCCTCACAAGATACTCTTGGCTCAGGGGATGGATTTTAACAAATATACTGAGAGTTTTGTGTTGTGAAGAGCACAGGCTACTACATACAGGAAATAAAGGAAACTAACCCCTGGAATCAGCAAATCAGCAAACCTATCCCTGAGACCAAGGGGTGTGTCTGGACATGTGTGTTTTCATAGATGTCAACATCAAGGGTGGAAGGATATTAGGACCCCATAATTTTTGAATCCAGCACAGATCTTTGTAGTTCCATTGGTCCAAACCTTTAGAAGTATCCAGGGGCTATCTATGGCTTTGGTCTTTGCACCCTTATACTTGGGCACCCAGCCTAAACAGATCTGGTGTAATGTATGCCTGGAGAGATTAACATTCTGCTCTAAGTTGTTAAGGTATGAAATTTAACTGAGAAGAATTTCACTTAACTGTTATCATGATTTGTTCCTGCCCAGTATCTGGAAAATATCCCTACTGTTAGAACCAGGGATTCAAGTCCCTTAACTAGAACTCTGCTTCTGGGGTGCACAACCCAAGAAGACTTGTACAGAAGTTCAAATTGGCATAACCTGTGATCATCTGGCCTTCTTCACATTTCCAAGAACTTCAGCAATGAAGATATATACATATATCTCTTAGATAGATAGACAGACTGATAAGTATATCTATATTGTGTCCCCCTTCTTTCTCTGTCTTTTCTGTTTAAAATTATCAAGTTATATAACTTTTCTTATTTTTTTCACTTTATTTTCCTTTCTCTTTTTTTTTCTTTTCTTTCTTTCTTTTTTGTGCTATCGATTGAATCCAGGTACTCACACATGCTGAACCAGGACTTTGATTCTGAGGTCAGTCCCAGCCCAGTTGAGAGGAATTATGCCCAACTTCAGTCACAACCCAGCCATGACAGAACCCTGGTAGACATTTCTACTTAAAAAACAGGGCAACCTGAGGTGCCAGCTATAAAACCATGCCTAGGTGTACACAGAAGGGCACAGTCTGAGGTCTCCCTTCTAGGTAGATATCTTCACATTAACAACAGAAAGAAAAAAAAATCACATTGGTTGCTGACAACTCACCTATATGGTTCCCTACATTAACCAGAGTTACAACAGGCCAGATTGTGTATGGCGAACAAAACTGTAGGTGAATCCAATAGAGGCGGAGCTGTGAATGTGGTCCCTGACTCTCACTGTGAAGCAATTAGAAGATAAGAGAATCAGAATAACAACAGTGCCTGAGGAATCCCCCATCACCTGACCAAGTTTACCATTCCTATTGTAAAGTAACCACAGAAGGTGCACTTCACATACTCTACCTCCTGACCAGTAAACTTAGAGAAGGAAAAGTTTATTTGGGCTCATGGTTTCAAAGACTCAATCCTCAGATGGCTGCCTTTATAGCACTAGGCCCAGGGTGATGCTCAACATCATGACAGAATGGTATAATATAGGACCACTACTCAGCTTATGTGAACCAGAAAGCAGAAGAGAGAGAGGTTCGCTCACCAGGGACAAAGTACAAACCTCAGGCCTCCAATGACCTAATGCCTTCAGTCAAACACTACCTGCTTACAGTTACTACCCAGTTAGTACATTCTAGTGGATTAACCCACTGATAAGGCCATATCTCTCACAATCTAATCATCTCACCTCTGAACATTCTTATATTGTATCACAAATGAGCTTTTGGGGGATAGCACATATCCAAACAATAACACTCACCAGCAGACAAATCATCAAGACAAAAATCAGGAAAAAGCATCAAAGTATAATCGCAGTAAAGGTCAAATGTACTTAATAAACATTTTCAGAATATTTCATTTAATAACAGCAGAAAACACATTCCTTTCAAGAGCCCATGGAACTTTTTCTATAACACACCATGTACAAAGCAAGTCTTACCAAAACGAACGAACAACAACAAAAATAAAAAAGAGAAAGAAATGAAAAGAAATGATATTTTGCATTTTCTTTGATCACAAGGGATTGAAATTATAAATTGACAGCAAGAAAAACTGCAGATATTATGCAAATGCATGGAGATCAGCCACAACTCTTTTTGACTGAACAATAGTAGGTCACTGAAAAAAGGAGTATTTTAAACATGTCCTGAATCAAATGAAAATTGAAACTCTATAGTCAAATCTGTGGGATACAACAAAATCAGTACTAAGTTTACAATAAAGAATGCTTACATAAATATGTAGAGAGATCTTAAATAAATAACCTAGTGATTGTCTAAGAAAAGCAAGAATGCACCAAATCCAAAATCAGAAAACAAAACAAAAAAATAAGAAAGAGGAGAAATAAATAAAATAGAGACTAAAAGAAAATAAAAGCATCAAAATGCAAATGACATTCTCAATGGAAGAAAAACAAACCTAAAATTCATATGGAAGCAATCCTGAGCAAAAAGAACAAAACTGGAATCATGAAAAATATTTGATTTTAGAATCTACTGCAGAGCTACAGTAACAAAAAAAGCATTTTATTGGCATAAAAACAACACAAAGAACAAAGGAATAGAATAGTGGATCAAGAAATCATTCCACACAACTTTAGCCATCTGATTCTGAAAAAGGGTGCTAAATATACACAGTGGAGAAAGGACAGTCTCTTCTACAAATGCTGATGAGAAAATTGGATATCCATGTGTAGAAGATTCAAACTAAACCCCTATTTCTTACCTTGTTCTAAAATCAACTAAAAATGTCAACTAAAAATGAATCAAAGACCTTAATGTAATACACAAAATGTTGAAATTATGATAAGAAAACAGTAGAAATACAGCAAGATATTGGCACAGGCAATAAGAGTCCCAATAGTTCAGGAAAAAAAAAACAAGAATTGACAAATTGGATTTCCTCAAATTAAATTGTAGGAAACAACCTACAGAGTGGAAGAAAATCTTTGCCAGATATTCATGTGGCAGAAGATTAATATGAGAACATATAAAGAACTCAAAAAATTAAAAACAAGAAAACCATAATGCAATAAAAAATGTGAGTAAATAATCTGAATTAGACACTTCTCTGAAGAAAAAGTACAAATGGCTTATAAACATATAAAA
Source organism: Marmota marmota marmota (assembly GCF_001458135.2). Classification (NCBI taxonomy): domain Eukaryota; kingdom Metazoa; phylum Chordata; class Mammalia; order Rodentia; family Sciuridae; genus Marmota; species Marmota marmota. Next base: position 19,454,328 of record NW_025999932.1, read on the forward strand.
AAGTTTAATAATTTTAGCTGTAAGGAGAATCTAAATCTAAGCTGCAATCAGATTCCATCTTGCCTTAGTTAGAAAGACTAATATAAATATCAAAAGTTAGGAAGGGTATGAAGAGAAAGGAACATTTTTACACTGATGATGGGAATATAAATTAGTAGAGCCACTATGGAAAATGGAAAGAAAGTTTCTTAAAAATAAATGTAGAACTACCATATAATCCAGCCATCCCATTATTTGGTTATCTGAAGGAAACAATGTCATCATCATACAAAAGTCATACCTGCACACCCAGGTTTGTTACAGCATCATTCATAATAGCCAAAATGTGGAATCAGCCTACATATGAGTCAACAGATAAATGGATAAGAAAATACAATATATATACACAGTATAGTGTTATGCAGACATAAAAGTTGAAATCCTGTCATTTTCAGGAAAATACATGAAACCAGAGAACATTATGTTAAGCAAAATAAGCCAGGCCCAGAAAGACAAGTGTCAGGTGTTTTACTTCATATGTGGAAAACAAACAAACAAACAAAACAGACACCAAAAGTAGAAAAGGGACTACTAGGAAGAGGAAGGGGGCCAGATGAGGAGCAGAAGGACATAGGTTAGGAAGAGAATGGATGAACATGATTATTGTGTGACATGCATGTATGAAAATCACACACTGAATCCCATTATTTTTGTATAATCAACTTATATAAGTATTTATAATTTTATAGAAGAAGATACCAAAGGGCTTTCTCTCTGACATGTGAAGAAGCACCTAAATAACCTAGTGATGCTTCTCAATGTCTAAGAAAAGCAAGAATGCACCAAATCCAAAATCAGAAAACAAAACAAAAAAAATAAGAAAGATAAGAGCAGAAATAAATAAAATAGAGACTAAAAGAATACAAAGTATCAAAATGCAAATGACATTCTCAATGGAAGAAAAACAAACCTAAAATTCATATGGAAGCAAGATAACTGTCAATAAACTGAGAAAAGGGCCCTCACCAGACACAGAATTTGATGAGTTTCTTGATCTTGAACTTCCACCTACAAAAAAATGAAAGAAATCAATGTTTGTTCTTTAAGCCACAAGATTATTTTTAAATTTGAAATTTGTATACTTATTATTTCACAACTCCTATTAGGTGTGGCTTAGTTCAGTCCTCTGCAGGCCAGTCAAGATTTCAATTGGGACTGCATTTTCATTCAAAAGCTTGAATAGGATAGGAGCCCATTCCAACTCAATCAGGTTATTTTCAGTATTCATCTCCATATAGCTGAATAATTCATGTCAGCTTCATTCTTCAGTTAGCAGTGAAGTGGGAAAGAGACTCTCCAACCAAGTTGGTTAGTAAATTCAAATTCTATATAACATACCATACCTACAGAGTGACATCACATCAACTCTGCCATATTGTCCTGGTTAAATCAAGTCATAGATTCCACCAATACTCAGAGGCAGGAGATTATATGAGAGTGGAATTGAATATTCTGAGCATCTAGTTCTATCTGACACACCCAGGTAGCTCAGAGGAGGATATGAGCATGACTGACACGTCTTTAGCATTTTCCCCACTTCAGAAAACCAGGAAAATTTTTGAGTCGTTGAGGCACAGTACTGAACAATAAATAATAAATGGATTATTTCCCTCTCTCCAGAATCCTAATGAAATGGCCTAGATACCCAGATTTATAATTCCTTCTTGTATGGGAGAGCCTTTCACAAAGATGAAGAAGATAACTAAAAGAGAAAAATAAGAAAAGGCAATATATGTACATCTTATGACTCTAACTACCAAAATCCTCTCTTGAAAGTGGATACTTTCAATATCAGTGCCTGTGTGTCAGTGATACTTGCTCTGCTAGTTATTGTCTACTGACCCTCAGTATTCTACTTTCCATTTTTGTTCTGCTTTTGTCCTATTGCAAGAACTTACAGACTAAAAACTGCATTTACAGACTGTCTCCATTGTCATTCAGATATGATTTAGGCTGTTTCTCAAAAATGTTCCCGTGTCATGGAAGGCAGAGGGAGGCAGATGCTATTCTTTCTCAAGGTGCACTGGAAGCTAATGAGAGTTTATACATGTTTCACTGTGTAAGGACAAACTTTATGGGTTTAAGGCAGCTACAAAATTATCAAGGCTCCCACCAGCCTTGGTAATTGGAATTGTTAATTTCTGGATTGCTACAATTGCTACTTTGGCACCAACTGGAAGCCTAGTGACAGAAGCCTGACTTCAAACCTTGTTCTTGCAGCAAATAATCTGCTTGGAAAATGCTGGAGTAGCTTCTGTTTGCTATATTAAAACTTTATCAGCATCTTAAAAATGCAAGCTTAGCCAGTAAGTCTTCCATAAATCTTATCTTAGTTTACCAGCTACCTGCTTAGGAGTAAAAATGACTCTAATGTTTCTGTTTTTTCCTTGTTCGGTGAAACAAGCATTGAAATGCTTTTGAACCTACATCTACACATTTAAGCTTTACATGTCTTTGATTGCACTTAAGATTAAATATAGAATAATTTTCCACTTTCACTTTTTCATACTTAGATTCATATTCTGTGAATGATTTCCATAAACAGCTGGTAAGAATTTTGTAAACACAAGTCTTAAGAAAATCAAATGTATTGTGCATTTTTTACTGCTTTAATATTTTAAATAAAAAACTCATTTTAAAAGATGACATAAACAATGTTACAATAATTTTAGTCCCTGAAAATGGCCAAAGAAGGATGTAAGGCTTTAGATTCTCTCTGAAATGAAGTGTTTGGGAAATAAAAATCTTCAACATGAAGAGGTCTATTAAACTAGTTTTAATAAGAGTCGTCAGAAGAGAAATGATTGTATAGCACTTTCAACTTAACATAGATATATTGCAGTGCATTTAAATTTGCTGAAGAAAAATTACTCGTGTAAAGGAGATTCTGAGTCAAATGACAAGGAGAAGAAAGCTGTAAGCATATAGCACCACTTATGTTATTAATCTGAATGACAGGGGGGAAGGAAAAAGGATAACAATAGATGCTGACAGAGCACAGTGTGAGCCATGAATTAATTTGCTCTGACAATGACACCTTTGAAAGGACAATTGCTGGCCACAAACTATAATATTTTCCCTAGAATGGAGAATACAAATAAAACAAAATAATTTTTTTTATTATTTGAAACAATATAGGATCATATTAGGGGAGGAATGTTTATTTCTTTGTTATATTTGGTAGTATATGTGACACTGTTGAAAAAAAAAAACAACTGAACTTTCCAATTCTACATTTTTTTACTGCCTGAGATTTAAAATATTTAGTTGAACTGACTTTTTAAAAAGCATCTATGATTTTTTAGTTCTATGAGAGTCTTGTGTGTGTGTGTGTGTGTGTGTGTGTGTATTTCAGTACCTTTTTAAAACAGAATGTGTCTACCTAATAAATATAGTAAATCTAGGGACATGAGTATCCTTACCAAAATTAAAATGATATCATAAACTGGGAAAAAATTGGTTATACATCTCATTTGTGTATAAATTTACCCTGGCAGTTAGGGTTGTTTCGAGTCACCTTTCTGTCAACAAAACTGGAGATAAATTTAATAGCACCCTATTGCATTACCACAAATTTAGAGGAAGGGGGGATTTTCTGCTCTGATAATTTGTATATTTGCAAAAATTTCCAGAGTTATTACATATATGCTAATGGGGAAAGACCACTTCATCTGTCTACTGCTCTGCCTAAAAGTAATATGCTCCTGACAAAAATGTTTTTACTATACAATTGCTCACATCTCCAGCAAGGTGACGTGAGAAGGGTCAGGCATCAAAGAAACCAAAAGATTACATCAGTCTCAGAATAACACCATCTAATGAAGTACAGTATTGATTTAGAGTAAAATTTGCCACCTATGATGACCTTAATCTTTTTGAGTTTCCCTTTCTTTTGTCTTAGGAAGAACAAAAGGGGAGAACAGAAAACGTAGCTATACAGACACTTGCAACAAGTTGGAGAGCAGTTTCTCAAAACATTTATTACAAAGTCTTTTTTAAGAATCTGTTTTTAAAATAATCTTAAAAGGGTTTGAGTGAATAAACTTACCCTGTGTCAGGCTTAGATGAGAGGATGATCCTTTGGACAGGAAAAAGCATATAGTAGGTTGTGAGGTTGTGTTCTGGACTGGGTTAGAAACATAAGCATGGTGAGACTTTCAGGGTTCTGGAAGTCCACAAACTATGTTGAATCTGACCCAAGAAAGTAAAATCCTCAGGAAAGTTCAACTCAGGAAATGCAAAATTTGAATGAGTTCTATGTGGGAATTCGCAAAGGAGTGGCATTTCCATTGGGATAGTTATTGTAGTGTTGATTATGGAAGCAGAAAATGCATGATGAAGGAAATCATGGAGGAGCTCATAATAATCACTGAAAATCTCTGAGTTGTCATAAGTATTGGGCTATGCAATTGTAGTGAGTTTAATTATTTGTGTATGTGAATGTATACATTTATATACATTTATATGTATATACATATATATGTACTTTGCATCATTGATGTCCATATGCCACTTCTTTCAATAGAAAAATGTAATGTTTTTAGGAAAAAATGTAGTTTCTCTCTAATTCATGTTTTTTTTAAAGTAGCACAAAATGTATGAGGACAAACAAAAGTTCATCATACATACATGTTTATGAAATAAGAGATAAGATATACAGAAAAGATTTGATATTATGACCACAAAAGGCTGTAACCTAAGTTTAGAAATGGGAAACGTACATCTGCCTAGTAGCACAAGAAGTATTAGATGCTTTTTCCAGATGAATGGATACAAAACTAATTTTCTCTTAATATTCATAGCTAGTATGGTTAGTATCATAAAATTTATACTAACCAATCTCCTCTGGGAATCCCCAACAACAATCTACCCTCATCCTCCACTCTCAGCAAAACTGGTTCAACAAAAATTAGACACTTAGGTACTATGAAAACATAAAGTAATATTACAGGGAAACACGCTGATTCAGGCCTCTCTGTATTTTCATTAAAAAATTCTGAATATGAACTCATATCAGAAGTATAGTAAGGGTTGTCCAAAGAAACAGAACCAATAGTGATTGAAGAGACTAAGAATTCCCATGATTGCTGTCTACAAACTGGAGGCCTAAGAAAGCTAGTGGTATATTTGCAGTCCAAATCTGAAAGCCTGAGAACCAGGAAACAAGTAGAATTAAGTGCTAGTCTGAGACTGAAGACTTGAGAAGAAGGATCACTGATGTCCAAAATCAGAAGATCCATTACAATCATAAGACTTATTAGCACTTTCTCTGCCCTTTTCATTCAGTTAAGGTACAACTGCATTGGTAAGGGTGATCTTTCCTAGGTCTGTTAGTTCCAAAGCTAATCTATTCCAAAAGTACCCTCAAAAGACACCTCAGAAATAATATTTGATGCACTGAGTGTCCCTTAGCTCAGTCAAGGCAACTCAAAATTAGCCAACACATTTAGCACCTGAAGAATCCTATACTTTATTTATATTAACTAAACAGTAAGGCTAACTTACATAATTTCAAAAAGAGAATACCTTTGCTTTTAAAGATACGGCTTTTCATGATGAAATTATCTTTTTTACAACTATATTTTTATATATGTTGTTTTATACTGGTTATGGTAAGGTTTTTAAAAATTATCATCTGCATTTCCAAGATTAAGAATCCAAAGTCAACAAATACAGACAGACACATTGTTGATAAGAAACAGAATTTTAAGTATTTTTTTAATGTTATGTGCAATTTGGACACAGATTTGCTGTTAACATATGCCTGACATTATCTTATATGAAAGCAATAGAGATTGGTATAAAATTCTTGTTTTATGATAATATTAATTCAAAGTTTTTTAGGATTACACCACTAAATTTTGTAATATTTGATTCTCCAAAGAGATTATAAATAATTTTATAGTTTTATGGTAAACCATGAATACAGTTATACATGTTGTACACATATTCATATGGCTAGCAGTGTAGATGAAAATGCAGAAGCATATTTTAAGCCTGGGTGTATATGCAGATATAAGTAAAGATTATATCTTAGAGTGAAATTTTTCAATAAATATATGAAAACAGGGTAAATTATACACTTGGAAACAGAACACTGGTAGTAGTCAAAACCTTTGATTCATTACCTATAAAATGGAATTTATTATAATCTTACTTACCTTGCAGGGTGGTTTTTGAGGAATAAACCAAACATTGTATCCAAAGTGTCATTTGACAGTAATAATGTACTCAAAATATTTTAATTAGTATTATAGTAATCCTTAGAGCAAACACTGGAATACACAGGCATCCAAGTGCCTTAAGTACACCTTGGTTTGGCTTCCTATCTAATTCCAAGCTCATCTTTTCTGGAATTATCTTTAATACACCAAAAAGTATCCCTAGCATCTACTTCTCAATTGTATGATAAAAAAGAGCTAGGAACAATTTGAAGGTAGAGACTTATGTTCAATGACTAAAATTTTTTTCCCATGTTCTATTAATATGAATACTAATCTAAGAGAGCCAGGCATTGGGCCAGTTATCGCTTTATGACAGAAATTTGAAGGGAATATGCATATTCATGTCTGAAATTCTTAAAGCAGGTTTGGTTTCTGGTCTAAGATTTGTTTTTTCAGTATCACTTTAGAAGCTGTAATAGGATATTCCCAGGAAAGTTGCTAGTGCTTTCATGATAGTTTTCATTTTATTCATCTGTTTATATTTTTTTATTAAAGCAATGTAGAACTGTTTTATATCTAGAGAACTGTGCAAGACTTAGTCTATTATTTACAATTAATGTTTAATGGAAAGTTGTGAATAAAAACCACATAAATATGCAGTAAAGAACATAATCATCCGTGTGGAGGCAAATAGTCAGCAACGATGTGAATTAGGAAGTGAGAAGACTAAATGTAAGGTCATAATTTAGATACAATTTTATTTAAAATTATAGCATGCAAAGCACATATACTTAAAGTGTCAACGAAAGTGTTTACATGATTTTATGTGGATAAAAGTTAATTATCAAGATATACTGGTCTGATGTAAATATGATAAAGACAGAAAAAAATAACATAAAATTTGTGACTCTTTTTTCTATATTCATATAAAATGAAGGCAAATAATTATTCAGAAGTTTTATTATAAATCCATTATTATATATTTTATATATATATGTACATATGCAGAAGCCATAATGCAAGTAATTAATGTTTATACATTTATTTATTTATACATACCACATCTAAAATTTATAACTGAAGTGAAAATTAAAATTACAAATATTACAAAATAGTTAATTTACGAAGATATCTTATATTCATTAAAAAAGTTTAAGAAGAGGGAAATTTATGAACAAGATTTTTTATAAACAATGAAAAATAAATTAAAAGTCATCATTGGGAAACATGCAGCATTCATTAGTAATTAAAGATATTTTGCAAAACTCACCACACTTCACATTTACTAGCAGTATTGCAAGAATTAGAGAGACACACAGTCATATGGCCTTAGAGGAAGTTTAATTAAGGCAATATTTCAGAGGAAAATTTGACATCGAACAACTATCAAAGTCCACATTTTTTACTTAAATTCAATACTGGGGTACTCATACTGAAGCATGTTCACTTAAGAGTGGGAATGTGTTCACTGCAGTGTCGTACCTAACACCAAAATACTGGAAGCAAACTAAGGGTCCATCAATAGGACACTGTTTACATGAGTGTAATATTAATATAATGGAATAGTCATTGACATTTTCTAAAAAACGAATGAGATCAATCATATGAGGTTATTTGCATAGGGTTTTAAGGTACATTTTTACATTAAAAACAATAGGATTAGTAATGATTTGCAATTCTATTAGTAATGATTTGTGATGACATTCTCACATATTGTTTTTTTCACCCTTTTTGTGGTATGATTCAATAAAATTGTATTCTGTGCAATCTAGGTATACAACATAATGTTTTGATATATGTAATATACTGTTTAATGATTATGACAGTCAAAGTAATAAATGAAACCATCGTCTCACATAATACCTTTCTTGTTGTGTATGTGCATTGAGATCTACTGTCTCAGAAAATCTGAAGTACACAATAGATTATTAACCATAGTTACCACGCTGTGCATTACTTCTTCAAAACTTATTTAATGTATACCCAGAAGATTATAACATTAATCAACATCTCATTTTCTCCATTCTCCCATTCCTGATAACCACCCTTCTATTCTGTGCTTCTGAGTATGATTTTTTAGATTCCATTTATAAGTGAGAGACCCAAGATTTATTTTTTCTCTTTGCTTATTTAATTTAACATACTATTCTCTAGGTTTACCCATATTATCTCAAATGGCACTTTGTCCATATTAAGATTGATTAATGTTTAATTTTACTTATTTCCACATTGTCTTTACTCATTCATCAATCAACAAAAACAAAAACTGATATAACAACACTACAGCTAAAATAGTTGGTGTGATATAATATCTGAACATTTGACTTACAGAAAAGATATTTTCTTTAAAAGCTAGTTTTTGGTGTTAAATTTGTTTCTAGTGAAACATCAAAGTTGCACTAATGGAAAACATATATACACTTATTTTCATTCCAGTGAATTGACTGGTTAACCTTTTAATGTGTTTCTTTTTCTTACATTCCTATGGGATCATACAAACTTGTACACACAGAGGGTAATGCTGCTGCTTTGACCTGTCTTTTTTTTTTTTTAATCATTACTCTTCTTTTATTGGCATACTCTCATGTCTATAGTGTTCTAAAAATTGGTTGGATTTTCCATTAAATCATGATAGACTTGGGTATTTAGTTCTTGTTTTTTTTATAATTTAGTCCTAATGTCAATAAAATATATCTATTAAAGCAAATTATATATCTACATTTTAAAATAAAATTTCTCTTCATATGATGCAGATTTTACTTATCTCAACTGGTAATGTCAAGAGAAAATTGTTCCTGATTTATACTCATGTTTATAGGATAAACTCCTTTGCCATTAATGAAAGCTTCCAGAATTTAAGACCATAGCTGGTCTCAAAAAGACTGCCTAGTTGCCAATATTATTTCTGCACTTTAAATTTGGAGAGAATCACATTATTTTGAGTAATAGCATAATCAATTTGAAGTAGAAGAAGATATGGATAATTTAATCATTTTATCTAAAATAAACTAAAGGACAAAGGGAGATAAGAGACAAAGTGTCCAGGCAAAATTGTTATAATCCTTGTTTAATATATGATTAAGTCTATGAATACATGAAGCATGAAGGAAAAGAATTATTAGGATAAGCAATTTGCCAATTTTCATCATAAAACTAAAAAAAAGAGAGCACTAATTTCTCAATAATTTCTAAAATGTTTGAAGCTCAATAAGTCTCTATAATTAAATTTTTCAAAATTCAATAAACCTGAAAATTTAATGTCTAATGTGGGTTTTTAATGCAATCTTGAATCTAGAATACTATAAATAATGAAGTGTAATGAATCATTCCCACATTATTTCATTATCTTCTAAAGTGTTATTTTTTTATAACGTCATTTTTTGAAGTGACATTATAAAACCTGGGCATTATAAGTAATGGTTGTATAATACATTCTGAAAAATATTGACAAGACTTGAAAGGTTCTCTATTATAATAAACAATATATTTAGTAAACCATCTAGTGTTGTTAATTTTTTCAGTAACTTTTGAAGCATTGAATGTAATAGAGTTAATTTTTGGTTGTCATAAAGCTAAACGTTATCAGGTAACATAGAGTTAAATGAGTGTTCATGAGTACACTTGGGTGGTTTTTTGTGCATGTGGATGCTATTTTGTTTGATTCCAATAATTACATGTTTGTTTCTTCTTAAACAATTACAATATTAATATTTGTTGCCTTTTAAGAACTCCAAAAAATATAGTAACTCATGTTTTTTGTTTCTTTTAAAAATATTACAATTTTGTATAGGAGTGTATAAATCTTGTATAAATTTGAATAATTTTATTTGATCAAATTTAGTTCATAGTACTCTGATATCTATATTAATTAAGAAAAAAACATGAGATATTGAAATATGTGTTATATATTAATATTAAAATATATTATCAAATCAAATGATATTAAGACCTATAAACAACCAGTTATTGAAAATACTTATGCTCAAAAAAGGTCACAGTAAATGTAAACTCACAAATACAGAGCCCATATGAGTCAACATTGCTATTTCCTTCATTGGAAGGCAAATTAATACTTATTTCATTGTTATATATCTCTGGAGAGTAATGATTGAGAATTTATTTCATAATCTTCATTTGAAAAGATTGTTCAGAAAGAACTTTACTTTTTCAAACATAATTTTTCTTTCTTATAATTTGGATAGTTTTGAGGATAATTATTGGTGATATTGTTAACAAAGATCATTATTATTTCTTTGAAGCTCTTTTAATCACATTCAGGTAGATCAGAAATCCAGCTATATTTAAGTTGTTCATAGAGTGTTGGAGCCCAAAGATATCAATGATATAAAATGCTTTCTGCCAATCTACCATTTTATTAAAGAATAGCTTTCAGCCCAGAAAGAATGTGCTCACAAAATTCTTTAATGTAAAAACCAGAAATTAAAGCTTGCAGTACTAATGTATGACCATTGATTAGCAATTACAGCAGGTATCTTGTGGATTACCTAACGATATATTTTAGGTGACTTTGATTATAAATGCTTAAAAGTAATTAAACTTAATGAAAAGGTTTAATGTCTACAATTCACCACTCATATGGCAGGCAACTATCTAAGAATATCATAGCCGTGTAACTTCAGAATGTCCAGTTTCCATTAAGTTCTTACAACTTAAGAAACATAACAGAAATTGAACTAGAAGGTATCTATAACTAGTTTATTTACTAAGAGTGTACTCCTTACTGTGTTGAGAGTCATCAATACATCAAGGGACTAGTGGAATCCATGTGCAAAATAACTAGAATAATATCATTTGAAACAAAGTTTTTATTTTGCATTACATGTATTTCTACTTTATTTTATTTATTTTCCTTATACTTTTGCAATTTTAATTTTAATTTTTGAATCTTTACAGTGGCCAATAACATATTAATATAAGTGATTCAAAGATAATTAAGGTATCATTTCATACTTAAGAAATTTATTTTACCTTCTTTAGTTAATTGAGCTCAAATATAATTCATAGTTGTTTCAAGATAACTGACATATAAATAAATATACATTGATGTGTCTATGTGTAAGTGTATCAGTCAGGGTGGGGACTGTGAATAGAGTCTGTCTATTCATCTATCATACTATCAACCATCCTGTCCATTTATCTGTATTTATGTCTAGTGGCCTACCTATATGGTCCTCTATTCTAGAAAGGATTTGAAGCAAGTATTAGTAAAACAGAAGGAAAATCTTTTAGCAATACAAAGTATTTAAATTTTCACAGGGGCTATGACAGGTTAGGGTGCTCTTGAAATTCCCTGAGGGTTAAGACATCTGTTAAGGCTGAATGCCAGTGCTTTGTGAAGCACTCAGAGCCAACAGAGAATACAAATCAAAACTATTCAAGGGATGTTTTTCTTATTGCAATTTACCAGGAATTTTACAGAATATTTAGTGGCTATTTAATCTGACATAAAATGGAAAATTAGCAGTTGCTTTCTAACCGCATCTGGTGACAAGCGAGGCCACAATGTAGTCCAGATGCCATTCATTGCTACATATTTCCAAGTCCCCGTTTTGGCTGACATCTCTAACTACTTCAATATGGCACAGAAAACACACAGAGAGAAAGCGCGAATAAGAGAAAGAGAATTCCAGCTTTGATGAAAAACAGTGAATCAAAACAGTCCATTTTCAGTGAAAGAAGCATTTCCTTGTGAAATATGCTTCTTCCCTCCTTCATCCACTCTCCCTTTTGTTAAATACACATGGTTTTCCCCTATCAGTAATTCAACATCCATTTTTAATATCACATGAAGAACGTATTAAAATTACATTACTCTAATGTTAGGATGACCAATATTAGATTCAGCAATATAGGTGAATATTAGCTAATTTCTGAAACAGCAGTTCTCTCTTTTTGTTTTATTGTGAACTCTTTTAACAATTCAGTTCCACTTTCTATTTGACTTTCGAATGCAGACATACATTTTGCTAAAGGCTTTTCGATTTCTTCCCAGTTAATGAGTTACAAATCTCAATTCTGTAGAGTATGTTACTTTTTAAAATGCAACTCATATTTCTCGTTCCTTGCAGTTTCTTGGATCATGACCTTCACTATTTATAAGCTTTTTATTTTGTTTCTTTAAAATACTTATAAGATTAATGTTGTGTTCCTGGTGATTTTTTTCACAATATACCCTGAATATATTCCGATTTATTGTTGTTCCCTACCTGTAATATTTGCTATATTATATTTCAGCAAGGAACATTTTTTGGACGAACTCAACTTTTTTTTACATTTGCCTACATTTATCATTAATCCATAATAAAACTCTGAAAGTTGAAAATATTTTGCCACGATGCTAAGATTCAGTGCATTCCCTGCTCTTTTTTTAACACAGTGAGTTTTTGATACTGCATTGAAGGGCTTCTTTCATGGGTATGTCTTGCTGACAAATATTGTATCCCAATATACCCTCTTACAATATAGGATAAAGTGTTCAAATATTAGAGGCCAATCACTGGCAATCCATTTGTCCAAAGAAAATATTACTAAGGCCTTAGTGCAACACAGAAATTCAGAGTTACTTAGTAATATAAACAAGGATTTACTTCATATAAAATTTTAAATATTGCAGAAAATACATTTCGAGTTGAAATGTAGCTCTTTAAGACACTGAAATTTCTTACATAAACTTGTGCTTTCATTATCTCCCAGAAAAATCTCATGTTTTTTAACCCCAGAACTAGATCAGTAGGAGCATATTTTTGCAGCATCTCTGGCCCTTGAATACTAAATAATAATGGTGCTTCAACAGTATTGTGAAAGTCAAAATGGGCCCTTAGAATTTCCTCAGGATGCTGCACCAAATGTTATACAACCACACAATTTCATATTAGATGGTAAAAATTGGAATGGTTTTCTTCTATGCCCAAGATTAAAGCAGCAATGTTCTTAAACAAACAAACAAACAAACAAACAAACAAAAACTCTTTATAGTAACAAGATGGCATTTCCAGAAGTCCTTATTAAAGTTAAGGAATGAATTTAATATGGTCAAGGAATATCATTCAATATACAAAATTAAGTTGTATTTCTATATCTTAGCAGTGAACAATTAGAATATGCAATAAGACATATATGTGTATGTATAAAAATACATACATAAAATTTATATATCTAAACTCTGGATCAGATGACACAATATTAAGATTTTAAGTGATATACCTATTCAAAGCAATCCTAATCAAAATCCAAGGTTTATATATTGTTTGGTTTTGTTTTAGAAATCCCCAATCTGATTTTAAAAACTATGGAAAAATTGAAGATCTAAAATTGTCAATAGAGATATGAACATGAAGAAAACAAGCTGAAAATCTGTACTATCTGATTTGAAAATGTAACATAAAATTATTCATTAAAACATAATTAGTGTATTGGAAATAACATGGAAGTACAGATTATTGGAAGAGATAATTAAAATATATCTTTATGTGATTAGTGATAATTGAAATTCTAAAAACCAACAATTCAATAGAGGAAACATATTCTTTTCAACAAATTATACTGAATCAATTGCACATCCATACTTTAAAATACTAAATCATGAATTCTACAATATAAAAATAATGTGTAACAGCTATTAGAGCTAAATATAATAATGAAACTATAAAACTGTTGAATAAATAGGAATAAACTTAGTGACATGTGATTGTATAAATACTAAATCAGTAGGTAAAAATAAAAGGGCTTTATAATGTTACCTTTCTCTGCTCTTTACAAAGCACTGTTAAAATGTTATGGATTGATGCAATGATATTTGTAATGTGTGAACTGATACTACGGTTCGTATCAAATATCCATATGTTAAAGATTTGGTACATGACATAGCACTAACGGGAGGTGGTAGAACCTTGGAGTGGGAGAGCCCAGTAGAAGGTCCTTAGGTCATTGGGAATATAACCATGAAAGGGATTGTGAGCCCCATCCTCTTAGTCACTGCATTCACTGTATTTCCTGACTTATGTGTAGTCTGATCCATCATGCACTCTCTGACATTGCTACCTGGCATCCTCAACAGAGGCCCAAGGAAATGGGGTTACCCAAACTTTAACTGGAATTTCCAGAACTATGAGCCAAATAAAAGTCTTCTCTTTATAAGTTCATTGCCTTGGGTATTTTGTTCTAGTAATGTGAAGACAGCTAATACACAGGAGGTAGGACTTTCATACAAAATTATTAATTTTCATACATCATCAATAGGAAGAAATAAGCCAGTTCAAAACAGGTAATTTGAACTTAAAAAGAGTTATCTTCCTTAATGGAAGCCTTGTCCATTTATATCGGGAAACATTTCGTAAATGAGATGAAAAAAAGGAGAAAGAATATTTAGAGGAGTTCAGGACAGGAATAGAAGGGAGACAAGAGGATAATGAAAAAGTATGGATAAGATAATAAGAAAGAGAAAAAGGATGAGTTTGACTAAAACACAGTGTCAATTTTATCGTGCAATACTTTTGTAAACCATATATAATCCCTAATGTCGGCTAATATAGACTTTTTAATATAAGCAATTATTTGATTTTTAATGGAACATATCAAAAGAACTATTGAAGACAAAGAAATGAAATTAGAAGTGAATGTATTAAAACCAGGGTATGATTTAATGAATAATAATAGAAACAATAAAAGGAAAATCTTTCCAGTAGTAGATTTATATCAATGTGTATCTGTTAGGTAGATAACTACTTCCAGAAGGAAAAGACTAAGCCAAATATTTGTGATGTTGAGCCAAAGCACAGATACTCATTTTATTTTTTCATATATTGTGATTCATGATGACATTTATTATAATGATGAATTTTATTAGCTTTGTAAAGAAGACATTCTATGTTATTTTCTTTAATTAAAATATTTTTGCTCTGCCCTTTCTGACACAATAGCTTTTAGAGTCACAGAGTAACATCTCTTCTACATGAACCTGGAAAAGTTAATTAAGTCCCAAATTCATATGTTTGAGTCCTGACCTCCAGTACTTTAGAATGGGATTGTAATTAGATATTGAGTATGTAAAGAGATAATTAAGTCAAAATGAAGTCATTAGCATGGGCTTTAATCCAGTATCACTGGTGTCCTTGCAAGAAGAAAGTATTTGGCCAAGAACATGGACAGGCACCAACAAAAGACCACAAGAGAACACAGGGGGAAGCTTGCCATCTCCAAGCTAAAGTAATGCATCAGAAGAAATAATCCTGTCCAAATATTCTCTCAGACTTCTAGAACCAGAGGTAGAAGACAACAATTTTTTTTTTTAAGCTATTAAGCCTGTGGTACTTTGTTATGGCATCCTTAACACACTAACACAAGATGTTAGTCTTGTTGTAAATAAGATGGAGAGAAAATAACTCATCTCAGAGGGGACTTAAGTTCAATTGGCATTTTCCCCCTGTCTTTATTATGCACCACTTAAATCTGTGTTCTACATGCTAATAAGCAAAGTTAAGTCAATTACATTTTATATTTATGCTCCCAAATGTGTTATAAGCTACTATCCTTCATGAAATGTTGAAGAAAGAGTATTGCATATAAGAAAACACAGTTCTTCTTTAGAAGATCAGCCACTTTTATGTTTTTATAATAACCATGAAAGATGTGCAGTCTTACCCATACTGATTAGTTTTGCTGATTTTGTGTGATAAAATTCAAGCTTGAATTTCTATAGTCCTATATAAACAATGTTTTAATACTAATTAAAATTTCAATACTAAATATAAAAACTCAAAATGATATTATATAAAATATTTTATAAAATTAAAAAAATATATACATACACACATGCTCTTATCTCTAACACAGCATACTTATTTATTTATTTCAATTTTTCTATTTATATTTTTATAACATTTTTCTCAGAGTATGTATTATCATATTGTTTAATTACATCTCTTTTTATTAGTTATTCAAAATGGTACTTTTTATTCCATTAAATACATAAATAAATATTTAATCATGTGAGTATGCTGTTTTATTTTTTAATACTTTTGTATTATAGTATTGAATTATTTTTCCCGAGCTCCGAAGGCTGCAATTCCGAGATCAAGGTGTTTTAAGCAGGTTTGGTAATTCCTATTTCTTTTTATTTTAATTTTACAGTCTGAACATTATACTTCCATTTTTACTTATATATGTCTGTTGTTTAAGCAAGTCATTCTGTCATGGTCATTGTTTTGGAAATCCTTGCAGACAGTAGTTTAAAAAATGATTTTAAATTCCAAATGAAATTAAAAGATGTAAAATTTTGAGGAAAGTTTTGGGATAATACAGTATTTCATTTTTTTTAATTTCCTAAGGAACTGCCATACTGTTGTACATAATAGCTCCATTATATTAAGGGCAATGAAACACCCAAAGAAAAATAAATACTGCATGATTCCACTTAAATGAGATCTCTAATAACTGTCAAACACACAAGCAGAGAATAGGAAAGAGGGCAACGTGGGCAGCTGCTGTTCAGAGTGATAAAATTTTAATTAATACAAAATGATTAAGTTCAAGATATCTGCCACATTTTATTTCTATAGTTGGCAATACTCTATCATATGCATGATATTATTAAGAGAGTAGATCTGCTGAGAATTGTTTTTGGCACAATAACAAAGAAAAGAAAGAATTAGGGGAAAATGTAAGATGAAAAGAAAAATGAGGGTGGAGAATATCTATGGCATTTAGATGATTCATGGGGTGCTTTCAGTATTCATAAACTGAGGTGGTCTTGTTTTTCAGGGTCTACATCCCGCAAGCCTGAGGGTCCGTCTCCTCACCAGTCAAGCCATCTGAATGGACATAAAAATCTGGAATGCTTAGTAGAAGACAGATAATGAGCATTACTTATAGCATCTAACCTTCCCTGTGTAAAGTTCCCAGAAAAAGAGAGCAACTATTTTGCAGGAAGTCTTCCCAGAATTATTTTATATGAGGAATATAGTGTAAAGCAGTGCAGTGGATGGTCAATAACACATTCTGTAACATGCTACTCTTGAGCCAGGTATAGTGGTGCATGCCTGTAACCCCAGATACTAAAAATGCAAGAGGATCTCAAGTTTGAGGCCAGCTTCTGCAATTTATTAAGCTCCAGTCTCAAAATAAGGAAATAAAGTACTGGGGAGGTATCTCCGTTGTACAGCTCCTTTAGGTTCAGTATAGAGTATGAAAAAGATCATGATGATGATGATGATGACGACATTAATGATGATGAAGAATTTAAAAATTAAAAAAAGAATTGCTAGGGCAGTTCTAATGCTCTGCATTAGAGCACCCTTAGGTTCAATCCCCAGTGCCACAAAAAATAAAAGAGGGATTCAGTCTCGAATCTCAAGGTACTATATCTTCCATAGCTGAGATTATGGACAGTTGAGAGCTCAGCTGAGATGACCTTGAAGAATTGCATTTGGCTAAAGACAGCCTTCTTTTGCAAGTGACTCTATCATCCTAGACCAGTCCACATTCAAGGACTTGATATGGTCTACCTCAAGTCAGTGGTAGACCATCAAGTCCTTGAATCATCCTAGTCCCACAGCCCACTTCCAAGAATGAGTGGCACACTTTTGAGACTGCAGTGCAATCCCCAGTCTTTCCTTTGAGCCACCCCACTTCTTTCATTCTCCAGTAAATAGGCTATGTGCAAACTTATCTCCAGTCTTTTTCCAGGAAAGCTGACCTAAGACAACTAAGTTATGTAAAATTGGATTTGTTATATAATTTCATTAGCTTTAATTCAGAAGTCTTATTATGTACACTCATTGCAATAAATTATTGCTGTAGCATTTTCCTCTGCAGAAAGCTTTTATGAGGAAAAGGTATCACAAAGTGTATCTTTTATGTTCCAGGTCTGATGCTATTGTATGGCTTTTGCTCTTTATTTTTACTTACACAATTCATGAATAACTTCAGAGATTTAGTAGATCCTAATCCCAATCTTTCTTTAACTCCACAGTTTAAATTCAGATTATAAACCCAAATAATAAATGAAGTTCATTGTGTGACAGTGGAGAATATTTATTATTTTTTTTCTTACCTGGAAACAGACTTGACTTAATACCATTGACCTTCTAGTCATTTATATTATAGTGTACTGTGAATGCAGGGAAAGGGATTTTAAAGGGCACCTATCAGCTTGGGACCCTAGTTATAAGCAAAATAAAACAACTCTGAATATACAATAAGAAATATAATGTACTAGAGAGATATTGAATACTTCACCAAATCATTTGTGTGTGTGTGTTATACCACTATTGTCCTTTTGAAATTGCTTCTTCAAGCATATTTGTGAAGTTTGTTCTGTGACTTATATGTTTGATGATTTATGTCATTATAAATAATACCCCTGTGTTATATTTTCTTTCTCATTTCCTCCATTTTTCTCTTGCACAATACATTGCCATCAAAATCTGACATTAATCTAATTTTCTATCCCTCAGTAGAGACCTGGTCTCTTGTTTGCCTAGCCAAATAATTAATTTTTTGTTCTTTTTCTTTATTTATAATAGTTTTACCTTATTTTACTCAGAGTTGTCTATTTTGTGTCAATGTCCTCAGGTAGGCAATGTGCCTTTTAAAAGGTAAGGCTACATTTTCTCTTAATTTAAAATGTCTTAAAAATATAGTGTATAGTAGTTTTATTCCATTGCTTTAATTGTCTTTTTGAGAATTGCTATCATCTGTGAAACTGGTCTTCTTTGTCTAGGTTCAATATCCAAAATCTTTCCTCAAAATTTTACATCTTTTAATTTCATTTGGAATTTAAAATCTTTTTTTTTAACTACTGTCTGCAAGGATTTCCAAAACAATGACCATGACAGAATGACTTGCTTAAACAACAGACATTTATTTTCCCCTGAGCTCCGAAGGCTGCAATCAAGAAGGCTGAGATCAAGATGTTTTAAGCAGGTTTGGTTTCTCCTGAGACTCTCCTTAGCTTGCAAGTAGCTGTTTTCTCCCTGTGTTCTAACAAGGCCTTTCCTTTCTTTACACCCTCTCCTAGTGCCAATTTTTACCATTACACGAACACCAATTCAATTGGAAAAGGTCTCCACACTAAGACTTCATTTAGCCTCATTTACCTTCCATAAGCCCTCCCCCCCGCCAAAAAAAAAAATGGTCACTGTGGAGATCAGAGCTTCAATGTATGAATTTTGGGGGAGACCCAATTCAGTTCATAACAAACACTTTCTAAGATCTCTGAGTTTGTTATTGTTGTTGTTCCTTCTGGTTTAGTGTTAATATCTGAAAACTGTCCCTGATATTACTGATTTTCTTATTGAGCAAATAGGCTACATTTACATTTTCCCTGTTGACTGGGTATCTTATTTCTGAGCTTTGTAATTCTGAATCATATTTTCCCATCGCTTGTATCATTTTCCTAATACCATTTATCTCATTTTATAATCTTCTTCTAGATTGTTGCCATATTTTTCTAATATGCATTCATTTACTTGAGGTATGATATTCAGAATGTTTGATCTTTTTTTTTTTTTCACTTAAAACATGATTGAAAGTAGTTCAATAGCTAGTCCTTTCAATTGCTCAGATATAAGAAAATTGAATGCTTTGGGTACTGTTTGAAGATATTTTCTGCCATTGGCTGGATGGGATGATACCTTTTTAATTTTCTCATTTGTTATATCAGTTCTGTTACTGTTGTTGCAAAGTGTTTGTAATATTTGTTGCCTCCATTCTTCTTCAAATTCATTATTAAATATCATTCTCTCCTTTCCTCTGAGATTGTCTACCCAGATCTATTTGTGACCTATTCCCTGGGGTTTTGTCTCACTGTGGATCTTAGCTCCGTTTTTGCATATTTATGAGAAATCTCTGGATCCAAGCAAGCTCCTAAATCCTCAGAGCAATTCTTCTCTTCCTTATAATCACTCTTCCAGTTTTATCAGCAGCATACAGAATGGCACTTAATGCCGGCCTGTGATGTGACAAGATGTCCTTTTAGTGTGTGAATTCTTGGTGATTACCAGGTTCTTGGGCCCCACAGAAGCCTCTCTAGTCTCCCCCTCCCATACACACCAGCCAACATTAAGCTTCTGTGCACATCTCTTTCCTGCCATTGGTGGTTTGGTTCTACCTGCTTTCCTTTCTGAAGGAATTTGAAACATTTGTTTTTTTCCAACTACTGTCTTCAAGGATTGCCAAAACACAGGCCATGACAGAATGACTTGCTTAAACAATAGAAATTTATTTTCTCCCAGCTCTGGAGGCTGCAAGTCCAAGATCAAGGTGTTGTAAGCAGGTTTGGTTTCTCCAAAGAAACCAAGTAGCATCTAATTATGATGACTTTTTTATCCTTCTGTCTTTATCTTTCCTTGGAGGAGCATAAGGAAAATTCAAAAAAGAGCTACAATGATGCCATCTTGTTGCTGACTCAACACTTTTAATAGATATTCCATACTTGTCTGTAATTGATCAAGATGGCCTTAATGTTTTCTTCAATCTTAATCAACTTTAGACCCATTTCTTCCTGAATTCTGGCCCCCAACCTTCCTTTTCTTGGAGCATTTACTTTAGAAATTTACATTTATAAATTCTTCATCTCTCCCTTTGAGATGAATATATTTTCTCAGCCTCTGGTCAGTTTTTTTAGCATAAAGCTTGCTTTCTTTTGGACCTAGGAGTCTTTCCATTGAAATGTGATCATCAGAAAAAACAGAGCAGCTATCAACCCACAGACAGTGTGTGTGTGTGTGTGTGTGTGTGTAGATGCCTAATTTTAATAAACAGCATTAAGCCATCACAGGGGCCTAATCACATTGATTAATCCTAATGTCCTCCAGTATTTTTATACTATATCACACCAGCACTAATTACTCTCCCAAATTTTCTATCAGTGAAATTGAATTCAGTCTCTCCCTTATTGTAATGGGCTTGACCCCTCCTGCAATAATCCCAAATAAAGTTATCCTTGTCTATTTAAATCTGTCCAGTGAAATTTTTCTTTGACATGATTGGGTCATGATTTACTCATCATTAGATAAATTTCACATTTGTTTAGATGATGTTGATGTTTTTCTTTTAGTTTTAATTTACTTCTCTGGTGTAATAATATAAAGTATATTTGAAAATATATTCTTTTATTCATTTTATTTTTTTTAAATATACAACAGCAGTGGAATGCATTACAATTCTTATTACACATATAGAGCACAATTTTTCATATCTCTGTATATAAAGTATGTTTATGCCAATTCATGCATTTATACATGTACTTTGTGGGTTTATTTGCATTACAATTATATATATCATATTTTTTCATATCTCTGTTTGTATATCAAGTATGTTGACACCCACTTCAAGTCTTCTTACATGTAGTTTGTATAATGATTTCCATCACATTCCACCATCCTTGTTAATCCCCTGCCTCCTCCCTTTCCCTGCCACCCCTCTTCCCTATCTAGAATTCATCTAATCCTTCCATGCTCTCCCTCCCTATCCTACTATGAGTCAACCTCCTTATATCAGAGAAGACATTTGCATTTGTTTTGGGGGGGATTGGCTAACTTCACTTAGCATTATATTCTCTAATTCCATCAATTTACCTGCAAATGCCATGATTTTGTTCTTTTTTAATGTTGAGTAAAATTCCATTGTGTATATATGCCATTTTTTTAATCCATTGAAGGGCATCTAGGTTGGCTCCACAGTTTAGCTATTGTGAATTGTGCTGCTATAAACACTGAAGTGGCTGTGTCCTTGCAGTATGCTGTTTTTAAGTCATTTGGGTATAGTCCAAGGAGAGGAATAGCCGGGTCAAACTCAAAAAAAAAAAAAAAAAAAACTGAAAAAACAAATAATCCAATCAACAAATGGGCCAAGGATCTGAACAGACACTTCTCAGAACAGGATGTACAATCAATCAACAAATATATGAAAACATGTTCATCATCTCTAGCAATCAGAGAAATGAACATCTAAACTATTCTAAGATATCATCTCACTCCAGTCAGAATGGCAGCTATTATGAAGAAAAACAACAATAAGTGTTGGCCAGGATGTGGGGAAAAAGATATACTCATACATTGCTGGTGGGACTGTAAATTGGTGCAGCCAATATGGAAAGCAAAATGGAGATTTCTTGGAAATCTGGGAATGGAACCACCATTTGACCCAGCTATTCCTCTCCTCAGACTATACCCAAAGGACTTGAAAATATATTCTTATAGGAGATTAATTTTCTATGATATGTTGGGAATGCTAATTGAAGGAGTATGTGCTTTCAAAATTGTCATTGACATGAACCAATCAATTATTTAAAATTTTCACAAAATCTCTTTTATATTGTTTGAATGTGATCACCTCCGGTGTATTTATTGATCATTTCTACATTCTCCTCACATGAGTAAAAAATAGTATTTAATATTATCCAGATCTATATTTGAGTGTTACTAATGACTTATAATGTTAAACTTCTTATTTTTTAAATCAATTTCTTATTGAATTTTAATTGCCAAATTTAAAAAATTCTTCTGTATGATGACAATGAAAATTAGCTGGTATTTATATTGCAAAAATATTCTCCATGCCTCTTGTAGCATATGCACGTATTTTGTTTCTTTGTTTTATTCTTTAATCACATTAAGTCAAGATTATTTGTTTGTTACTTCCAGAATTTCTTGATTAAGAGGGATTTAAGCTTTTGCTGTTATATAAGCTAAGAAAGTAGTAATATGATGAATGAGCATTTTTGCTTTTACTTTCCACATTTCTGAAATTATAATTTTTCAGAAACAGTAATTAACAACAGCAACAAGAACACACCCGCAGCAAAATAATCTATATTCATTTGAATATATAAATTTAGAATGTATTTCCATTAGGTTTGCTATACCTGTTAAATCAAGTGGAAAAAAAACAGCATCATTTAATTTAGAACTCTTCAGTATTTTACTTAATGTAGCTGTTTTGTGGGTGTTACTCAGAGTAAAATGTGTGGCATATCAATTGCTCAGTACCTGCTGTTACTTGTGATTAAGAGACAGACACTGTTCAAAGGAAATTGTCTTGTAATTACTACAAAAAGCAGGTAATCAACACAAGTATTGTCTTTTTATATTTCAGAGAGAGAGAACAAAATTAAAACAGAACCTTTATTTGAACATCACAACTCATTTAACAGAAAACTCTGCCACCCATGGCGATGTCTCCCAGCAATGTTAGCTGTCCCTGTGTTTATGAGAAACTAATCTGACCTTATAGAACCTTATGTCAGTCTGAAAATTTTCAGAAAAAACAATTTAGGGAGTTTTTAGTCCTTATTATCAACCTTTGGGTAAATGTTTCTCAATAATTAGCTTATCACTAGTTTCCATCATCTTCTGTAACAAGGTTTTTATCTTGGTTATGTTTTCCTAAGTCTCATAAATTTTCATCCAAAATTTTTGCAAAATCACTCCAAGAACCAATAAACAAATATTTCCTGAAATTAAGGAAAAGCATTTCAATAATTATTTATATGAATCTTTAAAAAAATAGGCTAACAAGAAGAAACATGGAGGCAGAGAATTAGAGAATTTTTTCTAAATTGTTTTGATATTTTTTTAACAATCATCCTGAATAGTTCCAAGAGATATAAGTCATGTGTTATTGCCATCATTATGGAAAACATGGAGTGAAACTATGTAATCTAACAACTACTAGAAGAGACTTCATTTACATTCAGATAGATGGACACATTAGTAGGTTCAATATAAGCACTCAATAATTGGAAACCTTCATTTTTAAAATGTAGGATTGTGCATGCAAAAGTTCTTTCTCCTCAGAAATGGAGTAATGAAGAGACAGACCGTCAATAATGGCATGCAATGTGGTAAGTACTATAATGAAAAAATACAAGGGAAAGTTCTCTTTGAACAGACTAATAATTGAAGATTCTGCCCAGCAGGATCAAGACAGGCATCACAGTGGAAATTCTACCTTAGTGTGAGAGCACTGAAATATATTCAGCTGATTTGTAATAAATATTTAACATAGATAAAGTGAAGTTTAAAAGTTTGTGAGCTACTGAACAGTAGTATCATTTTACATGAAAGTAATGTAACATATATTTTAAAAAGCTAGAAGAAAGGACTTGGAAAGTTTTTATCATGAAGCAATGATCAATGTTTGAGGAAATATGTTTAAATTTATTTAAACATCATGCAATATATATTTATCAAAGCTTTGCTTTATCTCATTAATAATGTACAATTTATATGTTTTCATGTACTGCTTTAAATAAATTATTACAAAAAAATAAACAGCTAACTGAATAAAAAGCTTCTTCCAGAAAGTATTTGTGAGCAAAAAGTTTGCATTGAATCAAATAATTCAAATGTTGAACTTTAAAAAAGTGTTTTTGAAAAAATAAAGAATGCCAAGGCTTAGTGAAGCAATATCTAATTGGAAAGGAATCATAATTTCAAACTCAGGATTTATATTTTAAGATGTTCCATGCATAAAATCACCCAATGTGAATGGGTATAATGCATTGTGTTTATTGTTTAGATCTTCTTGATGTTTGTTTAAAAAGTTCTATTTGTATTTAACTTCCTTTTGCTTATAGTTTTATAAAGAAAATTTGACCACTAATATAGAATGCATGTATATCTGAAAATCTGATTTATTTATTTTTTTTCTTTTTGGTAGAGAAAATATGTATTACTTAAATAGATTTATTCATATTTTACAATATAATGAAGTATATAAGCATATATTTATAAATATATATTAAAACACATTAACATTAAGATAAAAGTTAGGAATAATAAATTTTGTAATAAATAGCTATGAATATTCCATCCAAATAAACGTAACTTCAAAACTTGTTTGAAAAGCTGTAAGAGGCAGGATCAGAAACATTTAAGAAACTAGTTGATTTAAAGATAATTTTAAAGAGGAATATCTCTAGCAGCAATCGCAATTAGATATCACACTGACCACATCAGAGGGCAGACACTATTAGATTAAACATTGGCTAATTGGAAAGCTGAGACAGGAGGATCACGAGTTCAAAACCAGCCTCAGCATTGGTGACGTGCTAAGCAACTCAGTGAGACCCTGTCTCTCAATAAAATACAAAATAGGGCTAGGGATGTGCATGCTCAGTAGCCAAATGTCCATGCCCCTGGGTACACTGGTACCCCCCAAAACAAACAAACAAATAACACTGGCTGGCTTTGAACTTCCTCAGTTAATTACAAAACCCAGAAATGTACCTTGTAGTTTTAATGGATTTGGTTTCTGTGGGATTTCATAAATTATTTCCCCCAAAGGCCATATCTATAAATGAAAATGTCATGTGAACACTGGTGCCAAAAAGGAGAAGATCCAGATCACGAAGCACTAAAAATGTTCATCGCTAATCCTATCTAGTCATACTAATTATCATGACCAGAATGATACTGGAACATTTTATGGTTTTAAAGTAACTTTTTACACATGGAAGATGTAGAAAAATTTATAAATGTAAATAAACACCTTTTAAAAAAAATAAAGATAATTTTACAAACCAAGAATGCCCATTGACTTATAATTTAGCAAAAAATATTTCAAACTTAAAAATTGCAGTTTGGCATTTTTATACAGACAAGAGCTTTGTAATCTACTATTTCAGCCATTCATGTGTAAATGATCCAGTAAAAGTACTTTAAATAATTGAAAATAGATGGCTATTTTGAACATAATAAAAATTTTCTATTGAAGGTTTTCCCCCTTGGGAAATCTTAGAGGGGAGGGGACATGTAAGACTACAAAAGTATTCTTCAGTCCAGCTTGAATATCATGCATTTGAAATGAAGAGATCTGAATTAATGAGGTCATAAGGTCTAAATGAATATAAAAGTATCTTTGTGAATTTAAAACTGGATGAAAAAAATATTTCTTAGTTAACTTTTCCACTTGATATAGTATCTCTGACATAGGCATTTAAAATGGGGTTTAGATGATATTTTCTAAAATTGGACGTTATTTTCAGAGCAATTTTGGTTGACAGAGAAATTGATCAGAGGTAAAGATAGTTCCCTTATACTCCCCATCCCAGACCCACACAGTCTGTTCTACTACCAATATCCTCCGCAATTAGCCAATATTAACTTAACATTATCATCCAAAGTCTAGAGTTTACATTACTGTTCACTTTTGGTGCAGCACACGTAAAGGTTTTGACAAATAAATAATGATAGGTACCTATAATTATGGTTTTAAACAGGATAGTTTGCCCTAAAATTTATCTCAGCTCCACTAATTTATCTATGTGTCTATAATCCAAGCCACCACTGCTCCAGAGTTTGGCCTTTTACTATATGACAATATTTCTGGAATGATAGGGTGCATTGCTTTTTCAGATTGGCATCTTTAGACTTTTGTGACTTACTGGCTCATTTTTTCTTGGTACTGAAGAGCATTTCATCAGCTGGGTGTACCTCAATTTATTTCCCCACTCACCTACAGATGTCTTATTTCGTTTCAAGTTCTAGAAATTATGAGCAGTTTCTATAAACCTTTAGGTGCAGGTTATTGTGTAGAAATAACTTTTCAAATTATTTGAGTAAATACTAAGGAGTATGAATGCTTTTATGGTAAGAATATTTTAAGTTTTACGAAATATCAGTAACAACAACAATAATATGTCTCTGCCAAACTATCTTCAACAATGGCTGGACCATTTTATAACTATCAGCAATGAATGAAAGTCACTTTTGTCCAACACACTTGCTAGTGTTTTGGATTTGGGCCACTACAATAGGCGTGTAGTGGTATCTTAATGTTATCATTCATCTTTCCTTAATGACATCTGATAAGGAGCATGTTTTCAAATGTGTACTTATCATCTGCTTATTTTATTTGCTGAAGTGTTTGTTCAAGTCTTTTGCCCATTTTAAAATCAAGTTGTATACTTTATTATTGAATTTCTAGAGTTCTTTGTATATTTTTAGATAATAGTCTTCACTCAGACTTGTCTTTTACAAATAGTTCCCCCCACACACACTCTGTGAGTCGTCCTTCATTTTTAACAAAAGCAAAAAAAATGTAGCCTAATGTTTAAACTCTGCAGAAAGCTTATCCTAGCTCTGGGTGCTTTATATATTATTTTATAACATTCAACTGCTTGAAAGGCTTAAGTGTTCCAAAACTCGAAATGGATTCTGAGAATACACATTCTTTATTGGGTCAACTACTTTTATGTTTTACAAGCTGTGGTGTTAACTGACTCATCTTTTTACAATGGTCTATGGAATTTCTAAGGGCTCTAAAAGGCTGTAATGTTAGCAATGAGTAAGTGGAGATATTTTTCTAAAGGGGGATTAGAATTGACACTGTGTTTACAAATCAGAGAGACTAGCTTTTGAATGACCCAGTGGATTTTATTAAACCATGTAATCTCTTACAATATGTATATCTTCTACTGGAAAAAAAAATCCTGAAATGCCAAAAATGGATGCACAGATTGTCACTTATTTGAACATTCTCAGTCCTTAAGGTGGGTGTTTTAATTGAGTGAAGTAATTTTGTCTTAGCCAGGATGACAAATTTTTTTCAATTCAAGCCTCCAGGAAGTTGAGTCCAATAGTGAAGACAGCATGACAAAAATAAAATCCATCATCCTTGCTTGGCAATACATTCTCTGTGCTTTCTTCCCTTCTTTAATTAACTTCTTTCACTTTCTACTTACATAAAAATAAAAAGAGGCAGCTCCTCATTTTATCAATTTCTTCTCTTCTACTTCTAAAAACAGGAAGACTGAGCACGCACACAGCATTGATTCATTTCTAAATAAAATATCCAGCCTTTATTGTCCCATTGTTTCCTCTGGAAATCTGACAGCCAACAACAAATAAGCGAAATTAACTATTTTCATAGTATTTACATTCAAATTGGAGAAAGAATGAAAAAGAGAAATAAAAAAATATTTAGCATATTATAAGTAAAAGTAAGCATGAGAAATAGAAAGGAATTTGAGGGCAGAGTGTGGCAGGTGGGAGACAATTTTAGATAAAGTGACTGAAAAAAGCAACAACTGAGAAAAGAAGTTTGGTGTAAAGACCTGGAGGAAGAGATTTCATTTGAATCAGAAAGAGTAGCAAATGCCTGAACCCTGATGTATATTGCTTGGGATATCAAGGAATAGTAAGGAGGCCAGTACGATTTAAAAAGAGAAGGCAAGGAGACAGTTTGAGATTTTAGCAGGTAGCATTTTGCATTTCCTACCTACTTTTCAATAATTATTTCATTATATTATTATTATTATTATTATTATTATTATTATTATTATTATTATTTCATTACATTATCCAAGCAGCCCTTCAGCATTGCAAGTATAAATACATCATTTTATTCAAGTGAAGACACAATCACAAAGTGGTATCATCTACCTAACATCTCCTAACTAGTGAATTGCAGCATTCCCCCTGAGATCTAGGTCTTTAGAATATAAATTCACTACAAATTCTATTACAGCACAGATGCCATTTTATAACTAAAGAAAGAGCTCACATCTAAAATGGAAACTATGCTGCTTCAGGGTGTCCCTGGCACCCAACTCAAAACAGCATGCAGACTTTGTCTTGCCAGTACAATCACTATTTTAGCAGCCTAAGTCAAGCTGGGCTTCTTATTTGTAGCTATATTCACCCATGCCAATGTTCTGTTTGTTCTATATGTAAATGAACTGGGGGACATTTTTTATTTGTGTTCAAAGAGTATTCCTAAAAGCATCTTTAAAAAAAAATGAAGTGAATGCTTGTCAAATTGGAATTTTTTTTTCCTAACAGAAATTTGGGTCACAATGTATCTCAATTACAAAATTAACAAAAAGCATTCACACTGCCCATATTGGATTTGGATTTTGTCCATTTATATTTCAATACAAAACAGATGAACCAAAGTGACATTCATGTTTTATTTAAAGATAAAATTTAGCAGTTTTTTTGCCATAAATTATTTATATTTTCAACTTAAGTACATTGTTCTTAAATTTCTCCTTAAGAGAATAAATAATTTTAATTTCTTCCTCATTTAAATGAAGTAACTAGGAATATTCCTACAAATTTATCTATATGTAATAATTAATCCCAGGTAAATATATAAATCGCTATTACTATATGTTTCAGAAAATTCCACAGTAAAGCTGCCTATGTGAGAAGCAGCTATTAAAACAATCAATACTCAATATCTAGAGGAATTTTCCCATGCTTCTTTTTATTTGGAGCATAGACTACAAAACGCATGTTGATTTTTCTTGCTTACAAATACTTTTTGGAAATAGGGTAAGATGGTTGCCTCCACCTTATAGCTACTACATGGAACTCCTAAATAAATTTTTCACATGCTTCATAGTCTTTATTTAAATGAGATCATCCAAAATATTGTTTTTTAAACTTGTTGGGACGTGATGTAGGTAGGGTTTTTCCATTGAGAGGCCAAAGGAAACTTGATAGTCTATTTCTAAGCTGTCGTGAAATGTAATAGAATATTAAATAATTTGATACATTCTGTGTAAAAATGGGACCTAACTGTCTTCACAAAACAAGCAAGCATTAAACTGTGCACAATGAGAACGTTTAAATGGTTTATTGAGATGTGAAAGAATCAAAGGAAGTTTCACCATATCAATTCATAATTCACTAGATTTACATAAAGTTCTAGGACTGCATCTCTCTTGTTTTGGTTACATTTTAGAAATTCTGAATCCACAATTGGCTTTTTAAATATAGTACTAATGATTATAAAATATAGCAAGTATATATAGCAATTATATATTTGACATGTATAATTTATATATGTATATACTTATATATGCATATATATAATTTATAAATTATATATATACATATATATATAATTTTAAAATACAGTAAGAACTGAACGCAGCACATTCTATAATGTAAATAATAGCATAATAGAGCTTAAGATATAAGATATAAGCCCTATTCCCCTTAATTGGAGGAAGATTGTATTTCCTCTGTGAATTGTCTACAAAAACATCCTGTATCTTCTTCCTGGTTTCCACTTTTCAATCTGTTATCCAAAAGATCTATGGACCAATCAGTTTTTTGTCTTATCAAAATATTTTTTGTTGTCAATTTAGCATAAGATTGAGACCATAAATGGTATTATATCTTGTTAGAGATTTTTTTCTAACAAAACCATAAATCTTCTGCTCTAATTCTTGGACAGATAAGGCTCCATTTTACAGTTATTCTACAGGAGAAAACATAAATGTTTACAAAATATAATATTCAAAAGCTAAATGCCTAATTCTTCTAAAAATGAAAAATAAACATGTGGCAAATATTTTTTCTCAACTCATTAGAAAATAAGGGAAAGCTGATTTCAACAAGGTTTCTGTAACTAGA
Organism: Marmota marmota marmota; assembly: GCF_001458135.2. Lineage (NCBI taxonomy): Eukaryota > Metazoa > Chordata > Mammalia > Rodentia > Sciuridae > Marmota > Marmota marmota. Next base: position 19,484,920 of record NW_025999932.1, read on the forward strand.
ATTTTGTGGACAGAAAAAAATTGTTAGCTAGATATATTGGTAATGTCTTTTAGGACAATGAAATTACAGATTATCTATTCTACTACAGGTTTGAATCTCTACAAACAACATTACACCATGTGACATTAAACTTCATAATGTTTCTAGTCTTAAAGATCCTGGGGATGGCCTGTCAAAGAACTCTACTTACAGCACTAACAGTATCTAATCTGGTCTTCCTTGCTTTATTAATGTGTTTTGAGAGAAAAAAAATGATTTACTCTGGTGATTCAGATTCTAAAATATCTTTATTGCAAGATATTTTGCTAGGGACTTTTTCATTTTTAATTGACTTGACCTTTACTAAGGGTAATTCCTGACTATTCAACATACTTTCTATGCTTGCTCTTTTTTTGCTCATCTTTTTTCCCCGGTGTCTATCGCTGAAGTTATTGAAATATCTCCCCTTCCCTTTTTCTGATTGTATTTTTTATTTCTTTAAGCCCTACGAGTTTGTTTTTTTTTTAATTACAACACTGTGAACTTTTTAAGGCAGCATCTTCAGTCTCCGACAGTGTTATACTATAAAAATTGTACAATACATCTACAGACCTATGGGAAAGTGGGTTAGAACAAACTACTCAATAGCTTCCTCAATGACACCAGCACAGTAAAACATAAGTGCTTATTAAAAGTAGTACCCCAGATTTATGAACATTTTATGATTAAATACTGGATAAATCTTAAAATTTCACTTAATCTTGAGAAAGACCTGAAATATGCCTATGAGTTGGGCATTGGACTATCTGCAGCCTGTGAGTCACGGTGTTTATGGAAGGCATTTATATAAACTGGAATGATTTAAACTGAGTTGTTGTGTAGGTAGGTTTATTTTGTCAATTTGTGCATGAAGTTTTTGTTTTGTCTTGTTTTTTGGTACTGGGGATTGAACTCAGGGACACTCTACCACTGAGCCACATCCCCAGCCCTATTTTGTATTTCATTTAGAGTCACGGTTTCAGTTAGTTGCTTAGTGCCTCACTTTTGCTGAAGCTGGCTTTGAACTTGTGATCCTCCAGTCTCAGGTCTCAGCCTCATGAACAGCAGCATGGATTACAGGCATGCACCACCATGCTTGGCTTGTGGATGTCTTTTTTTTTTTTTTTTTGAGAGAGAGAGAGAGAGAATTTTTTTCATATTTATTTTTTAGTTTTCTGTGGATACAACATCTTTATTTTATTTTTATGTCGTGCTGAGGATCAAACCCAGTGCCCCACCCATGCCAGGCAAGCGCACTACCACTTGAGCCACATCCCCAGCCCCCCTAGATGTCTTTTTTAGTGAAGTATAGTTTCTTATATTCATCTACAGTTGTTCATGAATCAAATCATACCTAAGCAAATAAAATTTTCATTGTATTCAAATTGTTCACTAATATATCAATCATGTTGATGCAGTAGATCAATCATGTATTCAAAACAAGTATTATAACTTAAAAGACAGTAATATTTCATTATATTTAGTGAAATCACTTTAAATGCACATGTTATTTCCTAAGCACCCATTTCTTATCTCCTAGTAGACTATATATATTTCAGTAATAATCTATGTGTTACTCATTTGTCTTTTGGGAACTATATAAGTTCATTTATTGGAGATATTCTTTTCTTGGGAGCAATATTCTGGACACTAATAAAATCCTTATTTAATGATGCATAAAATAACCACTTATTAATTTTTGTTTGAATTAAGAGAAATAAATGATAATTTTTTGAGGTGAAGAATATGTTTCAGAGACTGAAACTCAAGGGTCACAAGTTTGAGACAAGTCTGAGAAATTTAGGGAAAGTCTGTTTCAAAATTTAAAAAAAAAATTAAGGATGGATGTCTGCAGATATGGATAATTGGTAGAGAATCCCTAGATTCACTTCCAATCTCCAGTATCCCCAAAACTATTTTTATATATTTTTAATTTGTCAATATTTACTAAAATAAAATAAAGGAAAGAAATAAAAATGGAATATCATGTATGTAATGACAAATTTGAATCTTTTAGTTATAGTGACACTAAAAATTTGAGACTATCTGAATAACATAACCACAAAATTTCACAATCTTCTTCATTTCAGTTATTTAGGAGCACTCAGCCTGTGGTGTCTTTTATATTCTTGTTTGTTTCTTTTTGCTCATTCTTATTCTACTGATATTCTACCATAGGCCTTGTGCTGTGTTTTCCCAGGCTATTCCCATTTGTCTCACTTCTTTAGACTAGATGTTTGTTAAAAACTAAAGAAAATACTTCATATATGCATAATACCAGTCAAAGTTCAATTTCTCTTCAAACTCTTCATTGACCAAGTTATTCAGGGAATTTGTTTGCTCCAATGTAATATCCTATTCCTAACAATCTGTAAATATCTTCTCTTATTTTCTTGGCATAACTGATTGTTATTTTGTTGCCTGATACCTCTGTGTTTTGTTCTTGTATTTACTTTGCTTCTGAATGAAGTTATGGCAGAAACTTTATTATTGTTGGTTGGACTATCTTTGAGTTTGGGTACAATAGGAATATATTTCCTACTAACAGACAATTATATACCATTTAGATTTCTTAGTAAAATTCCATTTTAATTTTTGTAAATTTTATTTTAATAATGTAAGTTAAAGTGCTTATAAACACTAGGAAACATAAAAATAAAAAAAATATATTTGTTAGTAATTGTTTTTAATGAAATGGCTTTTATAAAATAATATAATGGTGTACAGATTATTTATAATATTCTGCTTTTTTCTGAATTCTAAATAACTAAATTATTACTAATGTTATTGAACTAATTGATTTGAAAGAAGAATATAAGAACTCAAGGATCAATATTTTTGTGTATGTGTAGTAGGATTTCATTCTCCAAACAAAAGCTTGTATCTCATATCAGGTAGAACCGGAGTGACTAAATCCATTTACTTCTCCCTTATGGATGTGTCAGCTAAAAACATAGTTTTAAGTACAAATTACCTAATTAATTTGACTTGAAGTAGTTGACATAATTATTAAGTGTGACATACTCATGTTGTTTTGACCTTAGGTTTAGTTCACCAAGTCTTAATACTGTCTGATGGTTCAGTTATGAGAATATACTTATCTTCCCTAGTCAACATTTCTGGACTGTTTCATGAGTTTTGAAAACATTTGTAACTGCATGGTCAACAAAATCATCCATTCATCAAGATACCTTAGGTGTGTAAGAGATGTTCATTACTTACCTTTTAAAGTACTCAGGTTCTTTCAAAGTCCCTGACAAGTCAAATAAACCAGCCATTTTTCATGCAGAGGACTGTGTAAGGCTGGCCTTTGTTCTTCTCAGTTGCAAAAGATAAATGGGAAAAAGAATTCTTGAAAGCTTTGTTGAGGTGCACGTTTTATTTGATAACCAGTCAGCATTTTAGCTTAAGAGAAGGAGGATGTATAGCATTTTATACCCTTTACACAAGTAGTATATTTTTGCCTTTCTCATTCCGAAGTGGCCAGTAAAGTTAATTAAGGGATTCATAAAGTTAATTAAGAAATTCATAAAGACTGAATGGCATTAGTCTTTCAATATCTTTCTTCTAAATTCTGGAGTGGTGAAAATTCCTAATGTACTGAAGACTTCTTACTGGTGATCATTACTGGTATTTATGTGTGTTATAAAAGCTGATTCCTTGTTCTGTATTGTCAGGGTTATAAGGGCATGTTTTTGTCACTGATCATAGTTTATAGAGTGCCAGGGACTAGGCTGTATCATTTGGTTTGTGGTGTGCCAGCAGGGCACCACATATTCATAGAGACTGAATGTGCAATTGTGGATGGATATTATGATGATGGCCAATGTCTTTTATATTATCTTCATAGCAATAACAATTTTGTATTGCTTTAATCTTTCAATACATAACAAAATGAATCTAACAGGAAACCATATGTGATATAAATGTTCAGTTAACATAAATATTTGTTGTATTTTGTACAATATGAATGAACACTTTTACAAATTACTTTCAAAGTTTAAAAACTAATAAAATAATACATATATCTAGCAGCATACTGAAAATCAACATACTCTTAAAGTCTAAATTTTATGTTTTTTCCTATATTTATTAGCAAAGTATCTGTCTCTTGGTTCACTGAGAATCTGTTGTGATTAAGTAGTAAATGAAAGAAAATTACTAGCATGTGATTAGCTTTTTCAAATAAAAGTAATTAGAAGTGAAATAGACACAGAGTAATGCATGTGAATGTTGTAATTAAATAGAATAGTGCAGTAAATACTACAAAAGTCACAGAGATATTCCAGTAAAAAATTATTGTTCTTGAGTCTCATAAAAGTATTATAATTCTACTCAAAATATTTCTCTTTTAGCATTTTAGAAATCATTACACAAGAATCCAAGTACATGAAATAATTAACAACTGTTCCAAAAAATTGACAATGAAATTATTAATAATATGCTGCATTGAGCAAATATGCATTCTTTACAACAATTATAAAAACAAAAGTAAATTATTTCTCAAAGTATTTAATATTCTATTCAAACTAATACCCATCATTTTATACTACAGACACAAATATTTTTCCCTTCATTTTTGACTCTCTGTATGACTGATATCTAATTCAAATTAATATGTTTTTGATATATAAACATTAATCTCTGTGAGATAAACTATGAGCAGTTAAGTTACTTTCAAATATTTTAAGATATTCCTTAAAAATCACAATATTGCATTTTTTAAAAGTTTAGTGAAGACAGTTTTGCTTTTAGGAAAGAACATTAAATTTGCATTTCATTTTCGCCTGCATATTAGATTTAGGAAGCTCCTGGGCTGGCAAGCAGATCATCTCACATATTCTGGAAAGGATTAATTAATTCTTTTTCACCACACCCTTGAGAGTAATTCCTTACAATTCTGAATACACAGATGCAATTTGGAAATGTACTACAAGGGAGAGAGCATAAAGATCTCTTCCCTAAGCACCTCTAACATGAGGGCGTTGGATGCTTAGAACCTATATTTAATAATTTTGCAAGAAAATAGTTGGGGGTGACCTATTCATTAGCAGTTACCCTGCTCACTGTTGGTCAGAGGTGCTACAGATGTTGTAACATTTGTCTGTATGGGTTATTTTATCCAGTTTAATATGCCTCTTATGTGATCTGATGTTTTATATTTATGAAACCATATTGTATATATTTATGTTGTACTTATCCAATTTTTAAAATATGTGTACATCACTAGAGAATAAAGTTTATTTGGGATTATTCTTTTCTTCCTATATATTAATCCACTAATATTTAGAGCACCATTCTTGTAGCTCAGCTTTTAACTATTTCTTGCATTCTTTTATTTTTATTGCAACTTATCCTTTTATTCATTTTGGATTCATATATATATATATATATATATTTATTTATTTATTTAGTACCTAGTATAGTATATAGTAATGTAAAGGATATTACCTATAATAGCTATCTAGTAATTTTATTTTTTTATGGATCGGGTGTGTGTATGTAGTATCAACATTCAGAAAAAAAAATTTAGTTTTATTGCTTTTATTTTTTTAAATACATGGCAACGAAACGCATTATAATTCTTGTTACACATATATACCACAATTTTTCATATCTTTGTTTAGTATAAAGTATGTTGACACCCAATTTGATTCTTCATACATATACTTTGGATAATAATGTCCATCACATTCCACTGTCCTTGCTAATCTCCTGTCGCTTTCCCTCCCACTCCTCTTCCCTATCTAGAATTCATCTATTCCTCCCATGCTCCCCCTCCCTACTCCCCTATGAGTCAGCCTCCTTATTTCAAATAAAACATTCAGCATTTGTTTTGTGGGGATTGGCTAACTTCACTTAGTATTATCTTCTCCAATGCCATCCATTTACCTGCAAATGCCATGCTTTTATTCTCTTTTATTGCTGAGTCAAATTCCATTGTGTATATATGCAACATTATTTTTTATCCATTCATCCACTGAAGGGCATCTAGGTTGGCTCCACAGTTCTAGCTATTGTGAACTGTGCTGGTCTAAACATTGATATGGCTGTGTCCCAAAATATATATTAGCAAAAAACACATTCATGTTTTTAAGTCCTTTTAATATCAACAAATGGGCTAAGGACCTTAACAGACACTTCTCAAAAGAGGATATACAATCAATCAATAAATATATGAAAAAATGCTCATCATCTCTAGAAATCAGAGAAATGCAAATCTAAACTACTCTAAGATATCATCTCACTCCAGTCAGAATTGCAGCTATTATGAAGCAAAACAACAATAAGTGTTGGCCAGGATGTAGGGGAAAAGGTATACTCATACATTGCTGGTGGGACTGTAAATTGGTGCAGCCAATATGGAAAGCAGTATGGAGATTCCTTGGAAATCTGGGAATATAACCACCATTTGACCCAGTTATCTCTCTCCTCAGATTATATCTAGTAATATTAAAGGAAAGGCTGTCACATAAGAAGTGGGCATTCTATATGAGAGAGGAGGGATTGCCCTGTCTAAAAGCTTGCTTCTAGCCTATAAGTCACTTTTTCTATAAATTGGAAAACATGGTTGTTCTTCTGAATCAGTGAAGTTCTGCAACTAGATGGCCTGATGAATAAAGAGTCCTTCAAAAATGTTACAGGAGGCCTGATCAGTAGTACAGAGAACAGGTTAACTCCACATCTTTCATTCCATTTGGTCAAGAATCTCTGTGCATACAAAGTGCACCAAAGTATGTGAGCATCCTACTTTGGAACACCTTTTTCTCAATAGCATAGCATTCATTTTTTCTTCAGAGAGCTCCTTCTTCTGCCTAACACCTAATTTTACAGGTAAAATCTAGACATAATGTCAGGAAATTAGACTACCAAAAATATGCTAGTTTATCAGGCCACAATTTCTACCTCCATGTACACATTTTCTTTCCTGAAAATTCTTTTTCAATTGCAGAGTAACTCATTTTTTTTCTTTAGGTTTCAGTACCTGTGAACTAAGATAATAATTTTGTATCCCCCTAAATCTCAGTTACTGAATGTCCTTAAGAATATGTGAAAGCACTTGTGACCTAGATTATCAGTTCTCTATAAAGACCTTAGCAAAAAATTAACAAGCCAGCCAAATATAACCTTTGCTGGCCATGAAACATTTCAACCTTCTCAGTGGGACTTCCAGGGGAAAGACACAAGAGTGAGACAGTGAGAACTGATACTGTCACCACCAATAATTTTGTAAATTTCTTTTCTTCTGGCTACTTTCCCTTAAATAAACAAACAAACAAACAAAATATATATTAGCAAAAAACACACTCAAGTCTATCAAAATCGTTATGAAAAAAAATTTATATGGTCTTTGGTTCATTTTATCCCACAAATCATTCTCCAATTAAAATAGAACACCCCTTCAAACAGATAGGTATGTATACTCTTATTTTGCACATTGTCGAAATTATATTTGTATCAAAATTATTCTATAACCCTAACTATAAACTTAATTCCATATTTCCATTTCTCTTAAATTGCCTGTCTAAATGCATTCTTTTTCATCCAAATGCATTCCTTTTCTACTCTTCAGGAACTTGCTGTACAATTTTTCCTTTCTCCACTGAAATAGTGAAAAATGTCCCTCTTCTGTAACTGCCTGTCAGGTTGTAAATATTAGTCCGATAACACTTAAGGAAACTTTTACTGTATGGCCCTTATGCTATGCTGCCTTTTATCATTAACAACAAAATCCTGTAGCAACTTCATTTACAATAACACAATAAATATTTCCGTGTATCCTTAATTTCTAAGTAGTGCCTCACTTCTGGTTATGCCAGACATATTGAAAGAGAAATGAACTCTCTCCAATTCCAGTACCTTTGTTCCCTCAATATGGCAGGTAAAATCCATTTAATTATTTGCTTAGAACCTAGAATCATATATCCTTCTTTATGGGATTTGAACACTTGGAGATTTTATAAGAAATACCTCTGTTTTGAAATGCTCTTCTTTCTTGGTTACAATGAGATTTGTCTCTTTCTGAGTCCTTTTTATATGATGTGACTTGACTTCTCACTCTTCGACAGACTGCAGTTTTATTTTTTACCCTTAAAAAATGTCTGCCCTCGGGTCACCCTTAGATCCATTTCTTCATACACTATGTTTCCATTTAATCACTCCAAACAGAGTCAATAACCATGAACCCAGAGAAAAGTGTGTATTGTCTTTGCACATTTTGCAAAGAGTAAGAATAAAGAGTAAGAATAACTAGGCAATAAGCCTGTTACTGTGATATTGCTTTTATTGGTTAATATTAGGAGTGTGTAATAGAATCATTTACAAAGATTGCTCCCATTTGATGCCTTTAAGACTATGTACAGATGATATTTAATGTGAAAGTCTTATACAAACAAGGTTACATTTCTCTAATTTCTAATTAGTTTTTGTATTTTCAGCCATTTCTATTGGAAGTGACTAATTTTAATTGCCATATTACATATAGACTGTGCATTTCAAAGGAGAAATGCTTAGTGTTTCAAATATTGGCCACTCACCCTTAGGTACTCATTTATTTTCTGCTTTTGCAGATTACTGAATTGCCTAATTACCTACAAAACACTGTGTCAAGAATTCATTCCTGTTAAAAGCTGATAATGTCTGAGTAGGAATAAGTGTTTATCTACAACATGTTTTTGTAAAACCAAAATGCCCTGTATGTGTTTTCATAAAAAAAATAAATAAATTAAAGAAAAAAAGAATAAAAATCCCAAACAAAAGCTCATAGTAGCAGTGTGATTTCCCTCTGTCCACAAGTGGCCTTGATCATGACAACATGGATTAGCAATTATCAAACCCAGATATGAATTGTAAAAAAAGAACAGGTTCCTGAATATAATAATGTAAAATTTGAACATTACTGAATGGGAGGACTTTTTTTCTTTACAAGTAGAATTAACAAAGATGTTTGCTTTCTCTTTCTTCCAGAAAAAGAGGAAGAACTTTTTTTTAATCTGACAACAATTCTGCGAAGTGTTGACATTAGCAAAAAACACATCTGCTTAGAGAAGGAAAAGCCATGTTGGTCAATGGTCAAGTTACATTTGCTTTGATATGACTCTGTAGCTAAACCAACACTTGTAAGAATCCTGAAGTCCACATTTATTACTGAGGGCACTTTAAAAAGCATATTTGAAGCTTGTGGGAGCAGAAGTTCTCAGTCACATACTGCCTTCTGTGGCTGTTTTTCTTTCTTTCTTTCTTTCTTTTTTCTTTTTAAGTAGGGATGGAGGTCTGTTATGTAGCTTGTGCACAAAGACTCAAATAAGAAAGATGTGGGTGTCTATGTGAGAAATCGTTTTAAAAATTGGTCACATTTTCTATGAACATTAAGAAATTACACTATTGAAGTTTTGTATTTCTAAATGCAATCTAAGGGACAATATATCCATGTATTATAAGATTAATTGAAACATAATTGAACAAAACAGGAAATAAAGGAAAACCAATCAAGTAAACACCAAGTAATAGTTATTTCTAATTAAATTATCATAAGATACTGTATCATTATGAAGAAATTAGTAACTCCAATGTAAAACAACTACACTATTAATTCCAGTCATTTTAATACCTGACATGAAGTCTAATGTCTAAAAGTATCGAGATGTAAAAATATGTAACCTGTTGAACCTGACTCTTTATTTAAAACTAGGATTTAAATCATAGTCATGAAGAAAGAGCAGTAATATAATAAGAAATGACTGTGATGAGGTATGGTATGATGTAAGGTAATATAAAAGTATATAATTCTGAAATAGAGAGTTATATCATAGAATATGCTTCAAGTTTTAAATTTTATGTAGAATGCTAACTTAAATGGGAAAAAATTCTTTAATTTGGATTGAATTCTTTGGAATAAAATTCAGAAAGTGAGTTAAATAAAATTCATGGATAGTCTGAGGGATAATAGGATGAGATAATATAGATATGAAATTTTAAAGGAATTTATTCATTCACATATAAAAGCATACCTCTAACTCTGTTTATGCCTGTTATTCTTGGAATGAATTCTTTAAACTTGATTTCAAAAAAGACAAATGCACACACTGTGGCCTGTGCACATGAGGCTACTTTTCTTCATCCCATATCATCTTTTTCTGGTAGTTTCTGATGAGCCTGCAAAGCTTCATATCTCTGTGAAATGAAATGCCGTGGGATGCTGGTGGAATGTACATGGGATATCTGTTAACTAAGTCAGTAAGTCAATACCTAGACAAATTGGTAACTGAGTCAGGTAACTAAGTTGGTAGCTAAATAGAGACACAAATACTTATAGCATGAGGCAGGAGTGTATAGAAAAAGAAAGGAGAAATTATCTGGCATTACATGGACCTAAATATGAATTTAGCTCTACATCCATCTGTAATATTATAATATTAGTACTTAACCTCATAACTTTTAAAATATGAAGCATGTTATCTTGCATTTAGTATTATAAAATGAGGTGATTGTATCAACATAGCATATTAATTAAATTTTTTATCCCTGAAATAGTTAAGTATCATAACCTGAGTTACTGAGTCAGTCAGAAGCACTGTGAAATATTTCTAAGAATTTCAGGTTTATAGACAAAGAATCATGTGGTACTTTTTTTTTAATCTACTATCCCCAAAAAGAGTGATACTAAAAAACACATCTATTCTCTTCTTCTCCCCTCCTCCTCCTCCTTTTGTAATTATTTCAGTGTTAGAATCTAAATATTTCTCCAAACACAAAGACTCATCTTTTTCTCAGCAAATATGTCAATTTTTTTTTTTTTTTTTTGGTCTCTGGTCTTGTAACAATATGCTCCTGCAAAGATTTGTAACAGTACTATAAAATATACCAGAAAATCAGAATTACTGAAAGTTATCCTGAATTTTCTGAGAGAGAATTATTGATCAGAAGGCAGTGCCCCTGACCAAAGTAGTATTTGATGCTAAACATCGAATTAGAAGCATATTTGACAACGTCATTGTCCAATTAGACATAGAATATCATTTGCTCCTTTTGTTGAATAATTCAGGAATACTTACAGTTAAGAAAAGGTATAGGTAGACTTTCCTTTAGGGAAAATGTACTATAGTTCTGACAAAAATGAAGCAAAGTACTAAAGTCTTTCTAGAGGAACAGCAGATGCTGTGATCATCTTATCAGCTTTCTTTAATGACTGCCAGCTCAAATTCTGAAGATGTTAAATCCATCACTAGCCTTAATTTGCTCAGAATCATTAGTGAACCAAGTACCACTGACATAACTTATGGCTTAGTGCCAAAAAAATGTTATATTTGATATATCTTTTGTCACTGTTGAAAAGTTTATCAAATCTAGAGCTGGGATCTCCACATTGATAAAAAAAAAATGATCAGTGTAGTTCTTCATCACCAAATACCAACTAAGCATTCAGTAAAATCAGTGAGAACTCTAGGGCTGAAACATTAGTTTCCTCTGTGCTTCTTATAAACTTGCTGCTCATAGCAAGTTCCTTTAGCATCTGGGCCACAACTGATACCCAACCCTTCTGCAAAGGGTTACTTGTTTACCTTTATCCTTCCACCCTTATTTGATTCTATGGAATTATTCTACTTTCTCTCAATATATGGATAAAAATGGACTTTTTTTGGTGATAATCTCACTGAACAGAAAATATATTTATTTTCACTTATAATCTAAAAATAAGCTACATGAAAATCAATTCACATACTAGAAGAATAAAATGGAGACTAATTTTTTGATGGAGATAGTTATTTTCAGTGGCTAGCTGATAAATACAGAATTTTACAATGAGATGTCCATGAGAAAATGTTATGTATGTTTTCCCACAGGGATATACTGCATCCTATACACATTTAGTAATATTAGAAGTATTAATATAAACACATAGTAGGAAAATGAATATAGTGGTGCTTCTTAGAGTTGTCTCCTCAACTCTTGCACAATGACATAGGTTAAAGGTGATGTCACAGAAAATCCTTTCTGGGCCTCTTTAGTCCTTCTAATCTCACTCGGCTTTCCAGCAGTATCTATAGGTAGACTTTCCTTTAGGAAAGTCTTTTTAGTTTTAGGAAATTCATTAACATGTTGTCTTAAACAAGCTCATGGCTTCTAAACATTTTAAATTTCCTTAAATTCATTTCTCAGAGTAATAAATATGATAGATCATTATTTTCTTAATACTCTTTATGTTTTTTTTAATCTTTATGTACCCAAGATGGTTTATTAAAATACACAAAACTGAAAATCACTATATGCTAGATTACAATCAGCTTTTTTCCAAAGCATTGATCATTCTTTCCTTAACCCCTAAAAATCAACTAAAATTTTCATATATACCTACACTAAAGTTTTAATATATATGTGAAAGTCGTTCAAATAACTGAATATAGGAAGACATTCTCGAACATGAGTATTTGCCAGGAGGCTTGGATTTTAAATAATATCCGAGGAACTTTTGAATTGAAAAAAAAAAAATCATTGGCCAGAAGAATGATGTTGTATCCATTCTCCTAATCTTAGGTATCATCTAAAAAGTACCTTTCTACTAAGTAATTGAGGGCATTCTGATTATGGAGAAATTAAAATAAAATGATCTTTTATAATAATCTACAAATATACTAATTTTCTATCATTTGGTCTGCCTTGAGGATACACAATTAACATTGGCTTGGTACTCTGATATAATACTATTAAGCAGCAATCCTTTGACCTTCCTAGATAAAAATGGTTTCCGTATAACACTGCCCAACATTCTTGTAAATATTAGAAGTAACTACTATCCTAGCATAAGGATAAAAGTAGCACTCAGCTCAATTTTTGTAAGCATCAGAGAAATCATAAGAGCTAAAGGTATTTAATTACTCCCTGCAAGGCCTACTTAGCTGTTTAAGAGAAGTTGTCTCATCCTTCCTTGCAGTTTTTATTTCTCATGTGGCCGGACCACACTGAATGTCTAGCTCAGTTTTAAGTAGTTGCCAATCATTGGCTTATTCTACCTAATAGCAGATTAGATTTTTAAATAGGATGAGCTAGTCCCATTAAACCTGGCTACTCTTAGTAAAGTAATAGTGTAGAGTCAAAATATAGTGTATTATTTACAAATTTTTTCATCTCCAAGACTACTCAGTGGAGTTCCAAGCTCACTATAACCCACCCTGTGAATAGATGGTTGTCTCTTTTACAGATAATTATTCCTATTCTTATCAAATTATGCAGTAGAATATCAGTACAAATGTGTTTCTTTTAGAGTTCCATAAGAGGTCTTATAAGTTGATTATGGAGCATCTTTTAAACTGGTTAGGTGGGCGAACCTAAACTCATAACTATAACTTCATAAATCCTGAATAATTTCCTTTCTGTTGTTGTTGTTTTTGTACTGATGTTTTGAATCCGGGGCCTCAAACATGTCATAATAATGTAAGCATGTAATAACTCTACAACTGAGCTACATCTATAACCTTTTTATTTTATTTTGAGACTGGGTGTCACTATGTTACCCAGCTGGTCTCAAACTTTAATGCTTCTGCCCTAGTATCCTGAGTAGCTGGGATTGTAGTCATGCACTACCATGCTCACTTTTATTGAGCATTTTAGTTAATTTTAAGTTTTTGAACATGTAGATACAGTCCCCTTTGTACTCTCTCTTTTCTTTGTACTATTTTTTCATCCCTTCCATATGGCCCATTTTTATACTATCATTCTTCCTCAATAGTTCATCTCCTATTAAAATAAAATAAAATTTAAAACCAACCAAACAAGCAAACAAAACTTGCAAAATAACTTTAAGAACTCCACATTTCCAAGACTCCTCATTGTTCTTATAAATTATACAGCACCAGGATACTTCCATTAATTTTCTCTTGACAGATTCTGCCCCCATGTGAAAAAGAAGTGACTTTAAGTCCCATGAGTGTCCAGGAATAAACAAAACAAAGCAGGACACCTCTAAGCTGCAGTTTGCTCTTTTTCCCCAACATCAAAGAGAGAGATACATTTATCACTACTAGCTGATTTTTCCAGGCCAAGTTCTTCAATGATTCACATGCAAAAAAAGTGATTTATGCTTCTCTTGTTATATAATCTTAAATTCGTGAAGATGAAAAGAGAAGAAAAGGACTCTACCCCTTCCACCAAGGTCATGATGAGTAGCATGTTGATTGGTTCCTGCTACCTGAAAGTTTTATTTTGAGGTTGCAAGTTGTACATCGGGGAAAACAGCAAGAAAGGTCAGTAGGAGTTCTACATAGTACTACAAATGAGGGGGACACGGGTGACTATGGAAAGTGTTATTGAGATGAATCACCATAAGCTTGACTTTATTTATAGATGAGCATCTGGTGTGTTAGTATTTTGTACTTATGGGAAAGTAAAATTATTCAACAACTAAATCATTGACTTTTTAGCCCACAAGTAAAGTTCATGTTCTTTTTCTTTTTTGAAATGAGCAAATTTAAAACTTTCTTTGACTATGTCTAGCTTATAAATTACATTAGGATTTTATTTTTATCCTGCTGTGTGGAAGGACACAAGACAAAATATCTTCCTCATAGTATTTTCTTTCTCTAAAGAAAGACCATAACATTATAGTTTACACAGAATTCCATGGTATGAAGTTTGAAACTTTTTTTAAAAACTAAATGAATATAGGTAGTTTTCTCTTTTTAATTTTATTTTGATTTTGATTTTTTATTTATATATGACAGTGGAATGAATTTACAATTATTATACATACAGAGTATAATTTTTCATATCTTTGGTTGTACACAAAGAATATTCACACCAATTCGTGTCTTCATACATGTACTTTGGATAATAATGATCATCATATTCCACCAGCATTTTTAACTCCATGCCCCCTCCCTTCCCCTCTGTCCTATCTAAAGTTCATCTATTCCTCCCGTACTCTGTCTCCCTACCCACTATGAATCAGCCTCCTTATATCAAATATTTAGCATTTGGTTTTTTGGGATTGGCTAACTTCACTTAGCATTATCTTCTCTAACTCCATCCATTTACCTGCAAATGCCATCATTTTATTCTCTTTCATTGCTGAATAATATTCCATTGTGTATATATGCCACATTTTTTATCCATTCATCTATTGAAGGGCATCTAGGTTGGTTCCACAGTTTAGCTATTGTTAATTGTGCTGCTAATCTGAGTGGGAAATATTGAATTCACTGTCAGAGCATTCTATACAATCTAAGTATGTAATCACCAAACAATGAACCAAGATTTGAAGTGAGATGAGATTGATAAGCACTTAAGAGATGCATAGGTGCATAATCATCAATAATTTTAACTAAATCATTTGATTTTATTCAAGACAGTTATTTTATTTTTCATGTGTTACTTTAAGCTTTTCCAGTTTATTGTGAGAGTTTATAGGTTATTTTAGTACAATTATGCTGCTATAACAAAAAAGCACAGACTAGATAAATTATGAAAACAGAAATCTATTTTCTTGCTTTGTACAGTGGTGCATACCTGTAATCCCAGCAATTTGGGAGGCTGAGGCAAGAAGATTGCAAGTTCAAGGCCAGATTCAGCAGTTTAATGAGGCCCTAAGCAACTTAGTAAGATCCAATCTCAAAATAAAAAATAAAAAATCCTGGGAATATGGCTTAGTTGTCAATTGCCCCTGGGTTCAATGTCTAATACCAATAATTAAAAAGAAAGAATGAGAGAAAGAAAGAAAGAAAGAAAGAAAGAAAGAAAGAAAGAAAGAAAGAAAGAAAGAAAGAAAGAAAGAAAGAAAAGGAAAGGAAAGGAAAGGAAGGAAAGGAAAGAAAGGAAAGGAAAGAAAGAAAGAAAATAAAAGAAAAGAAAAAAGAAAAGAAAAGAAAAGAAAAAATAAAAGAAATCTATTTTTACATAGTTCTGGAGACTGGACAGCCCAAGATCAAGGCCCTTCAATATCCCTGGCAGGTTCAATGTCTAGTGAGTATTTCTTTTTCTGCTTCAAAGATGATCAAAGCTCTGCATCTTCCAGAGCAAAGGAATATCATCCTCATAGGGGAGAAATTAGAAGAGCATAAAGAGTTTATGCTAGCACCCCCCCAGCTCTTTTATAAAGCATAATCCATTCATGAAGCAGGGCCCTGATTTCTTAATCATTCCTCAGAAGCACCCACCTCCTACACTGTCACATTGACAATTATGTTCTTACAAATGAATTAAGGGGCACATTGAGACCACAGCATATAGGCCACTGTTCAACTTCATTAGTTTCTGAGTTTAAATTCTCAGCATAGTTTTTCAGGAGGCAAATAAGTAGCACAAGCAGACGAACAGAGTCATTTTGTTTTATTAAAACATAAATCAAAATTGAAAACAAACAACTTAACATATATTTTAAGATAATAATATAAATAGGCTAATAATTGATACGTAGTATCATATATTAGGTTTTTTTAATATCTTTATTTTATTTTTATGTGGTGCTGAGGATCGAACCCAGTGCCTCACGTAAGCTAGGCGAGCGCTCTACCACTTGAGCCACATCCCGAGCCCATATATTAGGTTTTTTTTTATCATAATAGATGCATTTTACACACATTGATTTCTCTTTGACAGTACTATGCATATTTCTGTGATAATTAAAATGTTCATGCTCATTAATTATTAAAGATAATATTATCACAGTGCAAATAAAAATAATTGATTCAAAATTAAATGTGTTGTACTTATTTAATAAACCCACTTTCCTTGTGCATATTAGGTAACAGTTTTGAAATATATATATATATATATATAATAAGTTAGTCAATGTCAGAGAGTGGGGATTTTCCATGTTTCTCACTTTTGGAAGAGGTTACAGAAAAGCAGAGGAAGGAAACTAAGCAGATCCATGTATTAATGGATTAAAGTTTAGTTCAAGTTTAGCTTGGTATAGACACAGATGGTATGCTAAGAAATATTTGCAAATATGTAAATATTTTGGGTTAGTATGTACTCATTTAAATTTGTAATCCTTGCTTTATCAGTTCAGAGGTCCAAGAATTGAGAACATTCTAGTAACAGTGAGCAAACTTGGAACCTAGATCTTGGTTTCTAACCCCATTCTCTAATGCCTTATACATTGTACTGTCATCATCATCATGAAAACAAACTAATCACTATTAAAGTTTATAATTTAATAGGCAAGTTTTATGTGAGCTTTAAGTCCCTGCTTGCTTGTTTCTATACAGGGTGTTAATTAAAGCAAACAGGTGACAATTTTTATTTAGCATAAAAATGCAGAGTTTATGTTCCTGGGTTGGTGGGGAGCAGAATACATTAAACATGTACAAATTGCTTAGAAACATACACATTCAGAAAATCTACAGTAAATCTACTAAGGGCTTTAGTGGAAACAAGATTTCAAGCCAGTTTTATCAAGATCTCAGTAGACTGACACATGATTTTATCATCTTCTGAGAAAACTATAGAATGATATAAGAAAATAAAGTGATGATAATTAAAATATGTTAAATATGAAAGAAACAAAATTTCTCTAAAATAATCTTTCATTATAAAGATGGGAAACTGATATTTCTTGTGAAAATTAAATCCAAGGTGGAACATGAAAGATAAGTTAATTATAAAAATAAAGAAAAATGATTTTGAAAACATATAGGAACATTTTATAGGTGACAGAGAAAGTACTACTATGAATGAAAACAAGGAACTGATATTTAGAAAAAGACATTTTATTTATTATATAAAATGCAATAAAGGGAAGTTGTAAAAATCATTTTGTGTGTATGTGTGTTAGTGGGGATGGAAACCAAGAGTGCTCTACCACTGACTCTATCTCTAGCCCTTTTAATTTATTATTATTAGCACATTTCTTCTTCTTCTTCTTCTTCTTCTTCTTATTATTATTATTATTATTATTATTATTTTAGTATAGGGAGTCAACACCATATATATAGTGCTCTACTACAGAACTCTCTCTACACAGTCCTCTTTTTCAGTTTTTGAAATAGGGCTTCTCAAAGTTGCTGAAGCTGGCCTGGATTTTATAATCCTCTTTCCTCAACTTACTGAGTTGCTGGGATTAGAGACATGCACCACATTGCCCACCAGGTTGTTTGTTTATTTATTTATTTTGGACAGGGTCTCCCTAAGTATTGAAGCTGGCCTCAAACTTATGTTCTGATTGCCTCAGTCTTCTTAGTCACTAAGATTACAAGCATCTACCATTATGACCAGCTTGAAAGACATCATCTTCTTTGATTTTACCAGTTTTAAAAATAAATTTATACGAATTTTTGAATTAATTTTTTCCAATGCTTAAAAAGTATATCAGAAATATAAGACACATGGCAATATTATCTCCCCCCTCAAAAAATAAGAGAAATTAAGACTGACCCCTCTTTCAAAATGTCAAAATGTGTGTGTGTATAGGAAAAGAAAAACTCAAATTGGCACTATTTGCTTACAATATGATTCCAAACCTAGAAGACCTAAAACATCCCACCAGAAAAATTCTACAATTAGTAAATAAATTCAACAATGTAGCAGGATATAAAATCAATACCTATAAAACAAATGCATTTCTGTATATCAGTGAGAAATCCTCAAAAAAGGGAAATGAGGAAAACTATCACATTCTCAATAGCCTCAAAAAAATAAAATAAAATAAAATACTTAGAAACTAACTTAATGAAAGAGGTGAAAGAGATATATAATGAAAATTACAGAACCCTGAACAAAGAAGTAAAATGAAATTAACCCCTATCTCTCACCATGCACAAATCTCAACTCAAAATGAATCAAAGACCTAGGAATAAAACCAGAGATCCTGCTTCTAATAGAAGAAAAAGTAGGCACTAATCTCCATCATGTGGGATTAGGCCCCAACTTCCTAAATAAGAATTTTGGTGCAAGAATTAAAATCAAGAATCAATAAATGGGATTGACTCAAAGTAAAAATTTCTTCTCAGCAAAAAAAAAAAAAAAAATCTGTGAGGTGAATAGAGAGCCTACATCTTGGGAGTAAATCTTTACCCCTCATACATCAGATACAGCACTAATCTCTAGGGTATGTAAATTAAAAAAAAAACTAAGCACCAAATAAAATAATAATAATAATAATAATAATAATAATAACAACAACCCAGTCAACAAATGGGCCAAGGACCTGAACAGACACTTCTCAGAAGATGATATAAAATCAATCAACAAACATATGAAAAATGTTCATCATCACGAGCAATTAGAGAACTGCAAATCAAAACTACTCAGATTTCATCTTACTTCAGTCAGAATGGCAGTTATTTTGCATACAAACAACAATAAGTGTTGGTGAGGATGTAGGGAAAATGGTACACTCATACATTGCTGGTGGGGCTGCAAAACTGTGCAGCCAATATGGAAAGCAGTATGGAGATTCCTTGGGAGTGGAATCGCCATTTGACCCACTTCTACCAATCCTCAGTCTACACCAAAAGGACTTAAAAACAGTATACTAGGGGGACACAGCCACATCAATGTTTATAGCAGCACAATTTACAATAGCTAAACTGTGAAACCAACCTAGATGCCCTTCAATAGATGAATAGATAAAAAAAAATGTGGCATATATAAACAATGGGATATTACTCAGCAATAAAAGAGAATAAAATGATGGAATTTTCAGGTAAATGGATGGAGTTAGAGAAGATAATTCTAAATGAAATTAGCCAATCCCATAAAATCAAATGTCAAATGTTTTCTCTGATATAAGGAGGCTGATTCATAGTGAGGTAAAGAGGGGGACCCGCACAGGAGTAATAGATGAACTCTAGATAGGGCAGAAAAGTGGGAGGTGTGGGGTTAGAAATGATGGTGGAATGTGATGAACATTATTATCCAAAACACATATATGAAGACACAAATTGGTGTGAATATACTTTGTATACAATCAGAGATATGAAAACTTGTGCTCTATGTGTGTAATATGAATGGTAATGCATTCTGCTGTCAAGTATAAATTTTTAAAAAATTTTAAAAAATAAAATTCTCAGAATGTAAAAAAAGCTTTTGTATAACATATGTACATATGTATTCATAATATGTACATATGTATATATATATATATATATGACTATACTGAAAAATATTACTTATATTAGTATTCTTTTTTGAAATTGAATGTTTTACATCTTCTCTTACAAACCTAGATAGCCTTGAAAATTTGGAAATAATATTATTTGTTTAAATTTTCTGTTTCCCCAAAAAGTACAACATTAATTTGTAATCAGTAATACAAACAACTACAATAATCATCTACGCTTTTCCAAATACATTCATAAATTTAGTCCCAACTTAATAGTATGGATACTTGGATTCTACTCTTTTATTACAATTACGTATCAAAGAAATTTTTTTTTACAGAAATGTTAGTTCCTAGTTGTATATTTGAATTAATAAATGTAGTTGATGTCAGGTTTTATACTTAGAACCAATTGTGGGAAAATTATGTAACATGAAGACATCTGGGGTAACAAACCGATTTGTCAATGAACAGAAAGTCACTTGCAGCCTTTGTAAACCTCTGTAAATGATTTTTGGTATAATCAAAATAATTTCACTTGGAAACATATCCTTGAGTTTTAGAAAATATAGGCTTACTAACTGACCTGTTGGGAAGTATGCAAAACATTTCACAACTAAAATAACAAGGCCATGCCTAACAAGCTACAAAACAGCAATTGAAATAGAAGAATAACTAGAGCTTGTTGTCAACAGATTTTAAACAATTCAAACAGGTGTGCAGAGCATTTGAAAATACGTTTCTTTCATGTTGTCCAGCAGAAATTATCAATTCTTCCTTAAATTATTAGCTTTTTATGACAATGATATTCATAATAATTTCAATGGAAAATATATGGAAGACATTAGGGAAGATTTAAAAGAATAATCTATTCCTGGGAAAGAGTACAGTTAAAGCTATTTAACATCGAGAATATTTGGAAAAAATATAATTAGGTTCATGAAATAAATATTACCACTGTAATAAATAAATTACAATGAAGTAAATATCTAAATTACCGTGAGAACATTTGCTATATAGTTCCTCATGCATGGCTGCATGAGCCAAGGGAAAGGGGGTACTTTAAAAATGCATGTAATGTACACATATGGTTCTTTGTCATTCCAGAAGACTACTGTCACTAGCATCAAAAAATATTTAAAATATTTTGCTAGACATATTTTTTTTTCATTTTCACCTACTTCTAATTTATTTTAGTATATGTGTGATATTTGATCATATCATTAGGTAACTACTTCATTTTACCCTTCTAATTTCCTCAAGGAAACACTAATTTATAAGTAAATGGTAATGGGAAACAAGTTGAATATAATGATTTTATAGTATAGACAACTGGCATTTAAAATCTAATTTGAATTTGTAAATTTTACAAACATATTTATTAAATATCTCACACTTTATTATTTGAAATACATTTGAAGTATATTTTATTACTATTACAAAACTACAATAAAACCTAAAACTGATCACTGATAGTTAAAGAACAGACATGACCATTGGGATTATGAGGTTAAGGGGACGGTCCTGTAAACTGGGCTCACTCTTCTGAGAACTACCTGCTTCCTTTTATAAAGTAATTTACCGGAAGCCCTACTTGAATGAAGTCAATAGCGCGTGTTATGTTCCTCAGCAAACAACATGTTATCTGCAGGAGAAATGCAGGTCCAAAGAAAGGTCTCTCCCTGCTGATAAGAACACCTGAAGTGGTGATTATATGAAACTTACATAGACCAGATTCCAAAATCCAGGGAGATGTGATAAGGAGAACTGATCAGCATGGGCCACAGTGACCCAGCGTCGTTTTGGACCTTTACCATGTGCAGTGGCAATTGGAAGTCTGACAAAACCCTGCTGTCAGTCACATGTCAAGAGGTGAACAAAACTCTCTGGAAACTTCCCTGGGACCCTGTTTTAGCCAGCTTTCCTCCCTATAACCAAAGGACCTGACAAGAACAGTTTTAGAGGAGAAAGGTTTATTTGGGGCTCATGGTTTCAGAGGTTTCAGTGTGTAGACAATCAGCTCCATAGCCCTGGGCTGGAGGTGAGACAGAACACCATGGCAGAAAGATGTGATGGAGAAAAGCAACTCAGGACGTGGCACCAAGAAGCAGAGAGAGGTACTTCAGACAAGGGACCAAGTATATATCTCAAAGTCATACCTCAAGTGACTCACCTCCTCCAGTCACATCCTACCTGACTATAATTACCACCCAGTTAATTCCTATCAGAGGATTAATGCACTGATTAGATTAAGTTCCTCACAACCCATTCATTCACTTCTAAACATTCTTGCAATGGATCACACAAGAACTTTTGGGGGGACAACTCACATCTAAACCATAAGGGACCATAATAAAACTGTAGGGCAACAAGGTGCACCACCCTTCTCCTCTCTGAGAGGACCTATTCTTTCCCATCAGGGTGTCCCTTTTTTTCCCTTTCCTTTCGTTCTTAAGAAACTCATGCCTGCTATTCCAAGCCAGGAGTCTGAAATCTTTCCAAAGTGATCTCAAGAACAGGTAACAGAGGACCTCTGTAGTTGCCACTGATCTGCAGCAGGCCCTTGTCCTGTAACAATTACCACTTGCCAAACACTGTTCTTGATTTAATTAAGAAACTTAATATGGTGCAATAATAAGGCAAAATTATTTTCTAAAACACACACACACACACCACACACACACACAGCTCCGACTCAGATATTCTGACTTGTACTCATCATTCTCCATTGATTTCTTAAAAATCACGGCTCTAAATAGAAAAAAGTAAAATCATCCCTTAAAATCTGAAGTCAAACCTCCATGATAATCTTGTTTTTTTCATCATTGTGTCTTGTTATGTCTCAGAGAAAAGCAGTTATATTGGCATAATGATTCTTTCTTTTCATTCAAGAGGACAAGACATTTTAAGTGATGTATGTGAGAGAGTTTAGACTTTTTTTTCCCTTTTCATTGGTACAATATAATTGGTGGGATTTGTTCTTACATGATAGTAATGGCAATTTTTAATGAAATAAATCTTATGCAGCCTTTCTCTCTCTCTCTCTCTCTCTCTCTCTCTCTCTATCTCTCTCTCTCTTTCTCTCTCTTTCTCTTTCCTCCTTCTCTCTTAAAAAGCAAATGTAGCTAAATCTTAAGATATTATTTTGACTACCTCCAAATATACAGTCAGGAAATACCCTTATTCTATAAGGAAATTAAGGAAGGTTTCCTTCTTACTAAAGCATGTTAAACACTAAAACTTAACTTCCATGAAAAACAAACATAATTTCTGATTACAATCATTAATTTGGAGAGAAATAATGTGACTTTTCATTCATTTCCAATCACTTAGCGAATACAAAATACATAATGTGCTAGACCAGATTCTATGTCATGGGGATGATGGATTTGTTAAGATATGTTTCCTCAAAGAGTTCATGGTCCAAGAGAAGGGAGATAAGAACAAAAACATAATGATATTCTAGAAACTACTATAG
Organism: Marmota marmota marmota; assembly: GCF_001458135.2. NCBI lineage: Eukaryota > Metazoa > Chordata > Mammalia > Rodentia > Sciuridae > Marmota > Marmota marmota. The sequence goes on from NW_025999932.1 coordinate 19,508,451, forward strand.
AGATATGCACAGAATAATATCTCTGGCAGGTATCAGCTAACAGCAGAAAAAGCCACTAAACAACCAGGTGAAGGTAATTGGGATTTGAGAGTAATTTAAAAATAAGTTAGGAAGTACATAAAATGATTCTTTTTTTAATTTTCATATTTTGTTCAATGTCTATACAATTCCTGATCATGCAGTTTACTTCTTTTAGTTTACCACTCCCCCAATTTAATCTTCTAATACCAGGGACCCTTTTAAACTGTATCAGATCTTGAATAGTAGTATTCAGAATAATCAGGTAAGTTTTAGAAACTAACATTCTCCAGGTTCATTCCTATTGTTGCAAGTGATTATATTTCCTTTTTATTTTTTTAAGGCTGAGTTGTAAATCATTGTGTATATACCACATTTTCTTGATCCATTAATGTGTTGATGGAGAATTAGTTTTAATTCACATCTTGGCTACTGTAAATGATTCTGAGCTGACATGGAAGTGTAGCTGTCTATTTGGCATAAGGATTTCAAATTCTTTGTGTATAGCCTAGTAATTAGATTGTGTTTTTAAAAACAGAAGAACAGGAAAATTCTGTCAATTGTGAAAATATAGATGAACTTGGAAGACATTATGCTAAGTGAAATAAGCTACATAAGAAAGATAAGTATTGCATTATCTCATTTATGTGTGGAATCTAAAAAAACAAAATTCACATAGAGTGAGAGTTACCAGAGGCTGAGGGAAAGGTGCTCAAGTGGTGGTGGGGTGGGGGGAGATGTTGGTCAAAGGGTATAAGTTTCAAATGGACAGGAGAAATAAGTTTTGGGGATCTATTTCACAGAATGATGATTATAGTTAATGATATTTTAGTGTATAATTAAAAAATGCTGAAGGTATAATTAAAAAATGCTGAAAATGTCCTCACCACACGCACACACAAAAATAAGTTTGTGAGGTGATAGATATTTTAGTTAGCTTATTCATGTCATACTGTACACATGTATGAAAATATCATGTTATATACCCAAAATATATGAAGTTATTTTTTTGTTAAAACTAAAATTAAAATATTAAAACTAATTTTATCAGTGCCTCGTCATCAGAGACTTTTTTTCTTTTAAGTGAATCTTTCAGAGAGGGGAATTAATTAGGTTTGGAGAAAATTTGTGACATAATAGCTTAATGTTAGCAGACACTGAGGGGCCAGAGACTTAAAAAACGTCTGTTAAGTACAATTTTGTATGACAAATGAGCTGTTTTAGCAGAAGAGACGCCATCCAAATTCTAAAAAGAAATTGTTTCTCAAATATATGGATTTACAGATATTTCTTGAAACAACGAATGAAATCATTTATCAATTTGTGGTTTTATTTTAATGGACAAGAATTTCCTGTTACTAAAAATTATGTTGACACAAGGAACCTCAGTTCTCAGTCTTCATTATTGAGATATGCACATGCAGGTGGTTTCAGTTCTTAATAATTGGACATGTTCGTATATTTATAAGTCAGAAAACAACTATTGCATTAATATTGGTTTTATTAATAGATTTATGTTCTCATAACAATTTTTCTTAGGAATTTAGTATGATGGCCACACATATTTTATCACACATTACATTTAAGCATTTATTATGCATTGCTAAATTGTTTTATATGTTGACTCACTAGGCACTTGTGGCTTCCCATTTCCCCAAATCCTCAATGCATTTCACAGTTTTATGCTGCAATTATTTTTCATATTAATTGGCCTCATGTAGCTCCTTCTCTGGGAATATTGTTGATAATATTTTCCTGGTTTTCAATGTTTTTCCTACTGGAGGTTTTTAAAAATGTATTCTCATATATTCTCTGATACTTTAAGCTTTTCCTAGTCTGTCCTTTCACATTTAGCTATATAAATTTTACTTTTGATAGGATAAAATTTTATCTTTGTTTACTCATGTTTGCTTTGCTCTTTTATCCTAATTTGATGTCATGTAATTGGTTATTTAATTAATTTTATTGTTATTGCTATTGTGGTACTATCGTGTTTATACTTATCTTTATACTGTTGATAGTTTTTAAATTAGTGTCTGGTTGTCATAGAAAGCATATGTGTACAACTAGGCATGTGCCTGTAATTCCAGCTGCTGGAGAGACTGAAGCAAGAATAACCACAAGTTAAAGGCCATACTGGGCAACTTTTCTTATTACATTTTTAAAATTTATATATGACAGTGGAATGCATTACAATTCTTATTACACATACAGAGCACACATTTTTATATCTCTGGTTGTATGCAAAGTATATTCACACCAATTCATGTCTTCATACTTGTACTTTGGATAATAATTTCTATCACATTCTACCATCATTTCTAACCCCATACACCCCTCCCTAACCCTCCCACCCCTCTGCCCTATCTAGAGTTTGTCTATTCCTCACACGCTCCCCCTCACTAACCACTATGAATCAGATTTCTTATATCAGAAAAAAAAAATGGGGGGCATTTTTGTTGTTGTTGTTGGTTTTGTATTCTTTCTTTCCTTCCTTCCTTCCTTCCTTCCTTCCTTCCTTCCTTCCTTCCTTCTTTCCTTCCTTCCTTCCTTCCTTCCTTCCTTCCTTCCTTCCTTCCTTCCTTCTTTCTTTCTTTCTTTTTGAGATTGGCTAACTTCACTTAGCATTATCTTCTCTAACTCCATCCATTTACCTGCAAATGCCATGATTTTATTCTCTTTTATTGCTGAGTAAAATTCCATTGGGTATATATGCCACATTTTTTTATCCATTAATTTATTAAAGGGCATCAAGATTGCTTACACAGTTTAGCTATTGTGAATTGTGCTGCTGTAAACATTAATATGGCTGTGTCCCTGTAGTATGCTGTTTTGTAAGTCCTTTAGGAATAGACAGAGGAGAATGAAAGCTGGGTCAAATGGTGGTTCCATTCCCAATTTTCCAAGGAATCATTCCATATTGGCTGCACCAATTTGCAGTCCCACCAGCAGTGTATGAGTGTAACTTTTTCCCAACATCCTTGCCAACACTTACTGTTTGCTTCCTAATACCTGCCATTCTGACTGGAGTGAGATGAAATCTTAGCATGGTTTTGATTTGCATTTCTTTAATTGCTAGTGATGATAAATATTTTTTCATGTATTTATTGATTGATTATACATCATCTTCTGAGAAGTGTCTGTTCAAGTCCTTGGCCCATTTGTTGATTGGGTTATTGATTTATTTATTTATTTTGGGGTGCTTATCTTTTTTTTCTTTATATACCCTAGAGATTAGTTCTATTTCTGATGTGTGAGGTGTAAAGATTTACTTCCAAGACATAGACTCTATTCACCTCACAGATTGTTTCTTTTCCTGAGAAGAATCTTTTTAGTTTGAGTTTATTCCATTTATTGATTCTTGATTTTAATTTTTGCATCAAAGGAGTCTTATTAAAGAAGTTGGGGCCTGATCCCACATGATGGAGATTAGGGCCTACTTTTTCTTCTGTTACATGCAGGATCACTGGTTTTATTCCTTGGTCCTTGACCCATTTTGAATTGAGTTTTGTGCATGGTGAAAAATAGGGGTTTAATTTCATTTTTTTGCATATGAATTTCCAGTTTTACTAGCACCATTTGTTGAAGAGGCTACCTTTTCCTCAATGCATGTTTTTGGCACCTTTGTCTAATATAAGATAATTGTAATTTTGTGGGTTAGTCTCTGTGTCCTCTATTCTGTACTATTGGTCTGCCAGTAAGTTTTGGTGCCAATACCATGCTGTTTTTGTTACTACTGCTCTGTAGTATAGTTTAAATTCTGGTATAGGGATGCCACCTGCTTCACTCTTCCTGCTAAGTATTGCTTTTGCTATTCAACAAAAAACAAATGGCAAATATATTATATTTCCAGATGAATTTCATGATCGCTTTTTCTATTTCTATGAGGAATATCATTGAAATTTTTATTGTAATTGTATAAAATTGTATAATTGTGTTTTTGATAGTATGGTCATTTTGATAATATTAATTCTGCCTATCCAAGAGCAAGGTATATTAACAAATAGATGAAAAAAAATGTTCATCATCACTATCAATTAGAGAAATTCAAATTAAAACCACTCTAAGATTTTATCTTACTTCAATCAGAATGGCATAATACAAACAACAATAAGTGTTGGCAAGGATATGGGGGAAAAGACACATTCATACACTTCTGGTGAGACTGCAAATTGGTGCAGCCAATATGGAAAGCAGTATGGAGATTTCTTGGAAAACTTAGAATGGAACCACAATTTGACCCAGCTATCCCTCTTCTCAGTCCATACCCAAAGAATTAAAAACAGCATACTACAGGGACACAGCCACATCAATGTTTATATCAGCATAATTCACAACAGCTCAACTGTGTAACCAACATAGATGCCCTTCAAAAGATGAATGTATAAAAAAAAGTGGCATGTATACAGAATGGAAATTTACTCAGCAATAAAAGAGAATAAAATCATGGCATTTGCAGTTAAATGGATGGAGTTAGTTAAGATAATGCTAAGTGAAGTTAGGCAGTCAAAAAACCAAACCAAAACAAAACAAACAAACAAAAAACAAGTGACGAATGTTTCCCTTATATAAGGAGGCTGATTCATAGTAAGGCAGGGAGGGGGAGTGTGGGAGGAATAGACAAACTCTAGATAGGGCAGAGGAGTGGGAGGGGAATGATGGTGAAATGTGATGGACAGTATTAGTCAAAGTACATGTATAAGGACACCAATTGGTGTGAATATACTTTGTATACAACCAGAGATATGAAAAATTGTGCTCTATATGTGTAATAAGAATTAAAATGCATCCCTCTGTCAAACACACATTAAAATAAATAAATAAATAAACCAATGATAATAAATAAAATTGGCCAAAGTAAAAAAAAAGAAAAATTCTTGGTTAGCATCCATCCATTTGGTATATGTTGTTCCGTGATCTCCTGGCTTTGAGGGTCTGGGTTGAAAAATCTGCTGAGATATGAATGGTTATCCCTCTATACATGATCCAATTCTTCTCTCTTGCAACTTTTAAGATTCTATCTTTATTCTGTATGCTAGACATTTTCATTATAATGTGCCTTGATGTAGATCTGTTGTAATTTTGTATATTTGGTGTCCTGTAAGTCTCCTGTATTAGTTTTCCAATTTATTACTCATATTTGGGAAATTTTCTCATATTATCTCATTGAAGAGATTGTGCATTCCCTTTGTTTGAAACTCTGTGCCTTCTTCTATCCCAATAACTCTTATATTTGGTCTTTTGATGCTGTCATAATTTTTGAATGTTCTGATCATGGTTTCTTGCTATCTTCACTGTTAGATCAACATTATTTTCCAGATTGTAGACTTTGTCTTCATTATACATCTTAAAAGTAATCTAGTCTGTTGGTTAGGCTTTCTATTGAGTTTTTATTTGGTTTATTGTATCCTTCATTTCAAGGATTTTGACTTTTTTTTCAGGGTCTCTATCTCTCTCTTGAAGTAATCTTTTGCTATCTGTATTTGCTCTCTCAAATCTTTGTTGGATTGATCAATTTTTGCCTGTATTTGCTCATTTAGGTTATTCTTTAATTCACAGATAATTTTAATTATGAATCTTCTGAACTCCTTCTCTGGTATTTAATCAACTTTGCTGTCCATAGGTTGTTATTGTAGTATCCTAGTTTGTTTGGGGCACTTTACCCCCTTGTTTTTTCATGTTGTCTATGTGTCTTCCTTTCTTGCAGCATGGATCTGAAATATTACAGTTTCTACCCTATATCCTTGCAACACCCATGCAGATTGTCTGTACCTCATCTTGATGTTGGGCTTCCAGACCCTGTTGGTGTTCCTCAATGTATGCTACTGCATCTAAAGTTGGTGGCGGCAATAGCCGAGGTAACTCAAGGTAATAGTAGAGGTGCCCCAAGATGTAAGCAATGTCTTACAGAGATGGGGCTGAAAGGGTGGCCCTCACATTCTTTGGGGGATGCCTGCTCTGGGATGCAGCTGCTTCTAAGCCCTGTCTGTTGTCAAAAAGTTAGTGGCTATTGCATGGGGAAGGCTATGGAGGTGACTGCAAGTGTCCCAAGATGAAAGTGTTTTAGACTTAGGCTCCCAGGTGTGGGGGGGTGGCAACTCAGACCTACCCTGGACCTAGGTCCTCCTGCACAAGTCTGTGTGGGTGGATCTGGGCCCAGCCTGGACTCCCATGGTAGTTGTGAGACTGGGTTATGTGCAGGCCTCTGTGGTTGGATCTGGGGTAAGGGGCTTGATCTTCCAGAGTAGATTGCTGGTTAGAAGCAGTGTTCCTGTGCTGGAAGCTGAGCGTGGATGGATGCCTGCCAGTGGAGGGTTGGACTGGGCCTACTGTGAGCCTGGGTCCCATGCAGGCTGGTGTGGGTAGCCATAATGGGCATCTTAGGAGACCATGTTTCAAAATATAAAATAAAAGGCGTGGGAATGTAGCTTAGTGATAGCACCTCTAGGTTCAACTCCCTGTATTATATTTTAAAAAAAGAATATATATATATATATATATATATATATATATATATATATATAAAGAATATATATATATACACACACACACTTATATGATACATAAATTTTAATATATATACAAATTCATACATACAAATAGAAAATTCATTTAACATTATACAACATGTTATTCAAGTAAAATTTATCATTGATATATAAACATATGTTAAATAATATATGTATAAATTTGTCTTTTTAAAAATTTTTTTCCTAAAAGAAAATTCTTTTTAAAGTCCATCTCTTCATTAAAGTCTATTATCTCATCTTACTAAACACTTTTTGTATTGACAATGTGTTAACTTTAACTTTTTAAAGACATTAACATAGGTGTTAATTTTGTCTTGTCAATTGAGTTATTCTCATGTTTTAATACATTGTACCAAGCAATCACCTCACTTAACTCATAGATTCTTATATCTGAGTATTACTTCCTGTAGATTAAAACAACATTATTAATGCAAGCTTAAAAAAAGAAAAGTTTCTCAATTTGTTTGCTTTGCTTATATCCATAAAATATAACTACAACACCATGATTTTTGAAGGAGTATGCATCTGTGTATGGACATGCATTCAAGAAGAACGGGAAGGATTGTAAAAGATTATTCAAATATCACCTGATTTATTGTGTGTATACAAATATTACATGTAAAAACAAAATATTCAGTCATAGTTTCTCAAATTATGTAAGTATCACTTCTCTACCATGTTTTCAAAGTTCTTTTTATAATCCTATGTGATATAAGTTAAATGACTCAACTTATATCTTTATAGATAAACAGTTTCTGCTGATTTATTGGTAGTTGTAGGTGCCCTTTTAAAATCTCTTCCACATTGTCCAACATATAAAGTTTCCTGGTTAATGTGTTTTGCTTATTTTGTTTATTTGTGTTTTTTACTTAATAAATATATTTGATTTTTGCATGACCAATTGTATATATACATATACACACATATGTATTTTCTTGTGTCATGTGACTATTTCATCTTTAATAATTGACAAATTTTAGAAGTTATTTAACTCTTTAAATTTTCTAAAATACAAAGCATATTTCTATTTATTTATTTACTTACTTACCTATTTATTTTGGTACCAGGGATTGAACTCATGAGCACTCAACCACTGAGCCACATCCTCAGACCTTGTTTGTAGTTTATTTAGAGACAGGGTCTCATCGCACTGAGTTGCTTATTGTCTTAACATTGATGAGGTTGGCTTTGAACTCCTGATGCCCCTGCTTCAGCCTCCCAAGCTGCTGGGATTACAGGCATGAGCCACTGTGCCTGGAAAAGCATATTTTTAAGATTCATTTAGAACTACATATAATATCTACATTTCTTTGAGAATGCATTTAAATCCTAATTATCTGTTTATTGTTTTCTTAATATTATTTTATGTTATAGAATTTGTAACTTTATTTCAAATAGGTTCATGTATAATATTATGTATTTTGTAAATAATATCTATTATGCACATGACAATCCATGGCTTACTGTCACATATATAATATGTTTGTCTTTTCTTTGCCTTGGAATGGGAAAAAGACCATTTTGGTATCTTAAAATGTTCATTCTAGTGTTTTAATGGGGTTACACACCTTGTATCTATAATCAATTCTTCCTGACTTTCTCTTCTTCATTCTATCACTTTTGTATATAAGTTTGCAAATTTATATATATGTGTTTATCAGTTGTAAATATTTTAAGTTCTATTTTAAGTGTAATTCTGGTACCGCTGCCATTTGCTGGGTTATCCCTGGAATCTAACACCAAGCTATTTCTTGGACTCATGCTAATGCTTTGCAGACTGTCGCTTCGCCTTCTACTAACAATTGTACATTCTAGTCTGCAAGAAAAACACAATTTAATCATTGATTTCTAATTTTATTCCATTGTGATCTGATAGAATGCTGGGTAGTATCTCTACTTTTTTGTATTTGCTAAGCTTTGCTTGGTGGCATAATATATAGTTCATTTTAGAGAAGGGTTCATGTGCTGGTGAGAAGAAAATGTATTTGTGCATTGAATGATGAAATATTCTATATATGTCAGTTAAGTCTAAGTTATTTATTGTGTAATTGAGTTCTATACTTTCTTTGTTCAGCTTTTGTTTGGAAGATCTATCCAGTGGAGAAAGAGGTGTGTTAAAGTCACTCAGAATTATTGTGTTCTGGTCAATTTGACTCTTGAACTTGAGAAGAGTTTGTTTGATGAACATAGATGCTCCATTGTTTGGGGCATATATATTTATAGTTGTTATGTCTTGTTGGTTGGTGTATGGTTCCATTGAGCAGTATGAAATGTCCTTTATCCCTTTTGATTATCTTTAGCTTAAAGTCTACTTTATTTGATATGAGAATGGAAACCCCTGCTTGCTTCCGCAGTCCATGTGAGTGGTATGATTGTTCCCAACCTTTCACCTTCTGTTTGTTATGTCTTTTCATATTAGATGAGTCTCTTGGAGGCAGCATATTATCTTTTTTTTTCTTTGCACCCGATCAGTTAACCTATGTCTTTCAATTGGCGAGCTTAGGCCATTAACATTCAGGGTTATTATTGAGACACGATTTGTATTCCTAGCCACTTTTGTTAATTTTTTGTATTTATCATGACTTGGTTTCTCCTCTGATTAGATTTTCCTTTAAGGTAATACCTCCCTCTGCTGATTTTCATTGCTTTTCATTTTCTCTTCATGGAATACTTTGCCAAAGATGTTCTTTAGTGCAGATTTTCTAGCTTTAAATTCTTTTAACATTTTTTTTTAATCATAGAAGGTGTTTATTTCATTATCAAATCTAAAGCTTATTTTTGCTGGATACAAGATTGTTGACATGATATACATACTTCCAGGATCTTCTAGCTTTCAGAGTCTGGGTTGAAAAATCTGTACATTATCGAATTGGTTTACCCTTATATGTAATTTGATTCATTTCTCTCACGGCTTTTAATATTCTCTCCTTATTCTCTGTGTTAGGCATTTTCATTATAATGTGACTTGTTGTGGGTTTGTTATAATTTTGTACATTTGGTATCCTGTAAGCCTCTTGAATTTGGAAAATTTTCTGATATTATTTCATTGAACAGATTGCCCATTCCTTTGGTTTGGAACTCTATGCCTTCCTCTATGCCAATAACTCTTAAACTTGGTCTTTTTATGGTATCCCATATTTCTTGAATGTTCTCCTCATGGTTTCTTACCATTTCACTGTTTGGTCTACATTCTTCTCAAGATTATATATCTTGTCTTCATCATCTGAGCTCCTGTCCTCCAAGTGGTCTAATCTGTTGGTGATGCTTTCCATTGAACTTTTAATTTAGTTTATTGTTTCTTTCAATTCAAAGATTTCTGTTTAGTTTTTCTTTATAGCCTCTATCTCCATAATGAAGTAATCTTTTGCTTCCTGTATTTGTTTATGTGGCTCTTTCTCAAAATGATCTTTTACTGCCTATATTTGCTCTCTTATATCATCGTTTAATTTGCAGAACTTTTAAACTATATATATCCTGAACACTTTCTCTGTCATTTCATCTGCTGTTCTGGCCATGGATTCTAATAATGTGGTATCTTGATTTGTTTGGGGCACTTTCTTCCCTTGTCTTTTCATGTTGATCCTGTGTCTTCCCTTCTTGCTCTTTGGATCCTAGGTGTTACTGTTTTTACCCTATAGGCTTATAGTGCCCCTGTAGGGTTCCAACATCTCTCCTTTGAGGTGAAGGACAATGTTAACAGATCCCATTATAAACAATATACCACCTAAAAACAAACAGTTGTGTTTAAGACATTTACAGTTTGGTCATAATGTACAGAAATGGTGAATTCAATTGCTATCTACAATATATTCAGTAGGTTTGTAAAAGGATTTACAGTTTCTGATGGTGGACAAAGAACCGGGAGTGAGGTGTAGGAGGATATGCTGAGGAGGTAGGAGGTGAGTATATAGAGTTATTATATCTTAGGAAGTGTGAAAGATAAATCTAAAGAAGAAGGTTAGTAGTAGGAGAATAGAGAGGAAGTAATTTGGGGTAGACAAGTAAGAGGGAAGACAGTACAACATACATATATATATATATATTTAGAAAAATTAAAAATTACTTAAAATTGTTAAAATTGGAGGAAAAAAAGGAACATACAACACAACTGTAATACACTATTCAGTTGTCCCAGTCCTCAATATCCTAATCCATGCAAAGTACTTGCTTTCACATATGTTGGGGATGTGAGGGTGGGAAAATAAAGAGAGAGAAGAAAAAAAAAATCTCGAAGGAAGAAACAAGGATTGTTTGGGTTGGAGATCAGAATCTTTCCTGCTTCCCTTCTCATCCAGTAGGTAGGGTCTTCTGTTGTTAGCTGGTATCTATATCCTCAGGATGGTGAAGGTAACCAGGGAGTGAGGGTTGGTTCTGGGTTGAAGACACCTGGAAGTGGAGTGTGGCACCTGCCAGTCCCTGAAGGAAGTCTGCACCTCAAGGATCTCTTTTGGGGCCCATTCATGTGATGTGAGTGTCTGGTCTTATCTTCTTATGTCCCCTGAAGACCTCCCAATTCCTGGTCTCTGTTAGTCTCTAAACTGCATCACATTCACTCTCTCCCTTACTGTCTTCCTAATAAGGGGAATTTCTGGGACTTTTGTGTGTGGCACTTTCCGTGTGCTGTGTACCTGCCCCGCTGAGAGCTGTTTTGTGTTGGGCATTCAATGTGCCAGGTTGTGGCTACTGGGGAGGTTGGGGTTAGAAACTAGGTATGTGGCCATTTGGAGTTCCAAACTAGGAGTTGCCCCCACTGAAGATGGTGATGAATGTGGCCCAAGATAGAGGTGTCTGCTTTCAGTGGTAGGGTGTCAGGTCCAGTGGTGGGAGCTGAGCAATGGCGTTGGAGGATGAATTCAGAGATGAGCTCATGCAGTGCATGGCTGTTGGCTGACTTCAGAGCCTATGTGATGTGTCCCAGTGTAGGCAGGCTGGGGTGCTTAGGGGATTATGTCCACTGCTGTAGAGTCCCAATATGGCAGCTACCAGGGGAGCCCCATGTTGGTAGATGGGGGTCCACATGGAAGTGGCAGCCAGAGTTCCTGTAAGTCAGAAGCTTTTGGGTGTCCTGTCCTGCAAGGGAGCAGCTTTTGTGATTTCTGCTCTGGTGGGTGGCTGAAAGTTCTGCACAGGTGCTACTGTCACCGATGGTCTTGCTTGAGTACCCAGTAGTCCTGTGAGGGGAAGTAGTTGGGAAGCCTACTCTGACACTGAGGCCTAGAGCTCTGCACAGCCGCGGTGGCTGTGATTCCTGCGCAGGAGTAGGAATATGGCTCACAGCCAAACAATATTCTTATGACTTGATTTCCAGGTCACAGAAAGACACAGAATGCTGCCTCCCTCTGACCTGCCATCTTGGATCAATATGTTTGTTTTTTTTAAAAATCAATTTACCTGCAGTCCTGCCTTGTTTCAGTCTACACAATATGTTACATCCGTCATTAAATAACCTATTATCTGCAGAAGAAATGCTAATAAAAAATAACAAAAGTTACCTGCATTTTTGTAGATAAAAAAGTTACCAATATTTTTATAACCCTTGCAGAGACCATATCCCAGAACCCAAGAGGTAAAAATGATTCTCTTTAACCATAAAATCTGCAAGAACAGGTTCCAACTAGAACCAGCAAGCACAAGACAAAGTGATCTAGAGTTGTCATGCTTATGGGAACTTGAATGACAGAGGTCATCCTTCTGTCAATCAAAAATCAAGAGGTGAACCAGGACAGAACTCTCTAGAAACTTTTCTGGAACCCCCAGTAAACCTAGATGACAGGAGTAGTATCATCCCTCTCTTCCCTGTCATTAACTATGTTTCTCATTGAGAATGTCCCCCTTTCTCCTTTTTTATCCCTTCTAATAAGCTCAGTCCTGACACATTGGATGACATATCTGAAATTCATCTGGCATGATTCCAAGGACTAGGGTTTGTGAAGGGTTATTGTGGCTGTCACAGTTTCACAGTAAGCTTCAGTCTTTTAGTACTACATCTGTAAGTAGGTATAGGGCTTCCATAAGTGCCAGAGCCAGTTGCAATAATCACTATGGTCAGAGAAAAACTCAAAGCTATGACTACCATCAGTATTTGGGAGATTTTTAGGACAGGTACAAATTTTCTTATCATAGAGCTTTTAAACCCAAACAAAGAAACTTAGTTACTGACTTTATAGTAAAAACATTTCAGAACTTCAGAAAAAAACAGGGCAAAATAACTAATCAAAGATAAAATGTTCATGTAGAAGGAGAAAGAGTTTTGTTAAGTGTGACCCACTCAAATATTTTGCTTTATTTAGAATTTTTCTTGTATGCTTTTCTTGAAAAAATTCTTTCTACTTGATATGTGTATGTTTTTGTGTATATCTATCTATAGTATAATATTATATGAGAATTTATAATATATTATATAATATTGTTGTCAAAAGCTCAGTCTTGGTCCCCAATGCTTATCCAATAATGAGGACACAGTTTTGAGAAAAAGGAAAAAGAAGGTTTATTGCTTTGCTAGCAAAAGAGAAACACAGGCAACTCCTGTCCCAAAGGTTCTGACTCTGCCCATCAGCAGGAACAGAGAGCTTCAAAGAGGTGACTCAAGGGCTACATTTCACATCTTGTCTGTTAGAGTTGTAATTTACATGTATTTGGGAGATAGTCATTTCTGAGATCTTCTGGTATCATCCCCAAAATCTGGATTACTTCCTTCTGATAGTAGGTGTGCACTCAGGGACAGAGAACTCTGCCTTGGATACAGAAGAAAGGTAATCCTATTTCCCCTGAAATTAGGGATGGGGGGAGATGAGGAAAGAGTGAGGAAGAGAAAGAAACATGTCCGTTTTAAAAATAAATTGCAGCTGCAGAACAGCATTCAAAACATAAAGCGAACCACTGTTACAATATTATACAGAGAATCTTTTTTCTTTTGTATTTCCTATTTATGTTATTTACATTTCTCTGGTAAGGAATTTGGGTAGGATGTGATGATGATGATGATGATAATGATGACAAAAAAGAAAATGATTATATTTTTGGTACTGGGGATGAAACCCAGGGACTTGTACATACTAAACACATGCTAAAAACAAAATGGAAAAAAAACATGTACTTATTTCTGGTAGGAAATTATCTAAGAGTATAATTTATTCACAATTTGATAAAAGTATAATGAATAACCCTGTTATCTACAACAAATTAGTGAAAACAAGTATGTTCCATGAAAGGATTCTAAGCAATACACCAGAAAACTTCCAAAGATATACTTTTCCTCATTTTGACTATAAAACAATGAATCTTGATACTGGCATTTGTTTAAATAAACTATACTAGTGATTTTAATACTATTTAAAAGTATTACTAATGCAGGAATATTGAGAGGTAAAGTGATTGGGTTATGGCACCTGTAACCTGATCAGTCCATCATACTTTGAATGGACTGTGTACTAACTGTGTGCTGGTGGGGCATGATGGAGAAGGTGGGGCACTGGGGACAAGCCCTATAAGGGTTCATCTGCAACTACTTTTTTTTTCTCTCTTGACTTCCCAGTCACCGTAAAGTGAGCAGAAATCTTTCACCACACCCTTCTGCCATGATGTTCTGTGGACTAAAACCCGGAAACTGTGAACCAAAATAAACTTTGTCTCCATCAGATTGTTCTTGTCAGATCTTTTGGTTACAGTGATAAAAAAGTTAACTAACATAGCTAGGCAGATACAGAGATAGACAGATGGGGAGATAGGTAGATAGATATTCTGTTACTTTTCCTTTTCTGGAGAACCCTAATATACTTTTTACCAATTCTGTTATTTATTTGCTTAAAACACCTTTATTTTGTAATCACAATGACCTTTGATGATACCCAAAACAAACATGCCACATCCTTCCATATTTCAAGGATTTTGCATTTGTTACTTATTCTTTGCCAAACATTTTTTGCACTGCCACCTGGCATTGCTGGCCACTAGCATCCTGCAGGTTTTAGCTGAAACATGTTACTGAAAGGCAATCCTCTTAGTTATTCTGTATCTCAGAATCAAAGTATTTCCCTTTGTAGCACTTAAAGCTCTGCATTTAATTCTTGATTGATTTATTTCAGATTCATTCATATTTTCTATCCAAAATGATAATTCTACTATGGCAGGAATTTTCTCTCATTGTGATACTCAAAATGCAGTGCAGTGAGTCTAGTGTTTATATAAGAATGAAGGGATGCTAATATTTTCTTTTCATATTATACTATATTTTATATTGGAACATATATGTCTCTTTTGTGTATAAAGGAGAAATAAATCATTAAGAATTAAACAATTTAAGAATATTTTGTATCTGGGGCAGAGCTCCAGAGGCAGAAAAACAAAATTAGACAAAGACTGAAAGCAAATAAATCTGTTTCTCTTTTCTATTTGAACACAATAAATCTATTCCATTGGCAAATATGGCCCAACACTGCTTGAAAGTGATAGAGCATTTTTTGTGGTAAGTCAAGAGCTTTAATAGAACTCTTACTGCACATTTATGCAGATAATAGAATTCTGTTAAATCACAAAGTTTCCCAAAAGGTTTGTGACCTTTATATCAGTCTTCAACATATTCTTTTTATACTTTTCCCTTTACTTGAAAACATAACTTCTTAGTGCTTCAATATTTTTTGCCAGTCAACAAATATTAGATACAAAAAGTAAAGGCCATAGTTAAACAGAAACCTGATTTCATTATTCCACTATTTAATATTTTTCAAAGAATTATCATTGAAAATATCCAAACTCTTCAGATGGTTCTGTCTAATAACATTTGAATTCAAAGTGCATCTAAAAATACATTATGCTACTCTTTTTTTTTTTTTTG
>NW_025999932.1:19523856-19532043 GCF_001458135.2 Marmota marmota marmota
CTCTTTTTTTTTTTTTTGCTTTTATCCTAACCATTTCCCCAGCCCACCCTCCATCCATACATAAGCATTTCCTCATGATTTAAGATTCAGCACAGATTTTACTGGCTTTGGACATTCTTCTTGTAGCTCCTCTGGTGATCTGAGTATTCCAGCCCCTATCTCTCAAATGAGTTTTGAATTCTACTCTATTTCTATCATTCCGGTGTTTTCTTAATTTTATTATTATCTTCCTTGTAATACTTTAAAGTATTTGAAAATGGAAATCAACTTTTGTCTCCATGCATAATACTTAGAACAGTTTGCAGAGTCACAAAATATCAAACTAGCTGGAACTGAGAATTAGCGTATTTACTAATAGTTGAGCTAACACAACTAGGAAGTTGAAGTGATGGGGATTCCCCTTAAGCTCAACATTTCCTTTATTTCAGATCCAAATCAGCTCTGGAAAGCCGTGGTCGTTTGGGTGTTTCACTTCTCATGATTTTTAACATATCTGCAATGCCAGAAACAATAACATAGGGGGAGGAGCTTGATAGGGCTCCCTCACACTTAGGTATTCTTGCTCTTTCCAGAGGCCCCATGGCTGGCCTAAAAATCCTCATGCTTTCTGTTTTGCTCTAAATTCTTGCAGATACACTAATTGATTTTCATTTGGAAGCAGTAGAGGTTTAGTTGAAAATGTACTATGTCATATGTGAATATTATATTATTGAATGTCTTGGGAATATATTCACTGTGTGCCTTATCTTTAGACATAAATACTTAACTTCAATTTTAAATATGTCAATTTTTAACTATGACATCTATATTATAGTATTTTTTGTTGTACATTTAAAAAGTAAATAGATGTGAAAAATGGTTGCATAACTATAGAACACTATGGGCAAAAAATGCAAATGGGTTGAATGAAAAATCAAAAGTTTGCTCATATGACACACACTGTGAATGAACCTCAAATGCTTATTAATAATGCATCTGTAAAATTATAGACAATAAAAATGTTAGAGATTTTAGGTATAAAAACAACAAATACATATAAAGACATTTTATTTTCAAAGTACGTAGAAAAATGAACTATAAAATTCTAGATAACTAGAAGAGCATTAGAAATACAAAATCATACTTTTATAAATAAGTGTATCATAACTTAGATCTGAGATATATGCTTATAAATCATAAATTTGATAAAGTTGTGAAACAAAAAAAGATAATTCTCTGACCCTCCTGAGGCATTTTAATAGGCATTTTCATATAATCAAATAATTCCTTCTTTTTAAAACGTGATTCTGAGGTTTGAATCTAGGGATGTTGTACTACTGAGCTATATCCTAAGTCCTTTTAAATTAAAAAAAATTCTAGACACTTTCTTAGTATGTTCCTCAGCCTGACCTCTCTTCCAATCCTCCTATCTCAGCCTCCTGAGTTGCTGGGATTATAGGTGTCTACAACCATGCTGGACTAATCTAGTAATTTTCCAAGAAACTATTTTACTAAGTAATTTCATGATTTTCAATATCATTAGTATTACATTCTTTTTTAGATAATTATAATTTCATTAAAGAGGGAATTATTTTTAAAAGATATATAGACAGAGGTTTAATTTTTTAGTTTGATTACATATAATCTTAACATGCTAGATAGAATTCAACTTACTACTAACTTTTCCATTAGAAGAGCTGAATTTTTACTTGCAAAATAAAAAAAAAACTTGTCAGGAGTATGTTTCTGTTTTATTTAATTAGAAGGAGAATGTCTTCCCTTGGAAATGATCTATACAACATTGTAAATCTGTTTACAGTATAGAATATGAAGACTACCAAAAGTAATTCTTTTTTCTTTAGTCATCCCCACCTGCTTGATTCTTCTGCTTGGAACTATTTATTATTGTGTCCAATTTAAACCCTTTCTTCAAAAATATTTATGATGATAAATTATTTCCACACTGATCCACAGATATATCTCTACCATCAATGAAAATTCTCATGTGATTTTTGTTTCAAAAGGAGTTCATGCATTGACTTCTGTTACATAGAATTTTATCCTGAAATATTTACTTCAAATTCTCACATCAAACCATTTTATCAGAGCTAAGATTATGTATGTCTCTCTTGTTTATTCTTTGCTAACTGAATGAAATCATCATGTTAAAAAAGTCAATTTATTAAAAATAAAAATCAAACAGTTCATAAGTAGCTCATTCAAGGAATGACACACTGAAGAAAAACTTTGCAAATCTTCGTGATAAAATCAAAACTGAACCTCAGGAGAAATTATGTTGATGAGAGAATGGATAATTATGAGAAAAAGAAAGGTTGTAACAGGAATGTTTGCTGTCAGTTATGTAAGCTAAATAGATACAGATGGTAAGTGACTGGAAAAACAGTAGCCTGATAAAAATCAAAGAATGGCATTTAACTGGATTACTGACAGACCTCTGATATTTCAATGATGTCTGATGTCTTCAAATTTATTATCATGGAAGTCAAAATTAATAACTCAAGTGTCTTATCAGCTTTGATTAAAATTAAAAAAAAAACACAATAAATCACAATTTTTAGCCTTTTAGGAAATATTTTTATTAAGAAAGTAATGTTATATTTTTCAAAGTACTTTATATTTTTATGTTCCCCGATAAAAGGGCAAATTAACTAATCATTTTACTTTACAGAAATTACAGGAGCAATTTTTTAATTTTTTTATTTTTTTGAGGAGAGGTCTTGGGCATTGAACTTGGGGTAGTTGACCACTGAACCACATCCCCAGCCTTATTTTGTATTTTATTTAGAGACTGGGTCTCACTGAGTTGCTTAGTACCTGGATATTGCTTAGCTTGGCTTTTAACTCATGATCCTCCTGCCTCAGTCTCCCAAGCTGCTGGGATTACAAACTTGCGCCACTGTGCTCAGCAGGAGCAAGTTTTGTAAGAGTGAAAAAAAGAGACCATCCACTGATGTAAAATATATTAATGGAATTTAATAGTATGCAAGTTCATTTTCCTATATTGTGTAGTTAAAATATATAAGTAATGTTTAAATAAATAGCTACAAAATTAGTTGCAATGTTTTTTAAAATATCTAGAAGAATAAGCCTTTAAAAAAGAATATTAAAATTGTATATTATTCATTTTGTCCATATAGCTTTTGATGTTATTTACATTGTTTTAGAAAACATACTTGCCTGATTTGTAAAGGTATTCACTAGCACTTTTAGATGGTGCCACCATTTACTTAAGATCAAATCCTAATAGCTATCCATAAATGATTTTTTCATCTCATCTCCCTCACCATATTGATCAGCTAAGAACATTTGCTTTACTTTTAAATGCATCACAAATCTTACCACATATCATAAGCTAAAGGTAACATGAGACTTAACTTAGCATGTATTATTAAAATTATTAATGTTCAAACTGAAAAATGATATTTTTATTTTATATTGAATTTTTAAAAAGTCTACCTCATAAAAGTAAAGAGATTGGAACCATTTGAAGGAGATTATAATATTAATCATATTGAAAAAACTTTTCGCTGTTCTCATAGCTACTGGTTTTACCCATAACTCATCTAGTTGTCCTAGCTGTTTCTCTCAAGGAGAGATACATAAAATAATAATGATCTATATACAATTGTTAAGACCTATAAGAACTGTATATAAAAAGAGTAAACTTCAGACAGATTTTGGAAAATTAACTGGGTTATTGCTGTATCCCAGGAGGAAATATAAACTATGAAAAATGTAACTAACTACATGACAATTGTATGGGATATTCTTACCAAAAATGACTGAGAAAGGGGAGATAAATAACATGGGAAAGGATCATTTTCACTATTAATTGAAAATGAAAAAGAATAATACATAAAAATTATCCTTTTGTAGGCTAATTTGTTTCTTACAGGATTAGGATTTTTATAATTCAAAAACCGCACAAATGGAATAAATAGTAAAAATGAAAAAAATAAATTTTTGATAATGGGAGCCAGGTTGTAGGAAACTGTGACATCATAAGATGGTATCCTGAATTAGCAGAACAGAAAAGGATGCTTGTGGGAAAACTTATGAATTTAATATTAAATAGTCATTTAATATTATTGTGGGCATGTTTAGTTCTTATTTTATTCAATTTGAAAGGATCATATGCTGGGCAAGGTGTCTGAGGCAGGAGGATCAAGAATTCAAAGCCAAACTCAGTAAAAGCAAGGTGTTAAACAACTCTGTGAGACCCTGTCTCTAAATAAAATCTAAAATAGGGCTGGGGATGTGGCTCAGTGGTGGAGTGCTCCTGAGTTCAATCCTTGGTACTCCCAGCAAGAAAATAAATAAATAATATGATCACATAAGATGTCATTAAAGGAAACTAGGTGAAGATCATATTCGAATTCCCTAACATATCTTAAAACTTTCCAGTACATCACATATTATCAGTAGAGTTGAAATGATTATAATAGTAGTGGTATAACTATTATGATGAGTATTATTGTTATAATCCTTCACAGCCCCTGCTATGGAGTCCCAACACATTCACAATGGCTTTCAAGTTCTCCATCTTGGCCTTTAGATTTCAAACTGTTCTGCCATCTCTCTCCATCTTGCTTTTGCTACTGTTTTGCAAATACCTTCCAGGCTTAAGGTTTTTCAAATTCTTGTTTTTAAATAGAAGTGATCTACTGAGTGTCTTAAGTTAATACCTACGTATTTCCTTGCCTATCCCTTCAATCTAGATTTAATTATCTTTTAACCAATAAAATTATACACCAAATCAACAGTTTTAACTCAGGTAGATCTTTCAGTTCATGAAGATCACAGTACCCTTCCATATTTTTCATTTGTGCAAAAGAAAACAACAACAACAACAATGACAGCAATAACAATAAAAAACTTAGAATATAATCAATTTAATAAAAAACAGATTATTTCAGTTACAGATGCTCCTTGACTTATGATTGGGCTTGATCTCAATAAATCTACCATATTGAAATTAGTAAGTACAAAACAGCATTTAATTCACCTAACCAACAGAATGTTACAGTTGGAGCTCTGTTGTCATTTACCCTCCTAATAGCCTGGCTGACTAGAAGCTGCTACTTGCTGTTTCAGTACAACCTTTCAAGACAGTATTGTACTGCACATCTCTAGCAGGGGAAAATTCCAAATTCCAAATTCAAAGTATGATTTCTATACCCTCTGTATGCTTTCACATCACTATAAAGTTGAAAATTCATGAGATGAACCATCACAAATAAGAGACCATTTGTCTGGTGTTTATTTAATAATGGCTTACAAACAAATTAGTTTAAAATATGATTGAACTGACTACCTGGGCCTTTTGTAACAGCTTTAAAAGATCTACTCTCATAGGCGATTTAAAATAAAGGTTTTTTATGGATGAGAACTTATTCAGTCTACTCGGGACTTTTTATTTTATAGATGAAGAAGCAGATGTTGAGAGAGGGTCTGTGGCAAGGATGGATAATATAACACAGGCAACTTGCAGGAGTCCCAGGGCTTGTCCACAGCTTCCTAGAGTCAGGCTAGTTTATTATTCACAGCTTCCCTCAGTTTATATAAATAGTATCTTCTGTATAAAGGTTAACTATTTCTTATGCACATGTTGGGTCCCATGGAACTGATGAAATAGAAAGTCATCATCTACTTTACAAAAGGAAGGACTAATCTATGCCAGGCACATTTTTATTGAGATAAATGGGGATAAACACTTAAGCAGAGAAGTTTCACCAAAGTAAAACGTCCCTTTCCGTGAATACCACTTAAAAGTATTCATTAGTATGAGGAATGGTAAAACCAATAACTAAGTGGAGGGCAAAAATTTTGTACTTTGTATTGATTGGACACAGAAGCAATGACTGCTTCTTTCAAACATTAATAACTTCTTAAATCGCACATTAAAATCCCATCACATGAATTTATTATTTAAAACTCTAGTAAATTTAATGTTATCTCTAAAGCAACTATTAAGAGGCTTAATGGATTTCTTAATAGGATATACTATGAATGGTTATAGAGTACTGATTAAAATTGAGGGTTTGAGAAGCAGCCAAAGTGTGAAGAAAATATTCAAGCAATGATTTTATTTAAAAAATAGCGAAAGGAAGCTTTATTCAAAACAATGAAAGAGAATGTACAAATCATACACTTCATTTAATCGATGCAATGTTTTCCATGCATATCAATATTATTGTTGTCTGCTAAGTGTATGCTCCATTTTACTTTTATATCTTGTATGTTATCTAATTCATCTTGCTTTGTAACTGGATTATATTTATTTTACTGAGAAATGTAAGAACATTTCCATGATACTGGCCAAATTTGTTTGTACCAGTGGAATTTATGTCATAATTCTACTATAGGAGTGGGGATTTTTGTGACAAATGTATCATTGCATTGAGATTTTTGGATCTGGATAAATTTATTTAGAAAATGCTCTTTTTTGTAAAGAGAGAGAATTTATTAATTGAAATGATTAAGATAATAATTTTGAGATTAAGAAATAGTACATTTGGTATCAAGCAATGTATTCTACTCAAAGGAAAAATATCAGTAGATAACTTTTATTATTTTATTTAATCTGCTGGTATCCATGTTAACCATATTATAACATGACAATAATTTGTTATTTTTAGGAATCATTATTAGAAGGATTCATTCCATATTCTTTACTACTTTCTGCTTGCACGTGCCCAATGTTTTATTCCATGTGACAGCAAGTCATTTCCAAAGAGCTGAAGCAGATTCTGATATGTAGCATGAGACTGTACAGTGTCCGACAGAACTTAAGACTAGAAAGTGCCACCAGGACTCACATTGACAGGAACTCTGAAGACGCAATTGTTAAGAACTTGGAGACTTTCTTTGAAATGCTTTGGTTATAGCTTCTAGAAATTGCCATCTTTGCTCTTCTGAGTCTACTTCATTCTTCTTTTTCTGTGAACTGAATTTTATTTCTTTAATAGTCTAATTCAAAAAATGTCTACTTTGTCATTTTCTAAGTCTTCAAATAAACTAAAAATAAGTAAAATGAATTATTATTCCCAATTCAAAATTCTGGGCAAATGAACATTGTTGGACTGCCCTGGGTCAATGTTCTCCATTGATACAACCATGGAAGAGGTGTAGATTCTATAATGCACGAGGGGTTAGTCCTGTGGTTGAGAAAAACAAGGGTGAAATCAGGTGAGCAGAAGGTATAACACACACAGAGAAGACATTAACTATGTGTAGTGGATTGAATTACAAGTATAATCATGTAAAAATAAACTCTACCAAATATTTTACTGGCATTATTTACTTTGAAGAATATAAGGAAGATACAATTTTGGAAGAATCATTCATACAAACTAATATATTCATGTTTTCTTACACTATTTGTTATTAGTATATATTAATAACTCACTATTAGAATTTTATTTGGTGGGGGGTAGAATTGTTTTAAGTATAGCCTAGAATCAACATAGCAATATTTTATAATATTTAATTAATGTGTTTCAACAAATGATAGAATACATATTAATTATTTAAGATTTCTAGTTTATCTCTTATTTTTCATAGATGTAAGTATTTTTTTATTTTATTTTTATTTTTATTTTTTTATTGGTTGTTCAAAACATTACAAAGCTCATGACATATCATCTTTCATACATTTGACTCAAGTGGGTTATGAACTCCCATTTTTACCCCAAATATTAATTGCAGAATCACATCGGTAACACATTCACATTTTTCCATAATGGCATATTAGTGACTGTTGTATTCTGCTACCTTTCCTATCCCCTACTATCCCCCCTCCCCTCCCCTCCCATCTTCCCTCTCTACCTCATCTGCTGTTGTTCAATTCTCTCCCTTGTTTCCCCCCCCCTTTCCCCTCACAACCTCTTATATGTAATTTGTGTAACATTGAGGGTCTCCTACCATTTCCCCACAATTTCCCTTCTCTCTCCCTTTCTCTCCCCCCACTCGTCTCTGTTTAATGTTAATCTTTTCCTCATGCTCTTCCTCCCTGTTCTGTTCTTAGTTGCTCTCTTTATATCAAGGAAGATATTTGGCATTTGTTTTTTAAGGATTGGCTAGCTTCGCTTAGCTTAATCTGCTCTAATGCCATCCATTTCCCTGCAAATTCCATGATTTTGTCATTTTTTAGTGCTGTGTAATACTCCACTGTGTATAAATGCCACA
>NW_025999932.1:19534542-19577607 GCF_001458135.2 Marmota marmota marmota
AAAATATACTTTCATTGCTTGGACTTGCTGTCTCATGTCTTCTCTAATATTTCGTTCCATCTGAGTTAGGTATGCCTTCAGTTCTTTCCCTATCCATGTTTCTGATGCTTCTAGGTCCTCCTGTAGATTTAAGTTGTCCTGCATTGTTTGTAATCCTTTTTTCCCTTGTTTTTTCATGTTGTTCACGTTACTTTCCAGCTCTGTTTGATTGCTGTGTTTCTGCTCTCTCCTATAAATTTGTTTTGGTTTTGTATATCTCTGTTGTCTCTCCTTTGTGGTGGTAGACTATGCCTGCTAAAGTGGATTCCGCTGGGAAGGAGTTCCGATGGCCGAACTCCTGTGACGTCACCTCTCTGCTATGGTGGGCCCCAGGCTCCTTGCCGGGGTGTCTGAAGGGAGGGGTGGGACTGGTCTGTCTCTGGTTGGTTTCAGCTCCCGGTTAGCTACTTCATGAAGGCCTGGCTATAGACCTCTTCCTAGAGTCTCTGTGCCATACCTGCTGGGCTGAACCTCGGGGTCTAGCCATGCTGTCGCCGGCGTGTGGGCGGTCTCCAGCCGCCCAGTCGAGGGGGCCACGGGCGGTCACCTGCAGGTGGGCAATCTCTAGCCGCCCAGTTCCATGGGCAGCGGGCGGGGTCTCTAGCACCCCAGTTGCGCGGGCAGCGGGCGGGCAGTAGCCGGCGGGCGGGCGATCTCTAGCCGCCCAGTTGCGAGGGCCTGGCCTCTTGTCCCCTGGCTTCTCCTGCTAGCCCTGGTTTCTCCTGCTAGCCCGGCCTTCCCCTGTGTGATGCCTCTTGGCAGTTCAAACTGTCCTCTGGGCCTGCAGTTTGCTGGGTGTGGAGGGTGGCTGTTGGGAACCCCGGCACCCTATTGTTTTGATTTTTTCCGCTTGCCCCTCCCCCAGCGCTGGCTAGACAGGTTTCGTTTTTGCTGCTGATGGGAGGGAGAGTTGAAGGTCAGGTGTCTCTACCTTTCCCCTTGTCTCTATGCAGGCTCGTTCTGATAATCCCTCCCCCGGAAAGCCTGGGAGAGATTTTATGCTATTTCCCCACTGTATGGGAGATGGGCTGAGTAACACACACCTATTTTATTGTTGCAATCTGTCGGGGAGTGGAAGTGGTGACATCAGCTCTCCAAGATGGTGGCCGCTGGCTTCCTTGGTGGACTTTCCGTTGTGGGAGATAGAACTGGACCGCTTCCTTTCCCGTCTCAAATCCCGAACTCAGCCCGAAGCTCAGTGAGGGCACAGCCGGCAGGATTCCACAGAATCCATAGCACTGTTTCTCTCTGCTTGCTGGTTGCTTCTCGGCGGTGCCCTGCCGTCTGTAGCCGCTAGGCGGGCTGCACGACGGGCGTCGGATCAGTCAGCTTGGAACTCTGGTCGCACAGTTGGCTCCTGTTAGAGATTCAATAACTGGTCCTCGGTGCTGGAAATCCTTCCTCAAGGTTTCGGTGCACCCCTATTTTGCTGTAAATTCCTAACAAGATAGCTTTTTGTCGTTCTAACTCATTATTCATTTGCGCAGTGATGCGGTACACAGGTTGTGATGCACTCTATTCGCGGCCATCTTGGAGTCCTCTCAGATGTAAGTATTATTTTAAACTTTTAATAGAAGAAATTATCATTACGATTTGGGGGTATTTAACAATATATTTTAAAATCATATTCCTGTAATCCCAATGGCTCAGGAGGTTGAGACAGGAGGATCCTGAGTTTAAAGTCAGCCTCAGCAAGGCAAGGTGCTAAGCAACTCAGTGAGACTTTGTCTCTAAATAAAATACAAAATAGGGCTGGGGATGTGGCTCAGTGATCGAGTGCCCCTGAAGTCAGTCTCCTGTACCCGCCCCAACAGAAAAATCACATGTCACTTAAAGGGCTTTTTAATATATACCTTAGATTCATAACACATCTCTAAGCTACATTTCTTAAAAAATGTATGATATGTCTAATTCCTTTAGAATTAAAATTAAAATAATGTATTTTATTATTTTATAGTGTACCTTGAGTGGTGATTTATTTAAATCTGCATCAACCACATGAGGTTTACTTGATATAATATATATTATGTAATAAAATGTTCTTCTAAACATAAAAACTCAAGACCAAACAGCTCAAAAATGTTATAGCAGATGTCAACATATATTTTTTGGCCATCTGATATTATGTATGGCCTGTGTCTTGCATAGTCCCTGAAATCTCCTCAATGATATATTGTAAGATATTCCAAAATTAACAAATTGCCTCTGAATATCTCTGGAACAGCCTAACCATCTATATTTTCAAAGTATAATATCATTCCTGGCACACAAAATATACTCATAAATTGCTTTCAATAAATGGATGAGTAAATGGATGGGGAGGGAATACGCTAAATTTTAAATCAGAACAGGAATTAAACCAGCCATTAGGGAAGGCACTTGAGCCTCAGTTTCATTAACGGGAATAATCACTTTTATAGAGTTGATCTGTGAATAAAATCAAATCATATTTCTGAACACATATTTCTTTTTGGCACAAGTTGTTGTAGGCTCACTTTTATATTTTGTGCTTCAGCCTTGGAATCAACCCTGTCTCCAAAGTGCACTAATTCATTATAGGAGAGAATGTGATTAAGAAGATGAGATTGGCTTGGTAGGTTTACAACTTTTCAAAATGAAAAGATTGTGAAGAAAATTCTATCAGATGTATAAATGAATTTTCACAGCAGATTATATGGAATAAACAATAAATGGTAATAAATTTTATTAATTAACTCTTATTTGTAATGTACACAACATCTTGTACATTACATATGCCTATCATATTCATAGAAATATTTTTAAAATGTAAATATGTATAAATTGGTAAATCTAATTTAGGTGCTTTTTTCAGGGACATGAAATATTAACAATCAATACATTATTAAAGAATTTTAAATCTGTAATTTGTCTTGCATATAAAAATACATGTATAGTCATATTACATAAAATATTCGCTTTCTTTTTGCATCAGAAACAACATAGATTCTTGACATACAAGATATTAAAAAGAACTGAAATGTTTAAGTAGGTTCTAATGGGTTAGAATGTAGAATCAAGTTTCACATTTAATAACTGGTGCCTAATTAATCTTAATTAAATATATTGAAGTTATTCGGACAACAATGCATAATAATACAATATTATATGTATACACACATATAATAAATAGTATTATAAGAAATCATAAGTATGTCAGAATAAAAGAAATTACCTTTTATACCGCTTTGGAGAATGAATAGCTAGGTAATTCACTTTTTCATTGAAGTGGTCATTTGGAGTATATTTTTCTGTTTCTTTTCATACATGGGTATTAGAAAATTTATACTTCTTAATTTAAAATGTATTTTCTAATTTATAATTCTATTTTTTCTACATAGCTTGCATTAAAAATAGCTCCTGCTAGAAGTAACTATAAAAGCAGGACACTGGAATCATCAGAGTGAAGCTAAGTAGAGCAAGGCTTTGTGAAGACAGTCTTACATATGGAAGTGAAAAAGAAAAGAAATGCATTGATGGGGTCCATTTTGATATACTTTCCCTTTGGATTACCTGCTGACCTTCAGCATTGGGCATAAAAATTAGCCAACACCTTTGGCTCAGCCTGTAGCTATCTCTCTTGGATGGGGGAGCCACAAATTGCAGCTTTATATTGTCTTGACATCAGGATTTGGGAGGATCAATGCCAATAAAAGTAACAACCTTGGAGAGGTGATCCTGAAGTTTGATGTGTCATTTCTCTATGAGGATTTTTCCAATTCCTGAACCAAACATGGACATGAAAAAAAGAGTAAACTAAGCTACAGAAAAGATGATACAAAATAAGCAGAATTCTCAAGAAAATCATAGTTCTAAAAAGAAGAAAGGGGGGGGGGATTATTAGCCACCAAGAAGGAGGATTTCAGAAAAACATCCAAAGCTTTGAGTTGAAAGCCATTGAGAGGGATCAAAGGCAAACTAGAAATGACTAATTTTCACAAAATGTAAATTTTATTTTTGAAACATGAAATTCCATGGTAGAATTAAAGATACCTGAACATTTTCTATCTGCTACTCATTAAAATAAAATCCTACCAGGGGTGAAAATACCATAATTTATATTTTTCATAAAAACATACAACCTTAATTAGAAACCATGAGTATACAAGGACTATAAAACTGGAAAGTAAAAACAAAAAATAATCAAACGAACAAGACAGATCCAGACATGATTTTGATAATATAGTAGTGAGACAAGACAGGTGATTGAAATATGACTGATACTGTAAAAAGTCTTGCAGAGAAGGCTTTCTCCACTATTTCTGTGATCTCACCATAACCTTGACAAATCAAACAAAGCAAAGGTTGATCTTACAAGTTTCTTCACAAGAATAAATTATAGCTACTTTCATTTCTGAAAATTAAGCAAAATTATTCTAAACAGAATATTGGCAACTCTAGTTTGGGGGTGTAGCATGGTAGAAACTCTTAGAGAAATCTCTTTGACATTATTAATCGTATCTGAACGTCTGTGTCATTGCTTAGGTATTAGGTGCACCCAAAAGCTCAAAAGCTCAGGTGTGATACAATTTAAGAAAGTTTAGAGGTGAAATGTTTGGGTTATGAGAGCCTTAGCCTAATCCATGTGTTAATTCCCTGCTAGAGATTTGTGACTGTAGGCAGATAGGGTAGGGCTGGAGGAGATGGGTCATTAGGGGTGTGCCTTTGGGGTATATATTTTGTGAGCTTAGCTTAGACTCTCTCTATACTTCCTGATCATCCTTGTTCTGAGCTGCTTTCTCCACCACACTCTGCCTCCATGATGTCCTGCTTCACCTCAGGCCCAGAGGAATGAGTAGGCCAGCTGTAGACTGAAACCTTTGAAACTGTGAACACCTAGGTAAACATTTCCTCTTCTGATGTTCTTGTCAGATCCTTTGGTCACAGCACCAAAAGTTGACTAAAACTGTGATAGTAGGAGCAAA
Source organism: Marmota marmota marmota (assembly GCF_001458135.2). Taxonomy (NCBI): domain Eukaryota; kingdom Metazoa; phylum Chordata; class Mammalia; order Rodentia; family Sciuridae; genus Marmota; species Marmota marmota. Next base: position 19,539,525 of record NW_025999932.1, read on the forward strand.
TGTGACTCCATTTTGTTTTATGACTTCATCCTGTAAAATAACCATGCCAAGTAGAAGAGTCATGACTGGAACAAGATGTTCTTTTCCTTTTACTATGGAAACCTTTAAGAATACGGAACTACCTAATGGGGTATTGTTTTGTAACTAGGGTAACGGGGCTCTGTTTCTGTAACTGGGGTAACTGAGCTAACTGTGATTGGTTAGGCTTCCCTCTGCTTGACTGCACTGTCCCGCTTCTGTAACCTGGCTTGCTTGCATTGGCTAGACCCCCTGAACATCCCTTTTGCAGTTTTCAGGCTTATAAGGAGTGCCCTTACAATTGCTCGGGGCTGATCAGGGGAACAGCTTTATGTTCTGGTCAGCCGCCACCGGTGTGCTTCAATAAAGGCTTGATTCGATTATACGTGAGTGGTCTGGAAGTCAGTTTATGAAACCCTGGGACAAAGCTTTAACTATAACAAAACAGTCTGCATAACCTGTTAGTATACACTGAATTCCTATTTACATATAGAACAGAAAAACAGTCACATTTTGCATGAAAAGTTCTTTATAAGCCTGTATATTGTAGCATTTTTTAATACTAACCCAATGTTGAAAACACCCCAGTATCAAAACACATTATTTCTACCTTTTCTCTACCTTCCTAAAAGATAAAATTCCATAGCAATTTCCTTTATGATGCAACATTGCAGTGTTTGCTACTAGCCTAAGTCCAGTATCCTTGTGGACTGTAAATTTGCCCAAATCCTAACTTAACTAATGTGACAAAAGTATTCATCAGTAGCACTATTTGTTAGTAAATTCTGATATATTCATATAGTGGAATAATTTGCAGCATACCATAAATGGGTCTTATAGGTACAACATAAAGAAATGACAGTTGTGCTGTACAAATAATCAAGAAATCAAAAAGTTTAAAAAAAGGAGAAAGAAAACCTACCAAAAATCTCATCACCCACAAAATATAATTGTTAAAAAATACTCCAGTTATATCTATATGTATATGTGAATGTGGGTATTACATAAACAGTACAGAGTCCACTGATATGATAGTATTTCTTTAAAGAGTAACTAAATCCTTATTATTATTTCAAACTAAAATTTATTACATTAAATTGTATTTAAATTTATCAGGAGAAAGACATGCAAAGCAAAATACAAGGTGAATTTCTAGTAAATATTTCTTCATAACAAGAAGTAATGATTTCAAAAACCCATTTATAATGAATGACAAATATTATGAAAAAAATATTAAGTGGCTGGAATATTTCAGGTTTTTGTATGATTCAGCAGTATCTAGTGACTCCCTAGTACACAAAAACTGAAATTTATGGCTATACCTCTCTTCCCTCCTCTCATTATCTATCATGAATTATAGCTATAACATAAACATTACTATCAATCTTTGTAATATGTGTATCTGTACTATAATCACCAAGCTCATAGCTAATTCATCTCATTATAGTAGATTTAACTTTATTATAGTAGATGGTAACCTTTGTTACCATCTCTATGACTTAGTTTGTGGGTTCATATTTCTATTGTTTTACAGGAACTTTATCTAATATCTTTTTTTTCTTTTTCTAGAAAATATCAAGCAATCACAAATGCTGCACTCTTAAAGTTCTTGCAGGTTTGTGTATAATACTTTAGAGAATGCTTAATTTCTGCCAAGAATCCTAAGTCTTCTTTACTTGTGATCTAATTCATCATCCCAAAGACACCATTAAGTTGGTACTTCATTAAACCCACTTATAATGTCACAGAAAAGGGTTTCAGATAGGTGCAGTAGCTATACACAGTGACCTAGTCAAAAGAGGAGTTGGGACTTGATCCTCCCATGTTACTGTTAGCAAATGATGCTTATTCCAAGTGTCCTAGGACTTCCTCTTTATGTTTAATCTTCCTGCTTTGGATGCTGTCCATACATTTGAGTTAACAAATTCTCTTGCAAAGGCAATCATTGATTTTACGCTAGTTCTCTTGGAAAACCATTTGCCTTCTCATCTGCCTTTGCAGCCCTTACCTTTCAGGTTTGCTTTATTGTATCTTTAGTAATATTTTTCTATTGTTCCCTTTCCTAGTCCAGGAGCATGAATTTACTCATGTGAAGGATGTCGTAGGCCTTCCCCTTATTGCTCATTTTTTTCTTATACTAAGGTTATTACTTATTTCTCTCATTCTTTTTGAATGATTCCTCAAAAAACTACTCATCAGTATTTTTCTGCTAGTATATATACTTATATAGTTTATTGCTCTTTGGGCAATAGTAAACCTCTGGCCTTCAACGATAGAAGTGACTTTGCCTAATTTAAGAATTTTTTTTTCAATATACAAGATGGAGACATACTGATTCTGAATATATTATGCAGAATCACACAATAGATTTTGCTGATATATAGCTATGGTGAAGTGAGAAAAGAGGAATAATGAATGTCTCCACAGGGTTTGATCTAAACAAAATACACATATAGCACAACATTATGCATCTTTCAAATCATTGTCAATAAAGAATTTTCAATGATATTTGGGCATGAACTCAATATAATTTTAAAATAAAACAAGACATAAAATTTACATATAGTATGCCTTTGCCAAATGATTATTTTGTAATAAAAGGCAATCCAAAGTAAAAATTTAAAATAAGTTATCAAGAGTTATCTCTGGGATATGGAATTATGGATAAATTTTACTATTTATTTTCATTTGTGAATTGCTTTTCTAACCTGAAATGGTTACAGAAACCCAATGTCTGAATATATGTTCATATATATCTATACATTTCTATACACAATTAAAATTTGATGGGAATATGTTCCCACAAAATATATAATCATAAACTTATAAATTACATGCAAAAATATATTAATTGTAGCTACACTTATCCAGTCTATCAGAGAGGCAAGTCCACATGTCTTTTTTTATTGTAAAACTTACATTGTCTCATCATTATTCCTCAGTCTCTATTCAAAGACATGCTTTAATTCTACTAATGAACAAGAAAACTATCTCTTTGGTTTTTGAAAGAAAAACTTTTTGAAAGGCAGTGACAATAAATGTAACCTCTGGGAAAGAAGCAAAACACAACATAACTTTCTTTTCATTAAACACAAGGAAAATGACAAGTACAGCTTAAGCTGCCTTGTGGCCATAAACTCTGCATTCATGTATACTGAACCTGACAGAATGAGAACTCTCTTTTAAATTTGGAAAGGGAGTGCTGAAATATGGAAAACTGCATTCTGAAGCAAAGTATACGCCAGCAAAATCAGGATCTCTGCATTAATTTCACACCTATTCATATGCACTACTGATTTTAATGCATTAATTTAGAATATGGCTATTCTTCACATTATTGTACTGTTTAAATATGAAATTATTTTGTAATCGTGTTTTTTTTTCCTCTGGGCCATCCAACTACAACCAAGGGACATTTCAGTGAGTAAGAGTGTCAATCTCAGCAGCAGGGATAATGAGATGAACTATCCCCTTTTAGGTGCTTACCAAAAGTCATTTATTGTCAAGATTTTTCACATATCATGTCTGTCTACTTAATAGCTAAAGCAAATTTTGGAGTTGATACTATCAGTATCAAGCTTTTAAATAATGACTTTTATAATCCTTCATTTTATTTACATATTTGAAATATCTTTGTAATATTTGCAATAGAACCATAAAATGAGATAGTATAAAATATAAGCAAATAACTCACTGAGTTTGTGCACAAAATTACTTTTAATTTTCCTGTTATAAAAAAAAAAATGTTTGAGGTTCAGTGTTAGAGGCAATAACAGATATAAAATAAAATTTCAAGTTCTTTCCTACTCTTCCATTCTTGTTGACTACAGCATTTCCTTTTTAGAAAGAAAGATCTGGGAACCCAAAATATGTTCTGAATATGTTTAAGTACATATTCAATACCTTTAATTTATTAACATGTATTAAAAGAACAAAAACATTTATCTTTTTAAAAATTACTCTTCTGGCAATATAAAGGATTGCTAAAGTCAATTTGCATGATATGCATTTCAGTGGTTTTTCCTGACGAAATAGCTCACAAAAACATGTGGTTTCAAATAACAGACTTCAATGGAGTCTTGTGTATAAATTCAGTTAAAGCAAATTTCAGTAATGCATAAAACAATTTATACTTCAAACAACTGTGATGTATCCCAACAGAATGAAAACAAATGGATGTGGGAGGCAAACTGCTTCTGAGGTTGCGTACAATGCTACAATGCACTGTAAAGAGCAATTGAATAATAGAGTAAATACCTGCACATTGAACACCAGTAAAGTCTCTCTCTCTCTTTCACTCTCTTCTATTCAACCTTACACCTGCTTTTGCTGTTTCTGTTCTCTATACTAGAATATCTGTTACTTACCTAGTGAAATCTTTTCAGCCTTCAATCTCAAATCTCAAATGCCACTTCCTTTATGATGATGAGTAGTGTGATTCCTTGTGCTCAACCAGTACTTTCTTTTTGTTGCCTGAATATCATTTAAATGGCATTTTATGGCTCAGTAATTTCTAGTGTCTTTCTTTCCAGGCTGAGTTTTATGTATTCTCGCATAAAAACAAGTTGGTTGATAGATGCATGCTGTTTCGTTGAAAAGAAATTCTTAAATAATCAAGAACCATATTATGAAAATAATGTTTTGGTATAGAAAAAGTAGACTAGAAACTAGAGATAATTGGACTGTTGTTTATTTTTTCCTAAAGCTATTCTGAATTAAATATTAGGTTTTTTTTTTTCTTTTTTCTTTTGTAGTTGTTCTTCAAGTGGACAATTTACCCTGCAACATTAGCCAATTCAATGTTTGATCATATCTTGATTTGCTCAAGAGTAATGTCCTGTCTTTTCTTATCACCATCATTAGCAGCACACAACTTCTTATTAGCCTTATCACCTATTGTTATGATAAACGAAGCACAAACCCATTCAACCAAAGCAGCTGTCTTTACAGGATAATAGCTTCTTTATCTTCCTGAAACAAGACTCCTGACTACCTAGTAGAGACTGAATTTTTATTATTCTAACCACTATCAGACTAGGAAGGTACAAAGGTGAAACTCTTTTTTAAACTTCCAAATATTGTTAGGAAAATAAAAAAGCTTACTTTGTAAAGCAAATACCAATATTACAAATTTTTGTTTGTTTTGTGTATTAAGGATTGAACCCAGTGGTACTATCCCACTGACTGAATCTTCAGTTCTTTTTTATTTTTTTCTGAGACAAGATCTCATTAAATTGTCAAGGCTGACCTTGAGCTTTGAATGTTCCTGCCTCAGCCTCCCAAGTTTCTGGGATTATAAGCATGCATTACAAGCAAAAACACGTTACAAATATTTTATACCTCAAATGGTTACATTTTAAGTATTCTTTTAACATTAGGTGTATTTGTTTTGTTCATGCATTATTGTGATTGATCATGTTGTTTCTTAATTAAATTAACTAAAGAATAAATTATTTTGGTAGGGAGTCATTAAACTGAAATTAAGACATTTACTTGTTATATATATGGATATAAGTTCATAAGTTATTTTAATATATTGATGTATAACTTTTACAAATCAAGTTTTGAAGTAGTTATCTATCCAATTTTTAAAATACTAATAACTTTGGATATACAAGAATTATTTTTAAGACCATAAAATAGAATTAATGTATTTAAAGATAATATTAAAAAATACAACTCCATTTTTAATTGCATATCAATAATATAGTGCTGTAATTAGCAAGCATAACATTAAGATGAAAACTATTTGGTAAATTCAGTTTTACTCCTCTAATGTCATCATTTTCATTTGAGCTAAGAGAAATTTTAGCATGTAGAAAAATGTCTCAAAAGGGGGAAGAAATTCAAGTAACTTACAAAGCATTTTATGCTATCAATAAGAACCCACATTTCTAAATATCAATTAGCGTTAGCTTTTCTTTGCTGTGACTAAAAAATCCCACAAGAACAATTTAGAGTAGAAAAAGTTTATTTTGACTGATGGCTTCAGAGATTCACTTCATGGTCCCACATCCCCACAGCTCTGGGCCTAAAGTAGCGCACAATATCATAGTGGAAGGGTATGGTGGAGAAAAGTAGCTTGGGACATGGTAACCATGTCCCATGAGAGAGAGAACTCCTCTCATTAAGGACAAAATATAAATCCTAAAGACAAATACCAGTGCCATACTTCCTGTAGCCACACCCTACCTGCCTACAATTGCCCATACCACCATTAATCCACATCAGTGAATTAATCCACTTACTAGATTTTACCTTTACATAATCTAACCATTTCACCTTTGAAAATACTTATACCATCTCACAATGAGGTTTTGGGAAACACCTTATGTCCAAACCATAATATTCTTCTCCTGGATCCCAAAAGCTTATGCTCATCTTGCAATGGAAAATACATTTAGTCCATTTTAAGAGTCCCTAGAGTCTCAAGAGTTATAGCATTATTCAAAGGTCAAATATAAAACCTCTTCTCAGACTCAAGAAAACTCTTAGTTATGAGCCAAGATCAAAAGCAGGTCACATATATCCAATTTATTATGGCACTGAGCAAACGTTTCTATTACAAATGTGAGAAAGACTTACATAGAAAAAAGGAATGGGACCAAAGCAAGACCAAAATACAAGTCGGCAAGCAAGTCCTGAGGCTCGATGTCCACCTCTGGGGAACATGGTATCATGATATTCTCTCCCAAGAGCTTGTGTGACTTTACCCCTGTGTCTTGCCTGTTGCAGTCCAGGTGGTCTCTCTGGTTTCTTGTTTCCTGTAGCTTTTCTCAGCAGATGTCCCACATAACTTCCATCTCTTAATCTTGTGGGTCTCCACTGTGGCTTAGACTTCCTTCTCATATCCCTATGCATCACTCCACTCAAGGGTGACTCACATGGACTCTGATGCTGCTACACTTTACCTGACCTCCAAAGTCTTCCTTTGAAATCACAGTAGAAACATCAAAGACCCCATAACTTCAGCATCATGCATTTCTGCACAACCAGCACCATGTGATGGACACCAAGATTTGCTGCCATCTTGAATAGTAGCCAAATCTCCTGGAACCACAGCTTCAGCAGCTGTGAGTGCCTGTCCTAGGTCTTCCTGTGCAAGCAGGGTGCATCCATGTTCTCTTCTCAAAGGAAATTTTACTTCTACACCTTTGAGTCCAAGGTCCACGTGGTCTTGCCAATTCCTGAGATGTCCTCAAGCCATCTTTATTAGTGCTTTGGGTAAAATACTTAGCATTTATTTAGAGGCAGTGACTTCCTTAACAAACACAATTTGCCTAGTCCCAGTTTTACTCACACTTTTCTGGCCAAAGTACAAACTGTTCAAATCTTTCTGCTTTCCTTTCTGCTCCTGATTCTCTCAGTAAGCATGGCCAAAAGTCAATACCAATAGCCATTCCACTTCCTGAATGCTGGGCTGCCTTGAAATTTCCTTCATTGTTTTAATTAGTCCATATCCTTGAAATTCAGCCTCACAGAGTCTCAGGACAGGGGGCAAAATATACAGAACTTCTTTGCCAAAATGTAACACTAGTGGCCCCCAGTCTATTTCCAACAGTTCTCCTTCTCCTCCAAAACATTATGCACCCAGTCTCTATGTCCACAGTCCTGTCTGCTTTCTGGTTTTCTGAGCACCTGCCAGAATTTTCCAGCTTTTGACTCTAAACTTTGTAAAACCCACTCTCCTTGCCCTGTAAACGTGTTCCAAAGGCTTCTGAATCATGTGATTGGGTTAGTCAGAGCAGTAATCCCGCTTCTTGGTACCAATTTCTGTTCTAGTCAGTTTTAGTATTGCTGTGACCAAAAGAAATGACAAGAACAATACAGAGGAAGAAATAATTATTTTGGCTCACAGTTTCAGAAGTTCAGTCCACTCTGGACTGACTTTATAGCTCTTGGCAAAACATCAATGGGAAAGGCATCATAGACAAAATCAGCATAGGACATGAAAACCAGGAAGCAGAGAGAACTCTGCTCCCCAGGGTCAAAATGTAAACCCCAAAGATACACCTGAGTGATTTACTTCAGCCACACTATACCACCCGCCCCAGGTAACCCATATCAGTGAATTAATTCACTGATTAGGTTGCACCTTTCAAAATCTAACTATTTCACCTCTGAAAATTCTTGCATTGTCTCACACATGAACTTTTGGGGAACACTGAACATCTTAAGTATAACAGAAACATATTATTATCAGTTCATATAAAAGTTAAAATATCAGAGTAATGAAATGTTGACAAACCAGAACTAGAAATGTGGAAAAAAAATACAGGTTTTAACAACAGTATAAATTTTGTAAGTGTTACTTGTAAATACCAGTTTGCTCTAAAATACAATTTTTAGAATCTTTCATAGAGATAAACAGTGAAAGCAATGGCTTTATACTGCTAAATGCTCTATTAACAGTGGTTAACGTTGGTAAAAAAAATGGATGAAGCTAATAAAATTAAATCAATAGATCTCTTTTTCCTTTGTGAAGATAGTAATATTTTTGATAATACATCATTTAAAATAGTTTTGTAATACATAGTTTAAAATGCAAAGTTTAAAGTAGATTGACCTAGTTTTTCTGAAAAAAAAAAAAACCATCTTTTTTCTTGTATTTCTGGAAGTAGTAGTTACAAAAAATTTAGTGAATTTTAACTAATACACATCAGATTAAACAGTAAAAATTCCCAAACCTCCTTTTTTATGAGATGATTTTGGAAACTGTCTTTGTATTTTACTTTCTTATTTAATATTATGTAGATTCAAAATTACATAGACATCCTAAATGTTATCTGTAAGGAAAAATAAAGTGAATAGAGGTCAACCCAGTGGTATTCATGATTTTTTTGTGTGTGTGTGAGTGTGTAAGATGCACTACTTATTATCTTTGCATTACTTCTGGTGAAAAGATGCTATGTATTATATTCCAAATTCAAAAATGTTCAGTTAAAGCACATCTCTATCATAATATATAATAAAGTTTCACATAAAGAATTATTTTAATTTTCTCAAAGGCAGAACATGTCCACACAAAATATGGTAAGTGGTATCCTACATTAGAGGTAAAGCATTGACTATATGGTAAGTTTATATTACTTGATGATGAAGTTGGTTAACAACTTAATGTATTAAGAGCAACATAAGTTATATGTATTAAGCCATTATTGAGAATTAAATATGATTTGATAATATTAGGTCATATGTATTTTGACTACTAGAATATCAAATTCATTTTTTCCTGAATTATACCATATCCTGTGATCATGTTGTTGTAGTCCAAAGTTTAAATTAAAAAGAAAAAAAAATGTTGCTTTATATTTCCTGCGATAACACACATTATATCTGATTTGACCCCTACTATTTTACCTTACACATTTTTGACAGTTATTTATCAGAGCTTTGAAATATATTGACTAAAACTTAAATTATATACTTTCAAAAGTTACCAAAAGTCTTTAAGCAAAGCAAAAATTTGAATTAGCACACCTGGATATCAGTGCACACACATACAAAAGGGATAGTGTTCTGATATTCATGTTTCTGATCTAAAGAGTATCAGAAGACGATAGTGGAGAAGTTGCATTGAAAGGTATTCACTCACACCTGTCTAGAGTATGGTACATGATGCTATCCTTATATTATTAAGTTGATTTCATCACTTTATGGACTTTCTTAAGCAAACAGCAGGTGAAAACTCAGAAGACAGTCCATAGGAAATACTATATTTTGAAAATTGATAGTTTGAATGTTCTTCCCTTCTATATGGATAGCAGTGGTGACTTTTAACTTTATTTGATTTGAATTCTGCATCCAAACAGAGAATTACAACTAGCTTTACTACTGGTAAGAATGAGAGAGGTAATAATAAATCTTTTGGCCTGCATCATATTTGGTCAGCTCCAGGGATGCCTTGGAAGGGCAGAAGGTTAAGCAAATTATAGTTTTAAGAATTAGCATTGTCAAAAGGGACAAACGTGACTGAGATTTCTGCATCATCTCCCTGTATGAATCCTTACTCTATTTACTCATTTGTTTCTCATAGCTACATAACAAAATCCTTACCAAAAAAATTGTACAAATTGGTAAATTTGTTTTTTCAATTTTTTTAAATCTATTTTATTTTTATTTATTCATTTTAATTTTTGTGTTGTGCTAAGGATGGAACCCAGTGCCTCACATGTGAAAGACAAGTTCTCTGCCACTGAGCTACAGCCCCAGCCCAGTTATACAGGTATAGGGCCTGAAACATAGAGAAAAAACATCATTAAATTGAGACTGTTAGAAAATGAGGTGATAGTTATTCTTGAAAAGGAAGCATTGGTAGATAGGTGCAGATAAGTGGGTAGATAATTGCAATAACAGGATTGGGCTAGATCTGTAACTTTCACTAGAACATAGTCAATGTTTGCACATAGGTTAAGTGGAAAATCTAAAGAAAATACAAATAAGTAATTAACTAAGAAACAAAGAAAAGTACTAAGTATGTGCATGTAACAAATTATCCAAAATGTTCAATTACAAACATGAAAATGATTTAAAGAAACAAGCCTTGTGAAATTATGTAATTGATGAATGGAACATTAGAAGGATAAAACTAATTTTGGGATCTCACTCTTAAATTAGGTCATGTGGCAAAATTCTACCACTGTTTTATCAGAATGTGTATTATTATTAAACTAAATTTCATTGGTTAGAATATTAGAGTTGTTTTTGAAAGACTTGTGCTTTCAAGTTACATGAACATAAAATGTTGGCCCAGCTCCACCACTTACCACTCAATATGTCATAGATTCCTCTCTATAAAAATGAAATAATTTCCTTATCTTTAAGATTTTTGTAAGACTCAAAAAAATAAATAAGTATAAAGCACTTGGAATATTTAGTATCACAGAGGAAACAGTTGCTATTGTTCTTAAAATTGTTCTCAGTTTTATTTTACTGTTCAATTGTGAACAACATAATTGTTACATTGGTATATAATATGGTTGGTGTATAAATAGCATTTACATTTGAAATTATTTCAATTTAGATTGATAAAAAGCCATAGCATAAACTGAAAAATAAGACTAAAAGCACAAGGAGTGTGCCACTATGCACCATTGCCACTGTGGAATTCATCTGCAACTTCATGCAGGTCCTTGACACACCCAGGATCTGGGTGGGTGACTTTTATTTGTAAGATTCTTGTCAAAGGAGGAATTTTTATTGTTAGATCTCAATTTCCTAATCAGAAAGGAACATATGTCAAAAATACAGAGTAGAAAAATTTCATTGGTAATATGAAACAAAAATAAATCAGGTTTTACGAAAATTTACATGGAGTACACATGTAAATTTGTGTTGTTTGATGTAACAACTTCAAATATATGAATGTGTGTATATGTATATATATGTTTGTGTGTGTGTGTGTGTGAATATAACAGATATACATATGCAGTGTACATGACATACTAATTTTCTGATTGATTAAAACAGACATATGCCCATGGTCCATTTTTAACAATAATGATGAAGGTGCTCATGGTAATATTTTTTCTTATTTATATATTTATTGAACACTTATAAAGTATTAATGTCACCTTGCACTAAAATTATAAAACACTGGTGTTTATGCTTACCAAGAAATCATGAATTTTATACATGGAAAATAATCAGAATTTTTCATCACTTATCAATAAGAAATAAAATAAGCATAACATAAGGATACCAGGAATTCTTGGAAACATAAGGGAGAGTCTATCTTTGTGGGAGCTGCCAAAGTACACTCTGGGGATGAACTTGGTTTATAAGGCCCAGAGTCCAATGAAAGACACTAGTCACACAATTATAAAAAGACACACTTGCTCTGAATACATGAGTTATGGAATCTGCACAAACAAAATCTCCTTTGGCTTAAATCTTCTAAAACTCTGGTGACTACTGTGGTTTCAATGTTTTTGTTCCTTAAAAATAATATGCTGGAAACATAAACATGTAATACAATTATGAGATAAGGTCTTTTGGGGGATATTAGATTGTGAGGATAAAGCCCCCATGAATAGACAATGACCCAAGAACCGCCTTGGCCAAACACTGCAAGAACACAGCTGTTTCTTCCGAAGAAACAGAATATGGGGTAGACCTTCACCAGACACCCATGCCCCCATTTTAGATGTCCAATCTTCAATACTGTAAGGAATACATTTCTGTCGTTTAAAAGTACCAACTAATGGTTTCCTGTGAAAGATCAATACTCATGGTGTTGATGACATATTTGTGAATGAATGAATATTGACATTACATACATAGTGGCTTATATGGAAGAAAAACAAAGCAATTTTGAAAATTAAACTTCATTATATATATACGAATTTCCTGGAAAGTATGAAAAATTTATTAGAAATAAAAAAAAATTAAAAAATTTATTTGATTTAGTTTAAAATTTTATTAGCTTTTTATTTTATAGAAAACCTATCATGATAATAATTTTGCTTAAATAATCAAGCACTGTGTTGCAAATATTCTCATTCACATAAAGTATAGAAAAGTTAGAACTTATTTACATTAGAGTGGCCACAGGAGGGTTATGAACCAAGAGACCACTCAGGTGGGATGATGACATTTTTTAAGATTAAATATGTAAGTGCTCCCATTCTTAATTACAGTTGAGCTCTTTAATTTTTTTCAGACTAGCTATAAGCTGTTGTTAAATCTCCTATATATGTACTTTTATTAGCAAGAATGGCAATCACAGAACTGACAAAATATATTTGAGGATTTTGTATTAGATTGAACCGAATGAAAATTTCAATATCCCACTGCTTCAGAACAAATTGACAGTTTTATATATTTCAATAGACTCTTAATTTTCCCTTAATTTTAGGAATGTATTTGTGTGAGAAAGGAGAGTTTTCTCCTGTAAGGTTAACAAGTACATTATCTTTTACGAAAATTAAACTTTGTACACATGCATGTATGTGAGATTATGGGTATGTGTCTTTTTATACTTGGCTGGCATTCTCTTAAATTTACAGTAAAAGATAAATATGCTTCTAATCTAAACAATCATAAAGCAAGTTTTTGGAGTATAAAACATGTATGTATTATGGGGGATATGGAATGAACCACATTATTTAGAAAAATCAAGAAAAAATTAGGTTCTATTCTTAAAATATTTTCTAAACGTCTTAATAAAGAAATGTCCTCTTAAAATACTCCTGAAGTAATTCAATAAAAAACATATGCTTCCACATTGTACTTTTTGAAGCAATGAAATACTAAAAGAAAGATGAACTAGCCATGAGGAAAATAAAAATGTATATTATGGAATTCTTGTGTTCACTGCATAATCTATCAAGACAATGTGAGATTTAAAAATGTAAAATATGCTTTTGACAGCTATTTTTTTGTTAAAAGTCACATATTTTCTTTGAAATACAGATTATATCTTTACAAATCAAGTTTGTCTGGCTTATAAAACATTAGAAGAAATAACAAATTTTAAATATATATTCATATTTAATGCATATAAGCCACAGTATCATTATTATACACATAACTAATTTTGCAAGTAAAAGTTTGGCAAAATAATCATTAGAAGCTTAACTTATTTTCTGTTTTTTAAAAGTTAAGATGTAAGAAGAATAAGACTTGATAAATGTTTTATTTTCACTTTTTTATGAATAAAAACATTTCAGTGTTTTTATTGTTTGCATTTTTATGTGATTTGTTTTGTTTTTCTGTAGAGATAAAAATTTCCTGGCATTAAAGCCTTACAGAAAAAAAAATGTAGCACATGGGTCATTTTTTAAAAGTCATAAAGTAACATAATACATGCTACCTTCAATTTTATTTGTGCAGAGCATGCATAAAATAGACATGCTTTATAATGAATTTCATCGATTCAAATCTACATTATATGGAATTGTAGCCATGCCAACAGATTGCTACAGGGAGCTAGAGGGTATTAAACCAAATATAGAGTTTGGGGAGATTTAATTTGATAGAAATAGAAAAGTTAAAAACATAAAGATCTGAAAACATCCCTTATATCATCCCTTATCATCTCTTGTCTTGTAGATAGATTTTAAGTGATTCCAGAGTTTTAAGCCTACAATTTTCATACTACCTTTTGCATTTGCATAGGTGAATTATGTTTAGCATTCGATACCAATAGCAGTATAGGGGAAATTAAAGGAGAAGAAAAATGTAGGTAAGTATTGAAATTCTGCTCCTTTTTCTCCCAGTCAAAGCCATCAACCTATATTTTTAATGTTCCAAGCATATTTATTCTTAGAATGGAATTTCATGTCAATGAATTCATGTTTTGTTACTATTGCTAAGTCACTCATTGAGTCTCATGAATCCTTTTCACAGAGTCTTACCAGGAAATAAAATGAGTTCCACTTGATATAGAAGAAATCTGGAATAATCTGCTATTTGGTAATAATATAATCTCTTATACAAAGATATTACAGAAATCTAGCTTTTTTAAAGAATAGGTTTGATTTTATCAGCTTTTAAATATATTCAGAGGGCAAAACTGTGTGTGTGTGTGTGCATGTGTGTGTGTGCACGCGTGTGTATGTGTGTGTGTAATCTATGTTTCATAATTAGGAGAAGGTCTTTATTTGTCTTACTTTTATGTTCTTCAAGTAAGAATGTTTTATATTTGTTGAAAGTATATAATCTGATCTAGCACATGAAATGTAGGAAAGACTTTCCTAGAATAGATTGTACTTATAAGATATATTAAGAAAAGAAGAGAGTGAGCTGTAGATCTTAACTGAAGACCTCCAAATATTAAAAAACAAATGATCAAGGATTAAGTTTACAACCTTCTATTCAAACCAAGAATGTTGATTAGTATCTTCATTTTATAAGTGGCTCAATACATTTTTCAGTGAAATAAACCAAATATTACAAACAATAAAGATCTTTACATCTTTGAATAATTTGTGTTAAATTTATTTAAACCCTCAATTTTTAATTTGCAAAACAATAAAGACATATATATTTTACATAGAAAAAAAGTAAGTGATGACAAAATCCTTTCAACTTAGACTTTAAAGAAGAGTATGACTCCACTCTGCAATATCAGATTTTGAATGAAATTACCATTTCTGGTGGAGTTGGCTGAAAAACATTTTTTCAAATATACTTGATCTACTGTGTGTAGTATTTTGTATTGTTTAATTGAAAAAATATTAATGTTTATGATATTCACCAATTTCCACATTATTTTTTTTAATTTATTGATAATTAAAACAACTTAGCAAATAAGGGAGCATGTTTATTTTATTTTTTTTTTTACTATTTTCTATATTAGATTCACTGGAATTTGGTTCTTTGATTGTGATTTCACAAAGAACAATGTATACCAATTTGAAACCATTGTAACATTCTGTTGCTATGGGGAAATATTGAGATATTGCAAGGTTAATCTGATGGGGAGTGGGTGAGACTATCATCTCTTGGCACAATCTTATGAGAATTCTGAGAGTGCTGGAGAGAACATGAGGACTGGACTATTTTAAATAGGTCACAAAAATCTTGCCTCACATTTTCATGCTGATGTGTGACACTTTGAAATCCAGCTGTTTATAGCAGTTTTTAATCAATGCAGTCATCTTATCAGGGCTTTCTGTGTGTGTGTGTGTGTGTGTGTGTGTGTGTGTGTGTGTGAATTAGTCTTTCTTTGGGCATGCTTCCTTTTTGTCTCTGTTTTGAAATTTATTTCAAGGTTCTTTACATGTGACAATAATTTGCGTGTTTCAAATAATTGTTTTGTAAAGAAGAGACTTTAATTTCCCTAAGAAAATTTGAACCCTGTCATGTACGATTGTGAAATTAATATCAATTACTATTTGAACTTTAAAGTTAAATGTGTATTAAAAATTGACAGGAAGAGTAAAATGAAAATCTAACTTCCTAATATGAAAAAGAATGATGAAAAATCTGAGTACCTTATTTTAGTAAATTTTTAGGTGGTTAAAGAAACAGAAATTCGACAGGTATTATGTACTCAGCTATTTAGTATGTTCAACTTCACTGTTTTGAATATTCAGAGCTAATCTATACTTCTCTAGTTAATTTTCAAAAATCTGATTAACTTAGATATTTATATTTTTTACTCACTGAGTATATCACTGTATCTATTTGCATAAAGAAATAAACTTTTAGTAAGAGGATAAGTGTTATATGTAAAGAAAAAAAAAAGGCAACAAGATGGGGGTCCAAGGTATACCTCAGTGGTAAAGCATGTTCTTGCCATGTACAGGGCTCTAGTTTCAATCTCAACACCAAAAAAACTAAAAAGATAATATATTGAATAATATTCATGCCTTTATTAAAATTTTTAAAATATCATGATAAAATGTTAAATGACAAAACATGTTGTGTACTTAGAGATATTAATGTAAATTCAATGCACCATAAATGAAATAGAAATTTAATAATGATTGTAATAAATGTTGTGTTTTTTATAGGTTGTAAAGCATCTTTTAAATTGTTTTCAGGTTTGTCATCTACCTAAAATTCCTTAAAGCCTAAGGTCAGCTAGTTTCAATCCACTAAATCATAGCCATTTTGTAATTGCTCAGTCGTAGACATCAAAGCAGTTGTTGCAGAATTTTCAAGATGAAAACCTGGCTTTATCAAAGAGAGATCCTTAGATTAATTTTCTATAAAACATGTTTAAAATCAATCCAATCTTAAAAATAAAATATTTTATACACATTTGTCTGCAATACACTCGCTGATCTGCTATCATATTTCAGGTCAGTACAATGTGACGGGATTTTTTGTTGTTGTTGTTGTTGTTGTTTTTGTTTGTTTTGGTACCAGGAATTGAAACCATGGAATTTAACCACTGAGCCACATCCACAGCCCATTTTCTGTTTTATTTTGAGACAGGACCTCACTAAGTTCCGGAGGCTGGACTCAAATTTGCCATCTTCCTGCCTCAGCCTCTGCAGTGGCTGGGATTACAGGACTGTGCCACAACACCCTACAAAGCTGAAGGGTTTTAGAAGCTACACAATTTTATGAATGTAATATAAATCTTTCACTTGTTGTCACTTTTATTAATGCAACATTCCATTGACTATTTTATAATTTTGAATCCATTTAAGAAATAATTTTAAGAAATGTGATTGTTATACAAAGCAATTTGGTATCTTAATTATAATAGATTTAGACATATTTGTGTCCTCAATATTAGCTCATAATCTGTAATCCTAATAAATGCTCCTGGAAGATTAGGGTCATGTTCCTTCTATGGATATATAAGGATTACTTTTTTTAATTTTATAAATTGACAATAAGGAACCAAGAATGTGCTCATTTTCAGCATTTATTTATGAAGCTGCTTTAAAGTGGAATTTGGTTTGTGTGTTTAATTTATAAATATACACACATATATATTACAATACATTTAACCACTGTTTTATATTATTCTTACAAATTATTTCACAATATTGTAATCAAGCATACATTATTGATATTGAAATTTAGCTTCATGTTTTCATTTTATGAAGACACAGAAAGCATGCTATTAAGGGCTGCATTTGAAGCCCTAGTTCAATCCCCCAAGGCACTATAAACAAACAAACAAACAAATAAATAAATAAGAAAGCATTTTTATATTTTTAATTATATACCGGTACAAACTATTGGTATTAATATACATTTTTAAAACCATGTCTATTATTTATGTAACAATATATACATTGTAGGCAGCGTATGAGAATGAATATTTTTATAATATAGCCAAAATCATTACTTTTTATTGATGTTTACCACTGGGGGAAAAATAGAACTATCAGTAAGAATTTGGCATTACTGCCAATGTTTGAGAATAATTAAATATATATGTTTTTATATTTAAATATATTTTTTCAATGACTGATCTAAATTGAATATACTCCAGAAAAGTTATAGAAAAGAAAGGAAATACATTTTTAAAAAATTTAATGAGGAAAACTTTATAAAATGAAAGTAATTGTAAGAAACAGTTGGTGCACCATATGAATAAAAAAAATAAACCTTTCCAAATATTAAGTTATATTTAAATGTGTAATGAGCCTTTTTATACAATAGCAAGAACTGCTCCAAATGCATAAATTTTTTTGGCTAAATGTTTGTCTCCCACATATTCTGCACAGGATGGTAGTTTGATTTGGGTAACAACTTTTTTCACAAGAAGCATCACTGAAACTCTCTAGGCACACAAAGACCCAAACTATTTAATAGAAAGCTTCCTGAACAACAGGCTTCACACTTCATGTTGTTGTTATCGAGACTCCTAATGCAGATGGGAAACTGATCCTTCTGGTTCTATTGCTCTGCATCAAAACATATTCTTTCTTTGCGCTCTATTATTCTGAGGAAGCTGAGAGTTGTAGCCAATTTTTTTTTTTTTTTGTAAGCTTAAGAGCATAGTACATTTGTTCTAAAGAGAACAATACATAATAATCCTTGACAACTGACTGGTTCAAGAAGACTTCCTGCCACGGACCCCAGTCTCAGATCTGACCCCTGTTTGGTTGCACTTTTCCCCACTGTACAAGGTATTGAAGGCTATGGGGAATGTTTCCCTGGAGTGTTCATTTTCTTCTTGCCCTAGACCATGACTCAGGGACACAGGACTGAGGATTACAGGAGTGTGCCATCACACCCTACAAAGCTGAAGGGTTTTAGAAGCTACACTATAAAAAAGTGATGAACTTGGTTCAGAAACTGCTGAAGCAAATTATCTACTCCTTCTGCCTAAAGACTTGCTGCCTGTCTTTTGGGATCTCTAATGACAAGCCTGACCAAAGGCAGTTATTTTGATAAGAGCTGGGTTCAACTTTGCTGTTCAAACTGGGAGGTCCACACACATACTTGTGGGCCCTGCTCATTCTTGAGGGAGTCTGAGATGGAAAAAAAAAAAAGGAAGACCCTTCACTTATATCTTTTTCTTGGTCCTACACCTTAGTGGCACATCTAATCTTATTTCCACCAGTCTAAATTCTAAAGGAGTAATTAAAAAAATAGGCAGGTGGAAATGTGTCACCTTTATTAATGATGTGGCTACTACTAAAGAACATAGCTAAACTGGGCTCAATTACACAGATTTACCCACAGAATCACAGAGGGTCATAGGGAAGTACAGATTTTTCTACATGAAGCCTGCCTCCATAAAGCTAATGACGTGAAGGATCAGAACAGTACATACATTATATGTAGACAAATCATAAAGGGAAGGTGGAGCTGAGTTACTCATGCCCAGTTGTAACAGCAATATTCCCCCAAAGATGTCCTTTTCCTGTCCCTTTACATAGGAATAACCTAAAGGGGAAGAAAAATGAGACATATAAAACAGAAATTATTCTTTAAATAAAACTGAGAAATGGGGAATATGTATTACATACCACACTCCATTGCACTGTTATCACATTGCAATTATAACAGATAGCATCAGCTCTCAGCAGTTTTGAGTTTGCTCATCTGTGCAGCAAGCAAGGTGCCTGTCTCTAGCTAGTCAAGTGATTTTTTCTGCTTTTTATATAGACAGTGCTGGTTTTCTTCCAGGTCTTTGAATAACAGTATATATACTTCCTCTCTCTTAACCAATGATTTTAATTCAAAGCTGTCAGTATAGATGCCATACAGTACTAACACATTGCAAGGAGCATGTTATATAATATTGAATAATAATTTGTTATTATTATTATAGTCTTCAAATATATATATANTATATATATATATATATATATATATATATATATATATATATATATATATAGTTTCTCTTCATTTTGAGTTCTCTTGGTTTTTATCACTTCAAGAATTTACAACAGAGTGAAACTAAATAAATCATAAGAATAAATAGTTTTCAATTTGGACACACAAAAATAATACCTACACAGATCTACTAACATTCTAATTTAAGGGATTTGATTTTTATAGAGCCCAGTACATATTCTTAATGACAAATCGGTTCTCTCATTGTTAAAATTATGAAAAATGTAATATTAAAAAGAAATCATATTATGAAGAATAATTGTTCATGTAATTTTATTCCTAATGGTTTTAGAGGAAAAACTCTACAGAGCACAGTAATATTCTTGAGTTTTTAAAAGAATATATTATTTTGAAGAGTAAAGAGGCTTTTAGATAAAAAAAATGAATAAATCCAAGGCTCATTTATTATTATACGTAGAAAATTATATAATTAGTTTTATCACACATTCAGTTCTCTTTTCTGAGATGTTTTATTTCTCCCAGATAATAAACGCTAGTGAACCAATCCCAAACATCAGAAAAATTCCCATATCCGCACTGTTAAGATTTGGATCTCAAATGTCGCAAAGAGCTAATGTGTTAGCCAAAGTAGTAATGGTCAGAGATGAAGGAATTACATTACGAGGGCTCTGATTAATAATCTGAATGGATTTAAAGGAAAGTTGTGAAACTTATAGGCAGCTGGGCAAAGCTGGAACAAGTAGGTCATTGAGGGCATGGCCTTGGGAACAGTACATGTCCTGGTCCCCTCCTGCCTCTGTTTCCATCTCCTCTCTCTCTTGCCTTCTGCTAAGATATTTTGCCTTCTCTCAGGTGCAAAACAATAGTCAGGTTTGTTAAAGTGTGTCTCATTGACGCCCCTCTCTCAATACAGAACACATCTAGCAACTTTAAGGATGTTGGACATTAGCCACAAGAGAGAAGTGATTGTCTTTAAAAAGATTCATGAGTATGGCTGTGGTAATGAAAGTAAACTCAGTGAAATCCATGTAAGTCCCACAATGGCCTTGAGAAAATTGTTTCAGTAGAAATATTGCCAGAAAGACTGATAAAAGCATAACTTACTCATAGTAAAATTCTTCTTTTTGTATACAGTCCATGAATTTTGACCAATATATAACATCCTCCAGCTGCTAACAAGAGAAGAATATTTTCATCATCCTCCAAACATCTCTATATGTAATTTTATTGTCAGTTTGTCTGCAACTTCCAGAATCTTATAACTAATGATCCATTTTATGCCTCTATAGTTTGGTATTTTTCAGAATGTCACAGAAACAGAATTATACAATATGTTACCACTAAAATTTGTCCTCTTTTACTTGGCATAATGAGATAAAGATTTATCCATGTGTTTGGGTGCATTCCAAGTTTCCTTTACTTTTTGAAGTAATTAACAATCAATTACTGCTTTAAGTAATATTGCATATATGCATATGCGTAAAGATAAAATTAAGCCATAATGTAATTAATACTACATCAGTTAATTTTAGGTAGTCCAAAGAGATTCTATTAGGTGAGTCTCCCTAATCATTTGAGACTTTTAAAAGTGGGTCCAGAGAGCACAACCTTCCTGTAGCAGAAACTCTACTACTGATTTTGAAAAATAAGACTTCCATTAATTCTATCACTGGAAGAAAATAAAATCTCCCAACAATTTGAGGGAGTTTCAATACAAATAGTTTTCTAGTTAAGCCTTGAACAGAGAAATCAGCTAGATGATTTCAGGCATTCTAACATATAGAACCTGATATTAAGTAGTAATTATAAACCTCTCTTTGTGATAATTTTCAGTGCATCATGGAAACAAATACAGACTTTGATACCAGGACCATTTTTCTTTCTCCAAAAGTATTTACAATAATTAATTGAAATGAACAAGATGTAACTTGTTTAAAAGATCATATATATATATATATATATATATATATATATATATATATAATTTTATGTGAATTTATAAATATATAAATTATGTATTTGAAAAAAATCCCATTATAAGTCTGCCAAATAATACTGCCATGTTTAAAATATTCAGTTACTTTCTCTTTTTTGCTCTTCTGTTCTATAGGACATCTTCATATTAAAAAAATCAACTTCATTTTATAAATTTAATTTAGACATTACACAATTTAATATATAAGAAGAGCAAGCCAATCATTTACCAGAGATTTCCTAAATATAACATCAATAAAATTATATCAGTATAATGAAATGTATCCACAAAATCATAACACTAGACTCACTCAACTTTATAATTCAAAATCTAATTTTAAAAATTAGATTCTCATAATGATTCTCTAAAAAAAGAAGAGAACTAAAAAAGGCAGTGCTATTCATTTAATAAGCACATTTTAACCATAATATTTGGAAAATTGACAATGAAAAATTATAATCTGTTATGTCTTCATTTATTAAAATAAGCAAACCAAATTTTCTCATATATCATACGTATCATATGTATGTATGTATGTATGTATGCATGCATGCTTATACATGCATAAATATGTGTGTATATATGTGTGTATATATATACACACACACATAATTTTATGACCATGAATTAGACAATTGGAGAAATCTCAAACAAAATTCTGGGTATATTGTTTATGTACTCATTCAAAACTCATTTGTTTCTCTGATTCCCAAATGTATCCAACACTGGACAAAGGAATGTATTTTTAAACAAATGTTTTCAATGTCAAGAGTTCTTTATATAGAAATATTTTATCTTCTGTACTATTTATTGCCTGTATCTTTGAATCATTAGAAATTTAACATTATTAAGATGTATGTTGTATTGTTGGTGTTATAGCTCAGCGGTAGAGTGCTCGCCTTGCACGTGCAAGGCCCTGGGTTCGATCCTCGGCACCACATACAAATAAATAAATAAAATAAAGATATAGATATAGATACACACACACACACACACACACACACACACACACACACATATATATATATATATATATATGTAATACTCTATTGCTTCAATAAAAAATTACCATGAATTTGGCAAATTAAGTTACACAAATTTTATCTGACAGTTTTGTCAATGAGAAGTCTAACATGGGTCTCACTGGGAACCCCAAACTATTGGTAGGTTCTGTTTCTTTTTGAAGGGTCCAAAGTAGAACCCATTTCCTTGTTGGTAGAGTTCAATTCCTTGTACTTGCAAGATGGCAACTCTGATTTTTTCCTCTCTTTAACTAAGGAGTACTCCTAATATGGAAAGATGGCCATGCTCCCTAGTTTCTGCTCCCTTCCTACATTTTCAGTCTCACTAATGGTGGGCAGAGTCTCAGAGTCCCTAATAAACGTGCATCTCTCCTGCCTTTACTTGCAGCTATATATCCCTGTAAGTTTTTGTGCTAACATTTATCATGCCTTTCAAAATCCTTTGAGTTTCTTTTCTTACCACTTTTCTGATCTCATTGCAGGCATTTTCACCCCTCAGAACTTGTGTCCATGAAACAGAAGATATATATTTTACCTCAGCATCTCTACACTTGCTCTTTCCCTTGATCTCTAATATTTTTTTCCATCTTAGCACAAATAATGTCTCAAACTCTGCATGATGCAGGCATTAATGTAAGTGGAATTTCCTACCTGATAGGTAACAGACAGGCATGAGTAATGGGAACCTGAGGTTGAAGGCATAATTCTATAAACTGGACCCACTGTGCTGAGCCCCGCATGCTCTTTTTAAAGCAATTTACCTGAATCCCTGCCTGGCTTTCAGAGTCAAGAGAGTATGTTGCATTCCTTGGCAAACAACTTATTATCTGCAGGAAAGATGTAGACTTGAAATACAGATAAGAACACATGTTACTCTGGGGCAGGGATACTTTGTAACCCTTAAACAAACCAGGTTCAGAACTCAGGGAGATAAGAATGATTGTTCCTAATCATAAAATCTGTAAGAACAGGTTCCAATTTGAACCAGTCAGCATATGCCACAGTGACCAAGAGTTATCCTGGATATTTACCATGTGCAGTGGAGACTAAAAAGTGATTCCATATTGTTGTCTTTCAAAACTCAAAAGGTAGAACTGGACAGGACTCTCTGGAAATATTACAGGGACCCCCAACAAAACTGGAGGTCAGGTATAGAGTGCTCTGAGAGGATGCACCCTCTACTTTGAGATAATCTACTTTTCTCCTTCCCCAATCCCCTCTAATAAACTCATGTTTGCTTCTCTGAGCATCTTTGAAAATCTTTCTGGCATGATGAAGAAAATTGGTGAAAAAGGACCACTATTGCTTCCTCGGCTCTGCAATGGGCCTTTGCTCTGTAAAACTATCCACAGGTAAAGCAGTGACCACCCATTTCTACACTCTATTAGGTCAGCCCAATTTATTATCTTAACACTTATTACTTTCTAAGATTATCTAATAAAATAAAAATTAATATAGAAAATAACATGATTTCAGGAGAAAACAATACTAAGTACAATGAATATAACCCTCAAATTGAGAAAAAAAAGAGAAAGAGAACACTATTTGGTATTATTCCAGGAGAATGGAATAAAAGAGGGTTTCATGGGAAAATCAATGTGTGTGAGAAAACAAAACCTAGTCTAAATGTGTTACATTGGCAATGAATTGAATTAAATGCATAATAAACTAGGAACCTTTCAGGAATTATATTACAAGAGACAGGAGACTAACCAGAAATATGCTTTTAAAGATGTAGTTGAAATAGTAGACCACATAAGCAGAGCAAGCAAAAACTTCAGATTTATACTTTAAAAAAAAACTTCTATAGCTTTGTTATTATAATTTTAAGAAAACAAATAACACGCAAAATTCTGGCTTTATAAACTATTATTGACAATGGGATACAAATTACTTTCAAATTTCTCTCTTACTTGTCAAAGAGGCAGGTGCATCGTGAGTCAAATGTTCCCCTGTGGTTAGGGATAAACTTTTCTTGTGTCTCTGGCTCCCAGGTGTTCTTTCCCTTCACAGTAATCCATATTGAGCACTGAAAAATTTGTAAAAATTTCCTTTATATAGATATTGTGATCCTACTTCTACAAAGGAGACAAAATGTTAGCCAAACAATATGTTACAGATTGTGTTAACTGATAGAGCTGTGTAATGGATTTTATTAACGGATTGTTATGAATATATGATAAAATAAATTAGAAAACAGTATATTAAATGATATTTTTGTAAATATTGATACAATTCTGTTTTCATGTTATATCTCCCTTTATTTAAAGTTAAATAACTAAATTATGTACAATATTTTTATTTGGCATACTGGATAAACAAATATTGTCTTAGAAGTGAAATTTCACTTGAAATATTCACTAAATAGTTTTGAATGTTTGATGTATATTCAAATGAAGCATGCTGTATCTGTTAAACTTTCTGAAAGAGAATAAGAATATATTAGTTGAATGCTTAGCCATTAATTAACATATTCTACACTTTTTAAACCTATGCTTTAATTACATTGAATGTATACTCACATATTTAATTTTTGCCAAAACATTTGATCATTTTAATACTCTAATTAAATCAAATCATATCATGATTTATTTTATTCTAATAATAAACTTCATTTAATAATAAACTATTATAGGGTTTTATATTTCCAAATTGTTAAAAAAATAAACTAATAATGTTGAAATATTAAACATTGTTTTAAAATAACGTTTAAATAAAATCACTGGTATTTAAATGTTTGAGATTTATTTTAAAATAAATCAAATAATATATAATATATACAAATATATACAAATATGTCAGCAACCCACACAGATTTCCTGATTTTATGCCTATGATCACACATAGATCAAAGAATAAACCCTACCCTTACTCTCTCACCTCCATGGAATCCTAATTCTTTTGATTTTCTAATATGTTTTTTATTCTTCATAAGTAGAAGGGAAATTTATAGACTCTAGCTATCAACAAAAGATGAAAATTTTATTTTTTTCTACAATTCCAGGTAGAAAAGGAAGTTCCTTACCTCATTTTTTCACTTCATTCCTCAAAGTGTAGGATAAGGGTTTTAAAAAATATTCCCCCACACAATTATTGCTTTGTCTTGGTATTCACTGAAACAATTATCCAAATACAGTACAAGATCCTCTTAATGTCCCGAAAATCTTTCAGCACATCCATAAAGCAAAAACTATTTTGAAATAAAGAAAGCTATGAAGCTTTTCCTACTCTCATTCTCTGTCAGTGCACAGTTTGTTTTCCAGATGTTAATATTGTGGTGACATCATTATTCTGATAGCTTACAGAATGTATTGTTGTGTATCTATATGTTTTACATTTTTACAGTTTTAATATATCATTCATGTATATATGCATAATATATCTCAGATAAACAAAAGTTATTGAAGACTGTCACTACTATTTAAGTCTCTAAAGGTGTTACAAAATCAAAAAGTCTGAGACCAGATCTTCTATGAATATATTTTGCTTGTGAGTCATATAAAATTTACAAGTTGTGTTTTATTCTCTACCTCAGCTTAGGTGTCAGGAATGATCTATGTAGCAATTTGTAGAGTAGTAGACCAAACATTGATGAGCTGACAGGTGTTAGATATGTGCTATCTTTTTAAAGATACTGTATTGCATCTGATTAAATTCACATTTCTGCTTTAGCAAAATATGTGTCTGTAAGTACAGGAATGAAAAATAAAATTAATTGTAATGATAACCTTGGTTCTATGTACCCTAAGGGTGTCATTGCAGAGATAAAGTAAGATTGGTTAAAAAAAATAAATTGGAAAAATCTGAGCCTATAATTGGTGGTGCTGTAGTTACAAAGTTTAATGCAAAGATATGTAAATCAGAACATAAATGTACATTATTTTTCATGTTTTCAATCAGAGTCACATTACTTAACTGCAAGAATTCCTTTGGAACAGAGAAGGGGTTGGGTGGTATTTAAGGCAACTTCTATTTATTATGAAACAATGCCTTCCCCGAATCCTTCAGCTGATGTTCTTTAAGCATGGCCACATCTGTCTTTCAGGTAATGGATACACAATACTTGTTATCCTCAGTGAAGTGCCTTTTTCCTCCCCTGGATCCTGAGTTTTCAAGAACTTCACTCATGTCTGCACAGTACTTATTTTGCTGAGAACTCCTTCATACTTTGCTCTTAAGAGACTGGAATTGTAATGTGCCCGCAAGTATCTCCCAGACTCATAAGTTCAGTCTTGTCATTATTCAGAATGATGTGGTTATTGACTTCCCAGTCAGACAGAACACTAATAATGTGAATTAGGATTATTGAGTTAGTATGAGTATAATAAATAAGTTGAAGAAATGAAAGTGAAACACAAACTTCTTGGGTCTTCATTTAATTAGGTATAGACTCTTTGGAGACTGATTACTAGACTCTTTGGAGACTGATTACAATCAATATTTTTTTGTATTGTAATTATTGATATTTACTGTTTTTATATGTTTAAAGTTTATTTTACATTATGGATTTATGTACTTTTATGTATTTGTGAATTTATCTGTAATTCTAAATTAAAATCTGGCCATAAGCATGCAAATAAAATTTGTCTTTATTTACCATGTATATATACAGCTAGTTTGAAAAGCTAATGCAAACTGCATATCATTTGTGTTTGTGTGTGTGTGTGTACGTTACTGAGGATTTAACCCAGGGGTGCTCTATCTCTTAGGTATATTCCCAGTCATGATGTTCCTTTTTATGTTGAGACAGGGTTTCACTATATTGCCTAGGCTGACCTTGAGCTTGTGACCTTCCTGACTCAAACTCCTGAGTAACTAGGAACACAGCTGTGAGCCACCATGCCTTGCTGCGATTCATTTTTTACTCCTTTATAAATCAATCAGACCAAGGCCCAGTAAACAGTAGCCAGTAAGTCAAAAGTAACCCACTGTCCATTTGTGTATGAGTTAAAAATGATTTTTACATGTTATAAATGAAACAAAATTTTAAGAAAACAATACACATCACATTTACAAATTATGCAAAATTTAAGTTTCAATGCCAATAAAGTTTCATTGGAACACCTATTCCTGTTTCTATTCCATTACATGCTGTTTATGACTGTTCTCAAGCTGCAATGGCCAAGTGATTACAACAGAAATAAAGAATTGTCTTCAGATACTTCAACCCTCCCTTTCTAATCCACATGTAACTCTTACTCAGACCTCCTTCCGGCCACACTTTCTGACCACAAGCATTGTGGTCTCCAGCACAGCAGAATGTGTCAATATTGCTATTGTAGTTCTACATCATAAATACACACAATGGGTGATTTTCTGTATGAAAATATAGTGACTAGATCGTAAAAAGTTTGTTTTCTGATACTTTAGGTTAAATGTCCTAAAACCAGATCTGCCATTATCCCTATTCTTTATTTATCACCCATTTATCTAAATTTCAGCCAACTTAGTTTTTCCACAAATCCTTCTCAACTAATTCTAAACTGTAATGATCTTGTTCATAGCAATCATTCATTTTTTTCTAATATTAATTTGACATTCAGTTACATATTTTGTTTTATAGCTCTAGTTTCTTTTCTTAAATCATAAATGATTACATCATCCATAGCTTGTTTGCATTAGATATTGTCTCATGAGAAATAAGGTTCTCTGCAATAACTCATATTCTTCTGTACATGGCAGATTAATGTGCCTATGTAAATTTAAGTGACTGAAAAAATGAAGGAATTGCCCTCACAAATGGAAAGCTAAACTCAGCATAAAAGACACCCATATCATTAAAAAATGTTTGAATGGGTCTGAAGATCAACAACATTCAGAAAAATTAAGTGTGCATATTAGTATTAGTAAAAATAAAATAAATTGATTATTACCACTTGTTTGAACAAATATTCTTTAAAGATAAAATTTCAATTAAAATTGAGGTCAGTTTTCATTTATTAATCATTAGTTATGACATAAAACATTGAAACTATGAAACTCCTTAAGTAAAACATAGAACATTTTCAAAACCTCGGAGAAGATAAAACTTATTTATATATAACATAAAAAATGAGGTATTTAAAAGAAAGAATTGTACTTCACACTTAAAAATTAACTAAAAGCATCACTATAAAAATGAAGACAAGATAGATAGATAGATGATAGATAGATGGATGGATAGATAGATAGATAGATAGATAGGGAAAATATACTTCCAGGTCATATATTTGAAAAACAAAACAAAAAAAAAACAAACTGCTGTATAAAATTTTTTTTTTCTTAAAAAATCAAAAGTCAAAAGGAAAAAAACCAAAAATTCAATTCAATACCAGGAAATGGATTCGAAGAGATACTTTGCCAAAAAGAAATACAATGACAAATAAAAAATAGGTGCTTAACATCATTATTTATCAGGGATGTACAAATTAAATACACTAGGACATATCACTTCACACCTGTTAGGAATGCTAATATTATGAAGACTGAACTAAAATGCTCATATATTGCTGGATGGTATACAACAGTAAAATTCTTTTTGGAAAATAATTTGTCAATTTCAAATAAATGATAAATAAAATCAACAAATGACCCAGAAATACTGCCCTTATCTATTTTTTCTAGAAATACAAAGACAAGAATTCCCAAAAAGACATTCATGTGAATACTCAGTGATTACTTCCAAAGAAATAAAACTGGATATAAGGCAAATACTAATCAACGTGTAACTGAAGAAGCAAATGGTGGTATATCCATATAATGAAATCCTCCTTAGCAATCAAAAAGTAAAAATTGCTGCTGTACAATAAATAAATTATTGTTAGGCAAATCCCAAACTAAACAAGTGACAAAACACAAACCAAATAAGTGAAATGAATGAACCTTAAAAGCATTATGCTAAGTGGGAAAAAATAAAGCCACTAAGAACTACATGTGTATAATTGCATTTATAGAGGTTTTTAGGTAAATGAATGTATTTTGTATATAAATTACATCTTGGTAAATTTTATTTTTAAATAAACTTTTTAAAATGTAAGCAGTTGAGTACAGAGTAATTTTTAGCTAAACTGTTTCTACATTCTATCATAGTCTTAAATAGTTTAGCTTTTGCTCCGTGTTATTCTGCATATAGATGCTGATTAAACCCATTGAAGTTAAAGAAGCTCAAGTATTAAGGAAAAGCAGTGGAACTGGCATCATTTCTCTTTATAAACATAGGTTTTCATTTGCCAGTACTTCCTGGATTTTTATATCTATACTTAATAATATAACCCCAATTAGTGACATGAAGGTTATTGAACAAAGCAAATTATTGTTCTTTTTATATTATAATTACCATGCCAGCATTGCTTTGGCCCAGTAATCACCCTTTGTCCACCTTGTTGAGAACCAGAGGACATCTCAACTATATTGGGATGTATGCAAGGAAACAACAAAAGATGAAATCACAGCTTTTTCTTCTCTCAACCTGGTAAGAAATCCTCTACTCTTTAGTGCCAACAGATCTCCTAGAGATGTCAAAGGAAAGGCTTCAGACACATTACTTTCCCAATGAAAATAACCATACCTTCCAAGAAACTAAAACCTTTTTCTTCACCTTTACAAGTCAGTGAGGTCTTCAAAGTTCCATATCTTATCTTTCCCTAGAATGTAAACCTATGTCTGTAGGGAGGTAAATCCCTCTGGACATTTAGCCATCTAGACAGTCATAATTTAACATCTAGGCTCAATTTTTACCTTTTTGGGGGTAAGATTTTTCCTAGAAAGCCCTGACAAAATAGAAACATAATCTTTTGCTATATTTCTATATCTGTAATCACTGTCCCCTTCATTAAATATTCTCCTAAAGAGTAGTTCTAATTCATGAATATTATCTCATTGTTTTGTATAATACAAGCTCATTTATCTATATTGTTCCATTAGTTCTTTGCTTATTTTTAATTTCTTATGTTTCCAAATAACATATAAGAATTTTAAACAATGTATATTTTAAGCCAGGTGTATTTATGGACGCTTGTAGTGTCAGCTACTTGGGTGGGTAATGCAGGAGGATGAAAAGTTCTAAACCAACCTGGGCAACTTAGCAAGAGAAAGAAAGAAAGAAAGAAAGAAAGAAAGAAAGAAAGAAAGAAAGAAAGAAAGAAGGAAGGAAGGAAGGAAGGAAGGAAGGAAGGAAGGAAGGAAGGAAGGAAGGAAGGAAGGAAGGAAGGTGCGTGCTAGGGATGTGGCTCTGTGATAAAGTGAACCTGGGTTTAATCCCCAGTGCCACAAATAAAATACAAATAAGACAATGTCTACTTTACATGTTTCCCATGGCATAAAATTTATAGTAGTGGAATGACAGGGTTGTGTATTACGTTCTCAGGATTGTGTATTACATTCTCAGTTTCAATTCATAGATGGGAAACTGTTCTTTCAAAGAAAATTTAAATTTTGAAGAAGGTAATTGTACTCTTTGCCTATGAAGGGACAGTATTAAATTCTTGGAATACTAAGAGGACTAATATATATTGCAATGTTTTTAGATAAAATATTGAATTATATATACTTAATTATGCCAATTTTCTAAAAAATATCTACATTCTCACTTAAAAATGGCATAAAAGAAGAAACCAGATAAAATGTTTTATTCAAGTTATATGATAATTATGTTTATATGTGTATTTAGTACATTTGATAACATAAACAATAACAATAACAAAAATTGGAACCTAACAATATCAGCTGTATTTATAATAAAATCCTAGTTGGCTGCTTTGATGACAATCAAATGGTTTTCTTCTTATTGTTTAAAGACATAAAAACATAGAAACCATATGATAAACAATAATTTGTATAATCCACAAAACATTTTAAATACGTTGATAAAAATGCAATAACATTTTTAAAATAAGTAAATGAAGCAACAGGAAGAAGTATCACTAGCTTAAATAAAAGGAGCAAAGGAAAAACACGAAATTAGAAAAGGGCTAGAGATTATGGGTAAAGGATCTATTGCTCTAGGATCTTAAGCTTTTTAGAAAGGATTCCAACTCTTACATGGGAAAAAAAAGAAATGAGAAGAAACCACAAATGTTTAAGGAAAGCCAGGTAAGTCCTTAAGTCTCATCCGGTGTCCAGTTCAAAGACAAAAAATAACATTTCAAGTATCTTGGAGACAATCAAAGTTCAGGTATGTTGGACAAGCTTGACCTAGAGAAGCAAGTTAGTAGGAACTACCTAGCCCTATAGTATAGCAAGAAGCAGTTAATAGTTTTCTGATCAGCACTCAGCTTCAGGAGGTGTAATCAAAATAAAACAGAAACACTTCTAAAGCACATGGAGAGAAATCCATGTGTCTCTAGAGGGAGAGCAGGTGTCCAGGTCAAGAACTGGGAGAAGTTTCACCCAGGTAGGAGAGTTATCAAAGTGTGTTATTGATTATTCATGCAATACTAGGGTACAAAGAAACAGGCATATACTCTGGATTTGATGAAAAGAGGAAGCAAAGGTTGACTTTATCATTCCATGGCTCTAGGTATAGATGAGATTAATATTTGTTATAAAAGTAATCTATGTATTCTTAGATGTTTAGGGAGTAGTCACCAAAGTATACACTAAAATTTAACTCATAAAAGGAAATATTTTCATAGATGAGTAAAATATGAGAATGAGAAGGTAAACAGTGATACAAAGAATAAGAAGGAAAATGTGTAGTCATAAAATGAAGCAGGACTGGATTTCAGAATTTTTGAGAAATGAATATATATAAAGAGTATATAGTTATAAATGTCCATATATCACTTTTACTCCTCTTCATAAGCAAACATATTGAAATAATACTCTATAATCTTTTAGCTCTGAAAATTTCTCATGAACAATTTCAAGGTATTTTGTCTTATGTAAGTCTCTTGAAAAATATGTGTATTTGTGCATATATATATATATATATATATATATATATTCATATATACTAATGTATATCAAGCATATACATTTTAGGTGACAAAAGAGATTCACATATATATACATATAAATGAATTTAAATACATTTTTGTGCTAAAGAAAAAGTATCGAAAGGGGCAGTGAGATATATATATATATATATATATATATATATATATATATCCACATATGATAAATATAGACAAAAGTAATAAAATAAAAAGCTAAGATTGTATTTCTTTCAAATGCTACTATTCTTCACTTGTTCATTACTTATAAATTCTTAAATGTAACTGAAGTGTCTTCGGTGTATCATAACACTTGCTTTGTTCTCTCCCTCTTTAGATGTATAGCTAGATAAAGAGAGAGAGAAACTGACAGTAGGCTTCATAATCACTGATCATGGCTCACGGTACCTCTTTTAACAAGTACTTCTTTTCCTCACTCACAGTGTGGAGGTTTTGTTCATGTTGAGCTTCTCCACCTCCGACAGCAGCCCCACTGCATGGGTGGTGGACCGTCTCAATTCTCATTAGTAGGGAGCTATGTTATAGGACTTCCCACCGTGCTTCACTGTGCCTCAGTACTTTCCTTCAAGCTCCTTGCTTGGATCAGTCTCACTTTCATATAACTCTGGTTTTGTACTATAACCCATTCTTTTCTCACACCTTAGCCAGCCCAACTGTTTCAAGGGCATCTTTGATACCAGTGGATTGACTGCCACAGAAAGCAGCCAAAGAATACTCCTTGACATTCATTTCTCAATGTGAAAATTAACATTACACACACCCGTGCAGTTATAGCTATAACCTTGGAATTTTGATATATATTCTAAAATAAATATAATGAGACCCAGATAAAATCGGTCTGCTATTTTCTCTGACCTTTCTCAGTTCTATAATTCTTATTCCCTCTTTTGTTTGAACTTGCCTTCTTCCTAATTTTTTTTTTTTTTAAGAATGAGATTGTCATCTCCTTTGAGCTGCTGCATGCAAAGCTGTTATAGAACCTTGCTATAGCTTCCTGCCCCACACACATGCTCCTCTAGTTGACCTGGAGCTTGGCCAGGCTGCCCCATTATGTATATAATATGTATATGAGTGATAAAAATGACTGTCTTTATCAAGCAAACGATAGTTGGCTCACCTCTGTTCTCCTTTATAGGGTGCATTATGAAAATTTCAGGTACTCTGTAGTCAAATAACCTCTACTTATATGAATGTATTAGTTGTGTGACCTTAGACTAATTATATAATTCCTTATTTTCTCAAGATTGTCAACTATAAAATGAGAATAATATTGATAATGGTATTAACAATCAGTAAGATAAAGATTCTATTAATCATTTTTAATAGTTTAACTTAACATTCTGACACATGGTAAGATTTCAGTAAATGGAGCTTGTTATCTTTTTTCTCTCTGTATGGTATTATTTGATCCATTTAGTCTTCTAAACTCAGTCTTTAACCATTTTTTCCTCTTTACATCAACTCTAAATTTTTAATCCCCTTAATAAGCAAACATATTGAAATAATCCTCTATAATCTTTTAGCTCTGAAAATTTCTCATGAACAATTTCAAAGCATTTTGTCATATGTAAGTCTCTTGAAAATGTACCTTCTAAGCTATAAATCAGAATTCAAAATATTTTAAAGTGTTTGATGGTCATATTTTATCTAACACTGACAGAAACACTGCTATCTTTGACTTATCTCCTATCATAGATGAAAGTTCCTCATGAGGGGGCACAATAAGAAACCAACTTTCTCTCAGTGGCTGGAGGATGATGGATGAGCTCCCTATCACATGAAATGAAATTTCATATGGAACTTCACATGAAGAAATGGCAACTTGGGTTGCGTATTTGGAGATGTGTTTGTATAAAAATAATATTCCCCCTCAACACACAAAAGCACACATGTACACAACACACCAAAGCACATACAGAATGCTGGAGGGAGTGCAGGAAACCTGCCATGTGTTGACAGAAAGTGTGTTGTTCTCCACATTTCCACAGAGCAGGAACGTTGAGTTCAGAATAAAATAATTTCTTTAGTGTTGCAGACCACCTAGCCTGCATGGAGACATCTGCAAAACTGGGAAACATGCCAAGGGGAGGAAAGAGACAAAGATGGCAGAAGAAAAATTCAACTCAAGCTAACCAAAGAGGTAAAAGCAAATACTAAAAGAAATAAGAGAATTAAAATAAAGTCTTATTTTTTCTTAAAATTAATTTTTTTCAATTAAAAAATAATTTACAAAATGAGTATAAAATAATCACGCATAGGATATTTAAGGGGGAAAAAGAATCATTCTGTTGTCATAAAGTTATTAACAACAACAACAACAACAAAAAGAAAACAGAGTATAAAGTCTTCCTGCATGCTGCCATATAGATTTCAAGTTCCAGCATCAAGCAAAAAGAGAACACCTTTAAATATATCCTTCACTTCCAGTGGTTCTGCTTTTTTGGACTGAACACTAATTGACAGAGATTTTGTTACCAAAGGTAGTTCCAGAAAATAGAATCCTAATGTGTAAGTGCTGTGAACTAGTTCTCAGTTCCTTGGGGTTGCTTCTGTCATCTGATTTAAAGATATTATTGACCACATTTCCAAAGGAACATGCAGTGCCAAAATGTTTATACAGGCAATAGCTTGGTACTAGTTGCAATAAAATGTCTATGGGGAAAAGTTTGGGCTACCAAGATTTTTTTCCTTTGAAGTATTTCAATGAAATGAGACATATTGTGTGGACTGAGTGCCTCTAACTACTCTTAAGAACAGGAAACAATGAAAATCTGAATTCAGGGTTTTAAATTCCAGCATTAATTATAGGGACTATGAACAAGTCTATGACTGCCTAAATGAAATCCTTATCTCCAATGGCTGCAGTGCCATGGTTTCTTTTAATCAAGCACAAAAATAAATCCTGAAGCTATTTGATTATAGCACAAATTGAATTCTCAAATCATTAGGATTTATAATAATATTAAAGTATCAAGATTGATTAAAGAAGGTTAAGATGGGGGCAAATTAGCAGATTATATAATACAACAGGCTTCCTTGCCAGTTGGAGAAATCTATTTACCCCCATTTGATAAGGTTTTCCCCTTTGCTTAAAGAATGTATAATGTTCTGAACTAAGGTGATGCCTTACAAAGGGTTATTGATTGTTCTTAAGTTCTATTCCTTTTCCATTATTCTCTTTGATTTGGACCTGAGACTCATGAGGATGTGTAATGCACACTAAAATTTTACCTGAGTTTTTCAAATTATATTTAAAAAGACTGGGGAACACGTGAGGCATCAGGTATGTGGAATAAACATTTGTGACAGGCCAAAAGGAGAGAGATAGAGCAAGGGGCCAACACAAGAAATACTTGACCAGAGCCTGCCCTCGGTAACCTACTTTCTCCAACGAGTTATTACCTCTTATAGTTTCCATCACCTCCCAATAGTTCATTAAAATTATTAATCCGTAAAATGGATTAATGTATTACTGAAGTTAGAGTTCTCATGATACACTTGTTTTCTAAGAGCCTCAACTTGGAACATAGCTGCATTGGGGAATTAGCCTTCAGCACGTAAGTCTTTGGGGGTACACTCCATATTAAAATTATAAATGGATAATTTTAAATATAAGAAGTTGCTCTGAAGTATATCAGAAAACAATGTATTTCTAGAAAAAATAAACATACCTAATGGCAAATGGTATGTAATTATTGATTTGGAGAATGCTTTTTTTTTTTTTTTTTCATTTTATACCTATTAGCAGTGTCTATCAAAAGCAGAGACTTTCAGCTTGAAGGGCCAACAAAACACTTCCATGATTGTATATCTGTAGCTCTAACAAGTGTTTTGTCCAATGTGGAAGTCAAGTCAATAGGGCATGGATTTCCCTTTCTATTCCATGGGTGAAAACTGTTTTCCAAAGATGTTGATCTGCTTCTATGCACAAGTAAAAAAAAAAAATCCAAAATATTCTAGGGACTAGTCACATCAACTAAATTTCTATGGGTGCAGTTATCCAAGCATGTTAATATGTCTCTTCCCTTGGAAATATTTCTTCTTCTGGTCTTCCTCCTACTTACAAAAAGGCACAATTCATAGTAAATCTCTTTGGATATTGGAAGCAAGATGTATGTCATTTGGGCATGGTATTTTACCTAATAACCAAATATTCCTGTAATTTATGTGAGTTGTAGAAGAAAAGATATCTCTATAAAAATCAAAGTAGCCATGAAAATACTTATGACACCAGGGCCACTTGACCAAGCAGATTTGATCATATCTGAGTGTCAGCAATGAAGAAGAATGCTTTTCGTAGCTTTAATAATTTTGTATTAACAGATCATGACACAAGTCTTTTGAATCTCAAGTACAGTCATTCTATTCTCTATAAATACCTTCCAATTGAAAATTAGCTTGCTACAATTTTACTAAAATTCGCACATAGGGCACATGAAACTGACTGCCCTTAGTCAAATATAGATGTGTGACCAAAAATGCTACAAAGTTAGGCTTGTATTCAAATGGAAGAAGGATATTCAAGCATACCTTTGCCACATTGTAAAGACACAAGTAAATTTTAGAGCAAGATCCATAGTCAACCATGGATTTTATTCTACTGTATTTTTTCTCTGCTTTGCCATATTGAATCATGGGAAATTACATTTGATAAAACGATCAAGAACATGTGATTTTGCTTTACATATGGTTCTTCATCATGTGATAAAACCACCAAAAAGTAGAGGACTACACTTCTCCACCACACTTCCAGTTGGTTCTTAAGAATAGTACTAAGGGAAAATCCTCTTGGCAGAGAATGTTAAAGCAGTGGAACTGATTTTTCATTCATCTGGAAGGAGAAGTGACTAGATCTACAGAGATGCGTTGATATGTTAGCTGTGAAATATAGTTGACTCTTCAGAAACTTGGGAAAAAACATGCTTGGAAATTTGGGTGGGGGGAAGAATTTCTGAAGAAGTATGTGGATAGTAGTCTCAGATGAGTATAGAATATAAAGAGACTTGTGTCAAATAAATAAGTTCAATGAAATGTAAACTCAGCCAAGGAAGATTTAATAATTAGAAAGTTAGTATGTTCTGTGGATATCAGTAAGTCTTTTAGCCCTGTTGCTTTTGATAGTATATAATAATCTAAGAAATAAAGTGCCCATGGTGACAGGGGTATAAATTGAATATGAGCTAAGAAGCATGGGTTTCCACTCACCAAGACTGATATGCTCCTAGCTACTATTGAGTGTCCTACCTGCTAACAGCAGAGATCAACCCAGAGACAGATTTCCCCATGCTATCATCCAAACACATGGTGGCAGATTGATCATTTCTGACCAGGTCCATCATGAAAACTTTCTTCTAGCAGAACTATTATATATATATATATATATATATATATATATATATATATATATATATATA
>NW_025999932.1:19580119-19635868 GCF_001458135.2 Marmota marmota marmota
TATATATATATTTATTCTCACTAAAATAGTCACCTGTTCTAGAAAAAGGGTTTGTCTCCTTTCCCTCAATGTTGCTGACAAAATAACTATTTATGGACACAAACAGTGATTTTTCTCTTATAGTAGTATTATATACAGCATTGCTTCTGAGAATGGAATTCATTTTACAGCAAATGGATTGTGGAAATGAGCTCACACTTGGAATTCACTGTTTTTACCATGTTTTCCATCATTCAGAATGAACTTTTCTAATAGAATTATGTAATGGCCCTTGGAAGATTCAGTAGAAAAATAACTGCTTGATGTAAAAATCATGGTAAATTGGGTCGATATTACCCAATGTGAGAAATACACTGTAAATCATTGATCAATATATGGTCCTCTGTTATTGCCAGGATTCACGAGTCTGAAATCAAGAGGTGAAAATTGGATGGGCTTTTATCCCTATTACTCTTAGTAATCAACTAGAAAGGTATTTGTTTTCCATCTCCAAAATTTGGGCCTGGATGGTATAGAGATCTTATTTCCAAGTTGAGGATGCCTCATCCAGTGTACCATTTATGTAGAAGTGGAGGTTGCCACAGGCACCCCGTAAAAGTCAACCAGCAAAGAAAGGAGTTACTCTACTGGTAATTGATCTTGACAATTGAAGTAGAATTGGAGTTACTCCCATGCAAGAGGAATAAAAGGAAGTATGTCTGCCATGTAGAAAATCTCTGGTATTCCTTAATACTCCCATATCCTGTGATAGAAGTCAGTGGGAATCTGCACTTATCCAGTGGTTCTTGTTCTAGGGATTGAGGCTTCAGTCACCACAGAAAACAGTGAACTGCATCCAGCCTGGGTGCTTGCAAAAGACAAAGGTATATAGAATGGGTAGTAATTAAAGGTGGTTATAAACGTCAGCTATGACTATGTGTTCAGCTGAAGAAACAAAATCAACAATGCTTACAAATATTTCTTTCTTATTTTGATGTGAATATATTTGCTTATATATTTATGCCTGTAAAAGAATTCCCCATTTATCTTTCCCCTACCAGCAACAATAAAGCACATTAATAGTAATTAACTTTATATCTAGTATTTAAATAAAAAATTGGGTAGTGTGAGTCAGAAAATAAGAGACAACAAAGACAGGAAAGGGATTTATTATCTTCTCTTAGGAAGAAGTAAATTTGTATTCAGTTGCGTGTGAATATTTATACTGTCTCTGTTGTAAACATTACTCCACTATTGTCTTTATTTGGAAGTTGCATATGGTTTTATGACTCCCGTTTGGGTGCTGAATTTGTGACATAGAGTTGTACTGTGTTGACTTTATAACACATTCATTTGCCCTGCTAAATTGTGTTTCCTAATTTTTCATTCCCTATACACTTCCAGCTAAGGGAGGCCATAGGAGATACGTTGTGTGAAATTTGGAAGGTGAAAATGAAGCAGTATCTATAATGTTTTCATAATCAGAAGACAGGTGAAAAAGTATTGGGTGCAATTGGAGCTCATTCGTGTTGATATCCATCTGCTGGCTCACCTCAATGGCAAAATGCTCCAGCTTGTCAAAGCTGATCCTCCTATTCAGACTATTGACCCTGATGCACATGTAGGTTCATGTCCAAGTTCCCCAACTTTTCCTGTAACAATGTCATTGAAGCTGAAAGTGATAAAAGTCTGACACAGCTTCTAATTTTTGTCTGTGTTGTTTATTGGACATATTCATCTTTCTTTCTGCACTACTCACCCTTCATACTTCAAGATCCAGGATCAATGCTTCCATTGTGAATTCATATTAGCATTCAAAAATTGTAGAGTTCGGAGCAGTTGGGATTTCAGATTTTTAGATCAGTATGCTCAATTTGCATTGAAATTTTAAGAGATAAATGTTAATCTGAGGAGAATCCAGGACTGAAGCCATGAACTTCTGAGTGAAATATATGTCTTAAAAACCATAAATGCAAAATACATTCATAGTTTGAAGACTGGCTGTTATCTGAATGTATAGTGAAATAAAATTTGAAAGATTTAAAATAAACTGTTTATAACATTTTGAAAGACATATTGATACTCTTATCAAAATTAGTTAATTAAAGTTACTCATTGGAAGATTTCAAAAATTTAAAAACATTATGAAAACTCTCTAGCAATAACAGAAACACTAATTAGAACACAAGACATATAAAATCACTTTTGTTTTTAACTCTGTTTAAAATAAGCCAAGCACTGTTTTTCTCCTCTGATTACAAAAGTTTCATATATCCATCAACAAAACAAATTATGCCTTACTGCTTTTCCTTCTAGCTTAACAATATGCACACAAATTTGAAATGACTGTACCTTCCTCAACAATCTTTAATGAAGATATATCGCTGCTTATGTCACACAATGCTTTCTCTTCCATATAATAAAATTTCATTAAAGACTAATACAAGGGCCTCTTTGATTAAAAATGCCTACAAACCTGAAATTTCTTTCTCCTAAAACGTGTCTTTTATTATAAAAATGGGTTTTATATGATAAAATAATTTACAAAGAGGTAAACTTTAAAAAATATGAGAAAATTATAGTATGTATTGAGACCAAAGTCTGAGAGGAACAAAAAATCTAATGTACCGCAATGCACATAAGATACAAGACAACATTTGTGTACATTTTATTTTAGCTAAAATATTTTATTATATTTTTCATATGTATATTAAAAAAGAATACACATTTTCTGGAATGCTTAATCAACTTTTAAGCTTTAATTATTTGAGAGAAGCAATTGCTATCAAATATCAAACATTTATCTTCATAATTGTTTACTACACAATTATGAATAACAATTTTTAAAGAGTTATGAACATGAAAGTCTTGAATTAGAGCTTCAGCTTGATTTTTTTCACTAAATAAAATGTAATAGATGGCAAGGGATAGAATAAATCTCTCATATTTGGAGTCAAAGTTGTAGTTTGAGTGGAAGCTATGATACCTATGTTGCTATAGGAGGTTCTGGAATATGACTGAGGCTAAGTCTTCCCTTTTGGAAAACTGACATAATGTTTTGTAACTCACATATTTTTGCAGTAGCAAATATCAGAATCATAATATAGAATGTGAAGTAACAAAAAAGTATTGGGTATTATATATTAGGCTATCTCCAATAGGTGTTTATCACATCTTTATATTCCCAGATCCTAGTCAGCACCCAAAGAAATTTGTATATCAATTCTCAATGAGAGTATGGTTGAGATTTTTATTTTTCACACCCATTTGTAATTTTTTAAAAATACTCAGGTAGAGCCAAACCCAAATAAGTGCTTGTATGACTAATCTATTAAAAATGTGTGGCCTTTATAACTATTATTATTTTTAATGTTATTAAGCAGAATCTAAAAATTTGGTTCTGTTTCAGGTATATCTTAAGTTTACTTCTTTTTTGATTTTCTTCTTATAGTTAGGGTGGAGATACACCTATATGAGGATTTAAACATATTTTTTGTTCCATTTAAGGAAGCTAGGCTTATTATGTGTTCATTTAATCATCAAGAATTGAAGGATAGATTTTTCTGTTTGGAAATATCTAGTTAGAATCCATAAAGGTAGTCCTCCCATTTAAAACAAAAATAAATAAGCTATGAATGGAAGCACAGAAATACATGAATTTTCCCTTCTATATAATTACCAATCAAGTTTGTGTCATCTTCACCATATGAGGAATTATTATTAATTCTTCATTTTTAGTATAAAAGTAAAAAGACACAAAGAAAGTAAGAAACTTGCCCCACTAGTGGGTAGTACATGCTAACACAGGCAATTAGAGTCAAGAGTTGCAGTCTTTCTCTGCTATACTTAAGTACAGAAATATCATCTCCAATCTGTAACGCAGATGGAGATGGGGAAAAATATATTATAAACACTATTTTTTTTATGACACACACATACACATACTTATGTTTTTTTGGCAATCTGAGAACACAGGTAAAGAATAGTTTCAGAGGCAGAGATGCTCCCAGGGAGTCACCACTAAGGTGATCAGCAGAGCTGTGACCTCAAGAATGGATACATTGATTTATAGATTCATGGATTAATGAAAGCTGCTATTATATAAAATGAAGTCTCTATCCACGTGTCCTCTGCCTCACCATATGATACCCTCTGTAATATCATTATGCACCAAGAATTCATTATGCACCAAGAATGCGTTCACCAGTTGCTAAGCAGATGTTGATATCATTTGAGTTTCCCACCCTCTGTAACCATAAAAACCCTATTCTTCACAAATTTTCTGTTCTCAGGTATTTTGTGACAGGCGACAGAAATTGGACTAAGAAACCAACTTTTAATATGACCCTTAAGATCCCTGCTGCTTTCTGTTCACATTCTATATTATCCTATCCATTTGACTAAGGAGGTGGGCTGGGAAAATAATTTCTCCAGGGATGAGCTTGTGTTATAGGAGAAGATGAAGGGACTTTCATATGTAATTATGGCCCTGAATCAGTTGATTTTAAATGAATAAAAGGAGAGATTTGGGTGAAACTGTCTTGCTCAGGTGAAATCCCTCTAAAGTGAGCACAGGTTCTTCCTGAGGAGAGGTCACTCTATTACTGGCCTTGAACACACCAGCACATGGAACTGCCTGTGAAGAGGGGAACATTCTCCATGAATTGAAGATCAGGTAAATGAATCCTGCCAATGACCCCACAGAGCTTGGAGGAGGGTCTTTCCTTAGTTAAGCCTGCAAATGAGAACTAGGCCAAGTAGACACATTGGTGTCAGTCTTGTGAAACCTTGAGCTGGGAACTTAGTTAAACTGGGCCCAGTCTTTTACCCATAGAAATAATCAAAGGGTGTTCTGTTAAGTCATCAAATTTGTGAATCTTTGCAGTATCAAAAAATAATACAAGAAGCCAGGTGCGGTGGCACACACCTGTAATTCCAGCAGTTGGGAAGGCTGAGGCAGGAGGATCCAAATTCAAAGTGAGCATTAGCAAAAGTGAGGCCATAAGCAACTCAGTGAGACCCTGTCTCTAAGTAGGACTGGAGACTGTGGTCGAGTGCCCCTGAGTTCAATCCCTGGTACCCAAATAATAATAATAATAATAAAAACAATAATGTGTGTTCTGGTTTTTGTTAGGCCAGAGTGGGTCTGAATTCCAGCTGTGGGACTCCTTCTTCTTTACACTTCCTTCTTTTTTTTTAATTTTTATTGTTGGTTGTTCAAAACATTACATAGTTCTTGATATATCATATTTCACACTTTGATTCAAGTGGGTTATACACTTCCTTCTTTAATAAAGAAAGCCTGTCTGTGGGGAAGGCATGGGATGCTTGGTGCTAAGTTTTCTTGAATTGATGTGCAGGTTTTTTAGGATTCTTCTCTGGGAAGATGAGCTATCCTTTCCTGCTACCTTAAGAGAAATGTCATTCATTCCTGACAGAGGAAGGACATGATATTTCTGGTAATTAAGCTTAGGCAAAAGCTTTAATTGCAAGAGAGAGGGAAAGCCAATTTTAGTGAGTCTCTGTTCAGGTATAAAGAAGTGCCCAAGTGATTTTTTTTTATTTTGTTTTTATTTTTATTTATTATTTTTTATTAATGTGGACTAAACTCAGAGTCATTTTATCACTTCACTACATCCCCAGTCCTTTTTTATATTTTATTTTGAGACAGAGTCTCACTAAGTTGCTGAGTTCAGTCTTGAATTTGCTATCTTCCTGCCTCAGTCTCCCGAGCTACTGGGATTACAGGCATGAACCACCTCACCCAACCCAAGTGATTTTTAGATAAACGTTTTTCCTACATCTCTTTCTTCCAATGTCTCCTCTTGTCAACTGAAACTTGTGCTGTTTGTCTTTCACAAAATAGATTGATTATCTCTCTTAAGCAGCATTGTTTGTTGTACAAACAGTTCTAGGTTCTCTGCTTTTCTTGCTTCTGACATTCCCCCATGCATTGAAAAATAGTAATTTTCTCATAGAGCAGAAAAGAAAGCATGGAGGTGGACTGGAATATGTAACATCCTACATGGAGGGGATACCCACAGTCCACTGACAAAAGTCTGATACTAATATGACTCTACATAACAGAATATTGGTTAGCATTATCTATCACAACCAATGGGATATTTTTGTGTTCTTTTATAATTATTTTGCAGTCAATGATGCAAACATGCCATTAAGTTTTGTAGCCAATGTATTATATTATAGTGAATAACTCTGTCTTTGTCCATGTGATACAAAATCTTCACATTTAAGTATAATAGTTTAAGTTCAATAATAGGATAGGAACCAAGACAGTTATAATAGTGTTTATTTAGAATTAAATATAATTAGAAAATAATTATTGCATCTTACTCTTTGTTTTCATATTTCAAAGCATTTCTGTTGTGCTGTAATTTCTATACTATCTGTATATTT
This sequence comes from Marmota marmota marmota, assembly GCF_001458135.2. Classification (NCBI taxonomy): domain Eukaryota; kingdom Metazoa; phylum Chordata; class Mammalia; order Rodentia; family Sciuridae; genus Marmota; species Marmota marmota. The sequence continues at coordinate 19,586,516 of NW_025999932.1, forward strand.
TTAATTAATGACAAGAACTATTCAAAACTGTGTCTCTTTAATGCATTTTTTTGTTCTATTCAGTTGTACAGGATGGTAGAGCTTATTTTGACATAAGAGTTTCTTAAATATAACAATTTTATTATCTCTTTTGTAGGTCTGTACCTCATTTCCCACATAGTTTTATTTAGTTTTCCCATCCCCTGACTAGCAGAAGCTACATGAATTAAAATTTATATATAATCACTTGAAGTAAGCAGAAGTTTTACTGATTTGTGTCTCCAGATGTATGTCAGATGAAAAACATTATATAATGCCTTGCTAAATATAGTATACCTATGTGATTATTATCCCTTCTCCTGGAAAGTGTTTTCTCCAGTGTTCAAAAAAAAAAAACAAAAAAAAAAACCTCAAGCATCTGTGAGTCATCATTTCAAGCCATAATCATTGAACTAATAAAAGCATCACCTCTTTCATTTATATAAATAAAAACCAAATATAATTTTAATATAGTTATAATTTATACATGTTATTTTATACTAAATTATTAGTATATTTCATATCTATCTCTCAAAAATTCTTAATGTTCATGGCTTTTCATTTTTTAATCTTTTCGATAGATTCTACATTCTTTTATATAGCATATCTAATATGTAGTTCCAAAAGCTTGTGCTTTTGTTGTTTTATAATTGGACATACAAACAATCTGTACAATACTGTCAGGATAAAATATAATTAAATTATTACTTTTTATAACTACAGGTTTTAAAAATTGGCAATTATGTAATTATAATTTCATGAAAATAAGAGTTCAGTTAGTCAAAATATTTAATTATTTCCTTTGACATGTGAACAGGAGCTACCTATTATGTGCAACAATGCTGTTTTTTAAGTCTTTCAGATTTGTTCTGACCCAAGGAAGGCTATCCTTAGCTGTCTTGCCCAAGGTTCTTTTTATTGAATTAACTGGCCCACATCTGAGCTTAGCCCTTATGCAGAGCTACCTATCAGTCAGTTCTCTATTTCTTGCCACCAAAATCTCCATTGTTTTGGTAAAACCAATGTGCTGGAAATTTCCTTCAGTTAGTTTCAAGTAAAGTTACATGGCTTGGGAGAGCTGGAGACGTCCCTCTGTTATGACCAGCCTCTGTCTCTAAGAGAAACCTCAGAGCTACTACTACAAGGTTGGATGCAGAGATAGGCATATGATCTCAGAGTGACACCCCTGTCCTATGACCAATATTCTGGATGGGAGGGGTAGTCTCTTTTCTTCTTGTCTTGTTTCTTTAGAAACAGAATTTTCTACCAATGAGCTGAAATGATGGTGATTGGGGCCCCAGATATTTTAGCCTTCTGTGCCTGCAACAGTGTGCTCATCCTGTGATGGAGAGCCTACAGAGGAAGGAGTCCCTGAACTCAGAACTGCTCTGGCTCTTGAAACATGGAGGTGGAGAATGAAAACTGCTGGTACCTTGTTGTTATGGTTTGGATCTGAGGTGTCCCCAGAAGTTCAAGTGTGAGACAATGCAAGAAGGTTCCAAGGAAAAATGTAGGTTGTAAGATTTTTAACCTAATCAGAGATTTCACTCTCTGATAGGGATTAACTCAGTGGTAACTGAAGTGGTAGGGTGTGGCTGGAGGAGATGGGGATTAGGGCATGGCTTTGGTGTATATATTTGGATATGGAGAGTGAAGTATGTCTATTCGCTTCTTGATCACCATGATGTGAGCTGCTTCACTCTGCCACACACTCCACCAGGATGTTTAGCTCATCCTAAGCCCAAAGCCAGCCTTTTATGGACAAAGACCTCTGAAACTGTGAGCCCTTTAATAAACCTTTTCTTCTCTGTAGTTGTTCTTTTCAGGTCCTTTAGCCACAGCAGCAAAAAAAGCTGACTAAAACGCCTGACTACCTAGGGAGGTACTGCTACCCTTGACTCAGACCTAATAGAAAGAGAGAGTCCCTTCTTCTTGGTCCCCCACCCAGAATGCAGTTTCCATCATGCTCAGTTGAGGAAAAGGATCATGGATTATGTGCCAGAGAGCACTTTCACTTTTCTTACTAAGATTTTGTAGAATTTGTTTAATGTGTTTCCATTTGAGTTATGTTCTTAGGACACTTTCCAAAGAATTCAAATAGTTGTTGGTTGGTTTATTTTTTTTACTATCTTTTATCAACTATTTTTGCTTCCCTGGATGGGGTCAATGGAATTCCTTAAGGCATAAATCCAGAAGACCTCTGTCTTAAAGGTTTTTTGAAAAATACATCTTAAATAAACTTTAAAACTGAAGTAAAGGGGGCTAGAAACAGAATGGAAAGAATGAAGAATGGAAATAAAGTTTTATGAGAGTTTGTAAGTGCAGTACCTCTTTATGGAACAGAAAAAGAAAGATCTAGATATATAAGAGAGTACTGAAAGCATAGGTTGGAAAGACTGTTTCTGCTGATGAGTATAGATAGATGGTTGTTTAATATTGTAGGTAAGTTATTATAACCAATAGTGTTAACACCATAGATTAATATTTTGTCATGTAAGATGTTGATAGCTCTAACATGAATTAGACCAATGAATAGGTATTTTATTAAATTGCACACATTTTTCATTTCTATGACTACCAAATGGCTATAAGAAATCACCTTAAAAGCAACTTGAGGACTTCAGTTAATTTTGAAAACAAGAGTTTTGAATTTAAATCTCAAAGAGAAGTGATCTACTTGATATGAATTAAATTCCTTAGTGAACAATATTCTCTACACACACACACACACACACACACATTGTTTTTCTTCTTACCTGTATGGATATACCTGTGGTGTCACTGGGGTGGAAGTGTTACTTTAGATGTCAGCTTAAGCAAAGAGGAGAATAGCCTTTCTTCCTTCAACAGTCTATCCAACTTAGCCCCTTCCAGTTCTCAGTAGGAAGGCCTCCAACAAAGCAGAGACCAAACAGGACTGGAAGAGCACAATCTGCCTCAGACCATTGACTCAGAATCTGTGAACGGATATTAAATAAAACTCAGAGGCACATGGAGCCTTCTCCGAAATTCCTCATGAATGATTTTTTCCCACACACAGAAACAACATCATTAATAATTGGATACAGATACATGTGAGTAGCACATAGTTACATTTTAACACTGCTGTTAAGACTGGTGCAAATGTTCTCAAAAATAATTATTTAATCTGCGCACAGCGGTGACCCTGTTGTGTGAGAAATGATGACATGCCTGCTGACAAAAATTTAACGACTTCATAAGGAAGGAAGCTTGTGAAACAGAACAAATAGAATGCCGGTGTGTTTGCAGGGCTGTCACTGTGTTCTCTCCTCAGCACATCGCTGACAGCCAAAATTGAAAACATGCTGAGTCCCCTCAGCACCCGATGTTCCACAGATACTGCATGTCAGAGGCAGAGATCCTGTGACAGGTAGGAGATCTTGGTGAGGAAAATAGAAGACTTCAGAAACGTCTGAGCCCAAGGCCACTTGTCTTATGCCATGAAAATTGAGCAAAGAGTGCTCAAAACTGCACATCTCTTCTGTTATACAGCACAGTCTCAGACTCATGCCAAGTGGCAGCTACATAAAGTAATAGGAAGTTTATTCCCAAAGTCTGGGAAGATTCAGATTTCTAGTATGCTAAGATAATGCTGAGGATTTGCTTCACTGTAAAATTGATTGCAAAAAATATTAATAACTCTAGGATTTCTTTATGCAGTGAGTGATTCCAGATATTTGAAGACAAGGACTAGATATAAATATGATCTTTACATTAATTTTTACTTACATTGCAAAACATATTAATGCCTACAGTTTTGTTTGTTTGTTTGTTTGCTTGCTTGCTTGTTTGTTTTTTGCTTATTTAAAAACAACCTATAATTTTTGGATCTCTTATAGTAATTTTTTTCTTTTTTGATTAAAGAGATACAATAAAATAACTTTTGCAAGAATTATAGGGTCTGACTAGGTATCTGCTTATTGGGGACATGGGGAATTTTGGTAGAGAAGGCAATAGAAAAATTTGTCCTCTAGCATACTTTTTGCTTTTCACAGGTATAAACATACATTGAAAGAAAATGATGAAAAGAAAAATAGGAGGCAATACAACCAGAAAGTAAAAGAAGCTAAAACAAAAAGATATATATGACCAAAATCATGTCCCTGAATTTATTTAAGAGAGAAGTTGCCTTTTTGTTTTGTTTTGTTTTTCAGGTCAGAAAAAAACAAGAACTAACTTACCCATGATCAGTGACAATTGTAGCATTAGAAATAGTCTTTACCCTCAATTTGTGTGTCCAGGTTACTTACTGTATTTGTGATGCATAATTTTATTGCAAAGGTTATGTTCAGCTTGAACTTTTATTAGCTGATATTGTTTTAATCCTATTTGAATACATAAAAGATAACACATCTAACATAGAACCCTTCTACCATGTATATAGTTCAAATTGCCTAGACTTCATGTTAGTGTAAATCATCACATATTTTTAATCTGATCATCACATTCATTGTTTATCCAAATAAATTTGAAGATATCTTTTTAATAGAATAGCATTTGTTTTAACAGGTAATCAAAGGATTAACTTACAATTCAACTTAAACATGAGATATACAAAAGTCAAATATTGATTTTAATAATTATATACAGATAAGTAAATATTTATAATAAAGGTGAATCTTTTGTTTTGAAGCTCACTGTTTTTATTCGTCCTAATTGAACCAAAACTAAAGGTGCATTTTAGAAAAGGAAGTATTCAGATAGAATAATACTATAAGGTAAACCATATGATTAAAATTAACCTGGTGAATTGGTAAGTTTGAGGCCTCCTAATTTAGTAACTGACCTCCCTACTTTGCATACAGTACAAGTTCATGTCAGACCTTGCTCTCCATCAATTCTTTGTTACCTTCTCACAGATTTCTCGTCTACTCCTCAAGAACCAATTTAAGCATTTATGGATCCATCTAGAATGAGGGGCAGGTAAATCAGTCAGCAAGCTGCATTTAAAGACCATAAAAAACAGCAATTTAAGCTAAAAATTATGGCTTATGTTTTTTATATGCTTGAAATAAGAAAAAAAAAATTATTATATGTGGTCCACAATGCTTCCAGTATCTATCATCTAGACATTGGCAAATATAGGTTCATCAACTCTGATTCAGACTTTGCTCTGCCTTTGTCTCTTTGGCTTCTATTTCATGAAGGAAAATCGAAGATAATAGTTACACAGTTTCTCAATTAACTTTATGTATCCTCAACTTTCTTCAGAAACCACATTTTAAAATTTAAATCTTCCCTCTCCCATTTGTGAATGATTTCCTACTGTTTAACTTTTTTCACTCATATACACTGTTGATTAAGTTTGTCTCACTTTGAACAAGGCTATGAGAAATGCAACTGAAAACTACAGAGAAACATCAGAACTTTAGTGTTGATGAATATTTGTAGTACATTATAGCTTAACTATTAACTAATATAAAAACAAATTAAGAACATTAATTTAATAGATAAGATATAATTATATTTTGAAAGTATTGCTTGTAAATGATTGTGATAGTTTATATATGGCAAAGATTACTGGAATTTGCCTCTGTATTCCTGTTTTTTTTAAATCATTTTTTAAGAATTTTTGATGAATCCTTCTTCCATATAATTTGACTAGTAGAACTTGTTCGTAACTTGTGACAGCTTATTATGAAGTTTCTTGGCATTCAATTGGATTACATCTGACATTATATATTGTTTAACTGGAGGTGTTAAGTAGGTGAAAAGGCAGGAAAATTCTCATCTCAAGCACTGGAAATATAAGCTTTGGTCAGGAGAGGATGTTTTATCATGAGGGAATTAGGAGACGAGGTGTATATAGTTGTTTAGTGGAACACTGTTCTATTTTATTTTCTCAAAAGTAAGTAAAAAAAGTAAGAAAAGTAAGATAGCTCATTTCCTTAAAGAAGGAACAAAGGAGAGTGGGTAGTAGAAGATCTGATAAAACTTAAGATCGGTCACACAGATAAATATATAAGAGACACATTCAGGGCCCAGTTTACCTTCAAGTTTTGGGGTAAATTTATTGACTGTGACATTAATTCTTCATTATTTTTTAAATTTTTTTAACATTAATTTTTATTATGTGGCTTTCTTTTATAGTCTAATTCCTTTTTGCTAAAAATATTGGTAATATAAAGTATGGTCAGAAATAGCAAATTAATTTCTTAGACTAATGATCAAATACAATTACATTATTATTAGTTTTAAAAAGAAACAAGTAAATAGAAAAATATCTGAATGAAATTTAAAAAGTCATTTCTTGGATTGACATTTTAGCCTCTGATTCATAAACAGTAGAATAAGATACAATATGCTAGCTTGAGTTATATAAATCTCTACTAAAGGTTCTCTCATATTAATGTGTAAATATTTGGTACATAAAATCATACCACCATAAAGAAATTCTTTGTATACAAAGAACTAGTAATATCCACTGAAATAAATTAATAAATAACCCTGCCTTTAGTACAGAAAGTCTGCTGTTTTAGGATCTTGCTTGACCATTTACAACATGTGTTTGTAAGTCCCTGAATGCAGATTTGTGTTTTTCATAAGGCTTTCCATTTTAGTAAGAACAGCTGGTGAAATTAAGGTTACTATCCTAAATTTCAATTAGAAGCCATTGGTGTAAAGCTATTTTCAGGATCATTTACTTGGCTATGAAATGTACTCCTTTTAGTTAGAAAGGCATTTTTACTTTACTAATGTTCAAATCATGAATGGATATCTTCATATTTCAAAAAGCAAGTTTTTTTTTGTTCTTGCTGTTGGATAAAATGTACATAGTAGATTTTTTATTTTATAAATTTGATTCATGCAATTTTGTGCATTAAGATGTGAGTTGTTTGGGGGCTGAGGCTGTAGCTCAATGGTAAAGTGCTTGCCTTGCATGTGTGAAGCACTGGGTTTGATACTCAGAACCACATAAAAATAAACAAAGACATTGTGTGTCCATCTACAACTAAAAATATATTTTTAAAAAATGTGAGTTGTCTTATCCATAAGAATACTGGTTTGTTTTTAGTATCATCGTTGCTATTATTCTTACTTGTTCATTTAATGTTTGCAGTGGGGGTTTGTTTCATTTTTGTTTGGAGAAAGGCTTTCATTGCAATTTGTAAAAGAGTTCAAATGAAAATGTTGACATAACCCCATCATTTTACAAGACATTTCAAAAAATCTTTAATTAGAGAACATAAATTATATGTGACAAGTGACAAACCTTACACTAGAATCTAGGTTTTTAACTTTTAGATATTTTCCTTTTTCAATATAATACTAGTCCTTTTAAAGCTTTTTAAAAAATATTTGACAGTGGAATGCATTACAATTCTTATTACACATATAGAGCACAATTTTTCATATCTCTGGTTGTATACAAAGTATATTCACACCGATTCGTGTCTTCATACTTGTACTTTGGATTATAATGATCATCACATTCCACCATCATTAATAACCCCATGCTCCTCCCTTCCGATCCAACCCCTCTGCCCTATCTAGAGTTCAACTATTCTTCCCATGCTCTCACTCCCTATCCCACTATGAATCAGCCTCCTTACATCAAAGAAAACATTCTTAGTATTTGGTTTTTTGGGGAATGGCTAACTTCACTTAGCATTATCTTCTCTAACTCCATCCATTTACCTGCAAATGCTGTGATTTTATTCTCTTTTATTGTTGAGTAATATTCCATTGGGTATATATGCCACATTTTTTTAATTCATTCATCTATTGAAGGGCATCTAAGTTGGTTCCACAGTTTAGCTATTGTGAATTGTGCTGCTATAAACATTGATGTGGCTGTGTCCCTGTAGCATGCTGTTTTTAAGTCTTTTGGGTATAGACTGTGGAGGGGGCCTTTTAAAGCTTTTGTAATGACAATCTAGACTGGTTGTACATTCTAGTAGTAGAGAGAATCACATGTAAAGGGAACACATTACTTGCCCTAAAATTAAATGCTATGTGTTGGAGTTTACTGGATTTGATTGATAATACCTTTCCCCCTACACGGTGTTGAAATTGCACTATATAATAATAAAAATACTTGAAAATTTGACTAAGATCAGTGGATATTTATGAATCACAATCATATCTCCACATCACTAGTTAATACCCTTTGTTGAGAGTAAAATACAAAAAGTAAAACATGATATTAAGATATCCAAGGAGAATTAGAAAGACTTGAGCATTTCTTTCTTTCTTCATCTTACTAAAGTCATCAGACGGTATTTTTTACTTTTTTCTGCAATTGAGCTGTTTTGGTTAGCTTTTTGTGTGGCTGTGGCCAAAAGACCCAAAAAGAAATTCTTAGAAGAGGAAAATTTTCTTTGGGGCTTGTGGTTTCAGAGGTCTCAGTCTATAGAGAAACAACTCCATATCTTTGGGCCTAAGATGCCCAAGGTGAAGCAGAACTTCATGGGGGAAGGGCATGGCAGCTCAAGACAGGGCAACACGAAGCAGAGTGCGCTCACCAGGTATGAAATAAAATACCTGAATTGCACACCCCCATTGACCTACATCTTGCAGTCATACCATATGTGCTTATAATTACTGACCTGTTAATCCATCAGTGGATCAATGTACGATTAGATTAATAAGGCTCTTATAACTCAATCATTTAACATCTGAAAGTTATTGCATTGTCTCACACATGAGCTTTTGGGTCATCTCATACCTACCATAACAGGAAGTTAGAGAAGAGATATGGCGATATCCTGGATACTACTCTAATGAAACTCCCCTCAGTGCAAAAGAGAGGAGCTTGGAAAATAAATATCCCAGAGGAAATATCTCCCAGATACTTGGAGAGGGACAGTTTTGTTAAATTGAGTCCCCTTAGATTCCATCTGTATAATATTAAATTGAGGATGGCTATGGTGTAAATATTCTAGAAATATGGGTCTTATATAAGTGGATTCTTGGAAACTATTAAACTAGGGCATTGAAAATTATTGACCTCATCACACATGTAACCGCTCTCTGTTCCTCTTCTCTCTCCCTCTCTTTTTCTCACACACATACACGCACACACACATACACACACAATTCTCTTTCATTTTCCATTTTCTTCAAGATGGAATTTAGGATTGGACATGAGACAAATTAGGCTATGGTTAAATCTCTGCCAATACTAACTAACAACTTATAAGTAAAAACATTTATCATTATTTAAAATAAAAATCAGAAATAATTAATATTAAGTTGAGACATATTCCAACATTATATTATGAATTGATTTTAATATGTATCACTGGCATAGAATTTGAAACAAAATTAAAGTTTATTGCTTGAATAATGTTTATCCCTAAAAGTTTTTTCTAATTAGTAATCATTTCATGAGTCACTGATTAACTCTCAAAATACCTGTTTACATTTCTAAAAATGATTGAAAAATCTGTTACCACAATTCAGTTTGTTTGCTAAACCATCAAACATATTTACTTTCTATAACCTATCAACCAGAGTAACCATAATTCATGGTCTGTAAGTCCTTTGAGCATTATTTTTTATGAACTGCACAAATTTCCAAATATACTTTATGAGTTATATTCATGAGTACTGCTTCTTAAAAGTAATGTTTAAAAGTTCAAAGAATAATATATTGGATTAATATAATATTTTAAATTTTAATTCCACTTATCATTTAGAAATATGTTTAAAATCTTATGTTATTATAAGTATATCTCATTTCTATTTATAATGAATTTTAAAATTCTATTAATAAGTACTACATTTTTCCTTTTTATTCCTCACAGCCAAGGTCCTGGTCCAGGACCTCGTCTTCTATATTATTTCAATATGACCAAACAGAACTTTCTATTTCTACTGTTTCTACTCTTCCTTCTTCCACACTTTGGCTAAATGTAACATTTAAAAAAATGTCTTGTATAATTGATTCATATCCACACTTGAAAATCTTCAAAGACTTGAAGGACTTTCATTATAATATTTCCCATCAGCTTTCCTGCACTTTTTAAAGGATCTGATCTCATTTTAACTATTAGATACTTTTGCCATACTCTGACACAACACTTAATTTGTCAGTATTGAACTATGTGCAGTTTCTCTTCCTTGGTTGTTCCTTGACTTTATCATTCCAATATTTGATTCCTAGAGAAATACTACTGATTTGTCATGAATTGAATATTACTAGTATCTGAAAAACGTGAATGGATTCTTCCAATGCCTACTCCCTGGAATCACTTTGAACACTGGGCTAATTTAAACACTTTAAGTCTGAATATTGATTCACATTTCCACCCTTTTAGCTATACTTAAGGTTCCAAATGATATTGGATAAGTTGGATAAGCATTTATTTACGTTTTTATTCATATATATATATATATATATATATATATATATATATGCCAGACACAGCTACTATGGAGAGAGAGAGAGAGAGAAGAGAGAGGGGGGNAATATATGTTAAATACAATAAGTCTATCAACCTTTGCAGGTAAAAGCAAAGACAGAGATGTATGTATATTGGCAAGCTGTTTGTTAAAATGAATATCTAGATGTTATGGCCTCATATTTAAACAAACTGCTTATTATCATTATTTTACAATTAGCTAATTTTCATTCAGAACGGATTCAATGTCAGGGTCAGACCTCAGCATTTTTTCCCCTTATACCACACAAAAATTCATTGGGTACAGATATTATACACATTTCACCCTCACAAAGATTGAGACTTGGGGGATTAAATGATTGGGATACATCATATATCTTTCAGACAGAAGGCAATGGAGTTGAGTCAAGGTCTACCTGTTTTCATATTCTAGCTGCACACTGGGATCTAGATCAAAACCATTCAATTGAAATCCCTACTATATGCTTGCTATCTCATATTGAAGTTGCTTGCCATATGCCACTTGAAGTGTTTATATGAGGTTGAACAACAGAAGTTTTGGTTTATTTAAAGTTGAAAAATTTAAACCTAAATTTGAATAGGCAACTATTCCTACTGGCCACTGTATTGGCTACGTCATTGTTGAACTTAATTGAAATGGCTCACTATAATTGATACATGAGCATTTCTGGGATATAATGTTAGGGACTATTATACCCTTCTATTTTCATTCAGACAAATTCCATTAACATTCTGTAGGTGATAGAATCATTTGATGGAATACTGAAGTTTATGGAGTTATTTATTTCTTTATTTGTCTATTTTTGGTGTTGATCCTTAGGTGGACATGTAATTGTTTGGTTAATGATGCTGATTGAGTTTTGGGCATCATAACATTTACCAGAGATCACAGTTTTGTCATTTCATAACATCGACTTTCAGTTGACTTCTAGTGTAGTGAATACATTAGATTAAGTAAGCCTTCGTTTATTTTGTCTTTCTATTGATAGAAATCAAACCAATAATAAATGTATAGTAAATATACCATTCAACTTTTAAAATTAAACAAATATAAAAAATAAGTAGTTGTACATTTCCCCGAATATGTGTGTGTGTGTGTGTGTGTGTGTATATATATATATATATATATAGAGAGAGAGAGAGAGAGAGAGAGTTGTATACTAAACATATGTTACTTACTTTGTTACCAAGTTATCACATATACAATTTGTAATAGTAAAACTTTATTAATTCTAATAATATATGCAATATTATAGAACAATTCTAATATGACCTTAAAGACTATACAGAAATTTTTTGTGGACTATAACAGAATATGTCTTACTTTCAAAGTTTATCTAGTTAAACAGGAGTTCCTAAGGGTTGAGTGAACCAAATAACATTTACCAAATGAAAAAAATTTGAATTAAAAATTGGGAACACTGTGTTTATAATGACATCAATAAGAGAACTTTCAGCACATACTAATGTGGAAGATGGCAGAAATTATACACATGAAGAAATAAAATAAACCATAAACTAAAATAGGGTGGAAGAAAACACAAATAACCCTAATATACATTGAACAAAGGATTATTTGAGAGCAAAACAATACAAGGTAAACTAAATAATTATTTTCTCTATATAATTCTATATGTTGGAATTTTAGTCTTCACCAAAGACCCATGTGTTAAAAACTGGTTCTTAACTTTGTGCTATTGAGAAACTGTGGGACCTTTAAGACATGAGGCCTGGTGGGATGTCTTCAGTCATTGGGAGAGTGTTCTCAAGGGGGATTGTGGAAAGCTGGTCTCTCTCTATCTCCCTTTCACTTTAAAGTCACCTTGACATAACTGTGAGTCCCCTACCATGATGGGCTCTCTCATTACATGCCCCAAAGCAACAGAGACATCTGAAGCCTCCAAACTGTAAGCCAAAATAAAACTTTTCTCTTTTTAAGTTGGTTATACTAAGTGTTTGTTACAGTTATGCAGAACTCAATGTCAACAAAAAATACAGAGCAGGGAAATGTGACAGAGACATGCCATGTCTCCCTTAATCAATCTGAAGTCCAGGTATTTTATAAGGAGAGAAATGATTAGATAGTCTGACTGTATCCAAAACAGGGCAGTGAGTGCTGATCCATAGCTGAAAAATTCAGAGGTGAGAAGCAGGTCTCAGCAGCCCCGGAACCATGAGTGGGAGGGCTGCCCAGGGGAAGCAGACATTCACAGTAAGGATGGGGACTTCACTTTGGATGCTTGCTTATTTTGTAAAATGATTGTACCAAGAATTTTCTCATTACAATGACACTATACAATAAACAAAGCACTTAACCCTAGAAAGGAATCTAAGGATACATAGAGCAAGGATGAAATGACATGGAGAGAGTCCTAGGCAGTCATGACATCACCCCACTGCCACAGAGCTCAGAAGACCCCTCCCTTGTAGAGCCACCTCTGAGGAATCCATAGAACCCCCTCACTCTTTAGTGGATACTTGACTATCACTCCAAATTCCCTTCTGTTCTGTTGGCCTTTTGTAAGCCGATAGTAGACTAAATTTAGTATTTTTAAAAATTGTATTTTCAAATATGTATAATTTATATTTCTGTTTTTTACCTTTTTTAATTTTTATGACATTAGGAGGGAGAAAACCTCACTAATATCCAAGTCCTGGCTTTAAGCCTTCACACCCATTTTACACAGAACAAGAGTTAACTATACTCTGCAGCAGAGTTGTTGTACATGCCCAGCTCAGGACCCAGGACCATCATAGTTCATACTTGTAGAAGTGGGAAAGACTGAATATGCAAATTGTTGGCTATGAGAGAAAAAGGAAAACAAGAATATGACTAGGGCATAAATGGATATTTTATTCATTCTTTTTAATTCATATATGACAGCAGAATGCATTACAATTCACATTACACATATAGAGCACATTTCTTTTTCATATCTCTGGTTGTATATTCACAACAATTCGTGTCTTCATACATGTACTTTGGATAATGATATCCATCACATTCCACCATATTTATAACCCCATAACCCTTCCCTTCCACTCCAACCCCTCTTCCCTATCTAGAGTACATCTATTCTTCCCATGCTCTCCCTCCCTACCCACTATGAGTCAGTCTCCTTATATCAGAGAAAACATTCTGCATTTGTTTTGGGGGGATTGGCTAACTTCACTTAGCATAATCTTCTCCAGCGCCATCCATTTACCTGCAAATGCCATGATTTTGTTCTCTTTTGTTGCTGAGTAATATTCCATTGTGTATATATGCCACATTTTTTTAAAACCATTCATCTATTGAAGAGCATCTATGTTGGTTCCAAAGTTTAGCTATTGTGAATTGTTCTGCTATAAAATTTGATGTGGCTGTGTCTCTGTAGTATGCTGTTTTTAAGTTTTTTGGGGTATAGACGGAGCAGAGGAATAGCTGGGTCAAATGGGTTCCATTCCAATTTTCCAAGTATAATCTCCATATTGCTTTCCTTATTGGCTGCAACAATTTTCAGCCCCACCAGCAGTGTATGAGTGTACCTTTTTCCCTGCATCCTCGCCGCCAACACTTATTGTTTTTGGCATTCATAATAGCTGCCATTCTGACTGGAGTGAGATGAAATCTTAGAGTAGTTTGGATTTGCATTTCTCTAATTGCTAGTGATGATGAACATTTTTTCATGTATTTGTTGATTGATTATATATCGTCTTCTGAGAAGTGTCTGTTCAAGTCCTTGGCCCATTTATTGATTGGGTTTTAGACCATTTGTTGATTTTTTTTTTTTTTTGGTGTTTAGGTTTTTGAGTTCTTTTATGTACCCTAGAGTTTAGTGCTACATCTGATGTGTTGAGGGGTAAAAATTTGCTCCCAAGTTGTTGGCTCTCTATTCACCTCACAGGTTATTTATTTTGCTGAGAAGAAACTTTTTAGTTTGAAGCCATCCCTTTATTGATTCTTGACTTTAATTCTTGAACTACAGGAGTCTTATTAAGGAAGTTGGGGCCTAATCCCACATGACAGAGATTAGGGCCTACTTTTTCTTCTATTAGATGCAGGGTCTCTTGTTTAATTCCTAGGTCCTTGATCCATTTGGAGTTGGGATTTGTGCATGGTGAGATAAGGGTTTAAATTCGTTTTGTTTCATATGGATTTCCAGTTTTCCCAGCACCATTTGTTGAAGAGGCTATCTTTTCTCCAATGCATTTTTTGGCACCTTTGTCTAATATAAGATAATTGTAATTTTGTGAGTTAGTCTTTGTGTCCTGTATTCTGTACCATTCATCTATTCATCTACCAGTCTGTCTGGTGTGAATACCATGCTGTTTTTTTGTTTTGTTTTGTTTTGTTTTTAACTATTTCTCTGTAGTATAGTTGAAGGTCTGGTATAGTGATGTCACCTTCTTTACTCTTCCTGCTAAGGATTGCTTTAGCTATTCTGGATCTCTTATTTTTTCAGATGAATTTCATGATTGCTGTTTTTATTTCTATGAGGAATGCCATCTGCCATCGGGATTTTGATTGGAATTGCATTAAATCTGTATAGTGTTTTTGGTAGTATGGTCATTTTGATAATATTAATTCTGCCTATCTAAGAGCAAGTTAGATCTTTCCATCTTCTAAGGTCTTCCTTGATTTCTTTCTTTAGGTTTCTGTAGTTTTCATTATATTGATCTTTCTTCTCTTTTGTTAGTTGATTCCCAAGTATTTTATTTTATTTTACTTTTGATGCTATTGTAAATGGAGTAGTTTTTCTCACTTCCCTTTCTGGGAATTTGTCACTAATATACAGAAATGAATTTGATTTATGTGTATTGATTTTATATCCTGCTACATTGCTGAATTCATTTACTAATTCTAGAAGTTTTCTAAAAGTTCTACTTTTTGTGTCGTCTTGTTACAGAATCATATCATCAGCAAATAATGCTAATTTGAGTTCTTCTTTTTCTATGTATAGCCTTTAATTTCTTTCATCTGTCTAATTGCTCTGGCCAGTGTTTCAAGAACTATGTTAAATAGAAGTGGTGAAAGAGGGCATCCCTTTCTTGTTCCAGTTTTAAAGGAAATGCCTTCAATATTTCTCCATTTAGAATGATGTTGGTCTCAGGCTTAGCAGAGACAGCCTTTATGTTGTTGAGATATGTTCCTGTTATTTCTAATTTTCCTAGTGCATAAACGGATTTTAAAGGTACTGTCTTACTGTCTGAAACAATACCACTTTCAGTCCTCTAAGGCATACATACCATTGAGAGGCCGGGTAGGATTTCTAGATTGTGTATTTGGCTGTCAAGGATGCAGTCACTGCCCATCACCTCACCAAAGGTAAAAATTAATGAATGACAACTTCAGTAAAATTGTTTCCATACTTTTTTTTCAAAAATTATACCCTCCTTAACTGTATTTTATTTATCTATTTCTCAAAATTCCTTCTCAGTTTTCTCTCCATAGTCTTCATTCTTGCACTGTTTCTCTTCCAGTTTCTCTTCTTACATTCCTGAGTTTTCCATTTCTGAAGATGGGTGAGCATGTGCTAATGCTTGTTGTTGAGTCAGTCTCCTAAATCCAAAAGGGTCAAAGGGAAGCACCAAACTGCTTTGTTGTTACCTAATTGGTTTCCAAGAGAACTGCTAAGTACAGGAACACAACTAAGGTTTTGTTTGCTTGTTTATTTAGTTTCCTTTTGTTTTCAAGGGCTGAACATTTTAAGTTAAAGATTTCAATAAGAAACAGATGACTCCTGACCAAATCTATAACTCTAAGCCTGAATTCTTATACCTAGAACAAGTTTTAAGTCATAGAAAAACATTATAAAACTTCATCTGCAAAATAAATTTTCTTTTTCTCTCAAAGGAATTGAGCTTACTAAGATGATACTTGCACATGTCTGAAAAAGAAGAGTATTGAATCTAGATTATGTGTTCCAATAGAAAACAGGTAATTACAAATAATCTGGTTAAGAAAAAGCTTACTTAAACCCAGAAATTTACATTTATTGCTGCTTTTATGGCTGGTAATCCTAAAGAGATGCAGCATAGCCACTATGTCCTAGCAATGAATTAGCAGAAACTCCTCCAAGCAGTAAACCACACAACAGCATTGTCATCACACAATATCAAATAATACCAGACACTGTTGCCCACAATGAAAAAGGAGGAAAAAAAAGATATTACTGAAAATGCTAGAATTCAGTGTCCTGTGATTCTCAATAAATGAGAAAGAATTTATCATTGTAGGTGGGCGATATTGAATGGATTCTGGCCTGAAGATTGAAATTAACAAAGATCATTTTATTGTCCCTTCTTCCTATATCCTCTAGCCCTAATTGCTATCATGTAGATAATAATATTTATTGTCCCTCTTTCAGTAGAGACTATTTTCTTATGTTTATATTTGTGCTACTAATATTAGCTAATAATACTTGTATATGTTAGAAACATTCTAACTTATCCTTATTAATCATCTTATTTCATTATGAATAATTACCAGTTAATTTATCATTATCCCTAATTTTAGTTATGGAAATGGGCTGGAACACCAAATGATTTATTTTCAGCATCAAAATGTTAGCATGCTATCAAGCCCTGTCTTGACCTAAGTGGTTTGAATTCAGTGCTTTTCTTATCAGTATATTTTATTGTTTCTTAGAAATGTACATCTTACAGTAAAAAAAAAATTGGGGGTAATATCAGTTGTAAGAAATCACTCCTTAATAGTTTGTCCTTTTGTAAACCTAAACTAAATATGCTTTTGATACTAAAGGAAAAACAAGGACTCTAACAATACCCAAGCCTCTCTCATGAAGTACACACTGTATTGTTTTTGTACACATTGCCACAATTTTTTTAATCTTCACAATCTACTTTGAAGTATTATGTCCATTTTCAAATGCAAAGAAAAGGTATCAATTAGAAATTATCTTTTGAAAAACCTGCAGTGGTCATCTAAAAATGAACTATGGATAACCTTTTATGTAGCATAAAGATGCAGTAAATATTTGAGAATACATAGGGGACTGAGTTAGGGGGTGGGAGGTGAAAATTTTATCAAAATTATTATTGTACTAGGGATTTTACAGTTAAAATCTCTTAATTTTGGATTGAGGATATAGCTCTGTGACAGAGCGCTTGCCTTGTATGTGTGAGGCTCTGGATTCCATACCTGGCATGAGAAAAACAAAACAAAGCAAGCAAACAAACAAAAACCCTCTTGGTTTTGTAATGGATGACTGTAATTCATTCCAGGTCTTTGCTTGCCACTTTTGTTTAATGCATTCCATAAGTATGTAAAAAATTAATAATGATGATTTTCTCACATCTATTCCATGTTCATTAAGATTTTTTTTTAGATTCTTATATTGCGTTACACCATATGGTATGAGTCAGATGAAAGTAAATTCTCCAGGTCTGTCTATAGTTGGCAAAATGAGGTAAGAGCTTATGTTATTCTGTTTAAAATGCTAGTATATCAGGATTTATCAATTATTTTATACAATATTTCAGTTATGTCATTAATAAGGAAGATAGAATATATAGTTATTTTTCAAACCATTATCTACTTTCACAATACCTAATATACCTGATATGCATCATATTTCACATATATATTTTGGCAATATACATGTTTGATGCAAATACCCTAAAACTCCATGATTCTAGTGATTATTCATTTCTAAACATTTAAGTACACATTTTTGTCTTTGTCTCTGCCATTCTAAGCCTGTCACATTATTCCTGGACAATGCTGGGATGATACTATGATACTACTGGTAATTGGAAAGCTCATATCCACTATGATCAATCACTCCCTCCTTTTGACAGTTCTACAGCATTCTGCCAGATTCTTATTCTTTTTCTTCAAGTTCTAAACTTACAAGTGAAATCTTTGCTTTCATTCTTTCCTTGTTTCTTCAAGAATATATTACGATTATAGTTAAATATTATGAAATGTGAAGATTTCAAAATAAATATGAAATATTTAAAAATAAGAATATCTTTAAGAATAAGAATCCAAACAGGTAGGTGTATTTCATAATGTATAACTTATGACATAAAATGTGAAAAAGAAAAATTGATGAGATCATTATACTTTTACTTCTTACTAATTCTCTTTTGTAATCATATACTGTGATTCCAAAATGTGTTAGGTATATATCTGGCAGCCTTTGAAGGAATCAGTAAGCATTTGGAAGTTTTGATCCTGCACTGAGGAAAAGGTTAGAGCAGAACAATACTGTTCATAGGCGTAGTCTCATGACAGATTAACTGATGCATTAGACACTTGGGAACAATCAACAACATCTTTTTGATGAATTAAGATATCAAATTATCAACAATTTCCTTTGAATAAATATATCATTGTCTGTTTGAGACCTAATATGTGCTTCACTAATTCCTAATAAAAATATTTATTTAACTCTTCAGAAATTTTTCAATTTATTCTAAGGTCACTAATGGTGAAAGGAAAACTGTGATTTGTGCTTGACTCTTATCTTCTTTCATTTCTCCCCCCTTTTCTCTTTTAGTAATTGTTTCTTACACTGTTTTAACAAATGAGTCATACAAAATGAAATAAATAATTAGTGAAATTTATTCCTGGGTCTAAAAGCTCTGCCTTATCAAGAAATGGTTAATGAGTTCATTAGAAATCATTTCAGTTGTTAATGTAAGACTTCATAAGTGAAAAATAACATTATGTCTCTTATGCAGAAGAGGGCAGAGGTAGGTTTCTTCACGATGTGTAACCTTCAACCCCAGAATCAACTCTGTGTCAAAAATGACTGGTCCAGTTACAACTCCTTTATCTATATTACAACAGCAAGAGAAAGCAGGAAGAGAAAGTCACATATTTTCCTTTCCTTGAGAACTGATGGAAGTTGCAGTCCCCACTCTTGTTTATTTTCCATTGGCCCTTGTCATATTAAACCTTTATTACTATGTGTAGAATATGTCAATCAATGTGCATTACAAAATTCCCATATCAGCACTGGCTTCTCTGATTCTCTAGAAAAATTTAAGACAGACTTTGATTGGCTCATCTTTAATTCATAAACAAGTTGACTAATGAATACTGTAGATAAAATTGTTACTAGAGTTTTAGTCAATGCTGATCCTAAGGCTATAACAGTTATGGGTTTGTTTTCACTATTAGGTATAAGATTTTTTTCTGGATATGTGATTAACTAGGCACAAGGTAAAAAATCCTTGCTTAAAAATTATCAGCTACTTCACTAGAGCATTGTGTCTGGCAGTCTTAATGCTTCTGTTTGGAATTGTACATTTTGATAATTGAGTTTTAAGATCATTATTATTATTGCATTACCCTTACACAATTTCAAAATTGTGTAAATATTTATTTTTTAAACTGAAGCTTCACCAACAATGTAGTCTTCTGAGGAGATTATTATGCTGTGATTTAAATATATTTAAAGGAAAACATAAATCAATAAAATTGCCTTCCAGATGGACTAATTCAAATAATATAATGATTCATCACATTTTCTAATCGTGATTCTTGCCTTTTCTATAAAAGGCAAACTCCTTGATTTTACCATGCATTAGGAGTCAAAATGACTAGTGCAAACAGATGTAACATCTCAGTGTGCATTTATGGGAAATTAGAGTTGTACTGCCTGGCATAATTATTTAATATAAGGCATTACCTCAAAATCAAAAATGGTCTTTTTACCATACATTAATAGATTTTTAAAATATATATATAATTTTCTTTCTCTGTGTAAATATTCACTAGTCCTATAGAAGAGTAATTTTTGTCACATCATTTCAATATATAAAACATGATGAAATAAAATTGGAAAAAGAAACTTAACACTTTATACTTTAATATATTAGTTATGCATGAGACTAATTTCTTTATAATATCAATTATATCTTGTCAATAAATATTAATCATTATTAATAATACATCATTAATTCTAATTCCTCATATGATATGTGATATTCATTACTGTTACTGAGACATCCTTTCAGTCCAAGTGTGGTATAATTTCTGTAGAAATCCTGTCTGAGAAAGTTTTTTATGCTACATATTTCATCTGCCAAACTTACAGAACCTGCAGTTTAGTCCTGTAGCTTTTCTGTACTCCACTTTTGAGATAAGCATCAGTTCC
This sequence comes from Marmota marmota marmota, assembly GCF_001458135.2. NCBI lineage: Eukaryota > Metazoa > Chordata > Mammalia > Rodentia > Sciuridae > Marmota > Marmota marmota. The sequence continues at coordinate 19,607,034 of NW_025999932.1, forward strand.
CATATATCTAAGATTGGCAGTCTGTAGTGGACACGTACTCAACATAACCTTTATCCTCCCTTTGATTTCTTGGAACCTACTCCTATCTGTTTTTTTGTTTGTTTGTTTGTTTTTGACCATGTTATGAAATAACATGTTATATGAAATTCCAGGGAGGTACTGTTAAGCAGTTAACAGTATGTGCCTCCATTTTTTTTTCTTCTTTCATTTGAGCAGATAAATATAAGGTCATTGCCACTGATAGAAACGTAAGATGGAAAGAACCTCTATACCTGAAGCACCCATGGAGAAGATGCACCAGCTACCCTATGACAGGTTTGACAGTGGAGTGGAAATATGCTTCACCATGCTTACTGCTTATACTATTTAAGCCTATTTGTATTTCAATCTAATCCACTCTTGTTAATACATAACCAATTACTTATAACAACTTTTATTTCAATATTCCATTGCATTTGGTCTGCTCAAAGTGATCAAATTGTGTTTTTATGACATTAGTGTTGTGACTAAAATAAAGGACAAAAAAAATTCTAGTTCAAAAATAAAGGATTAACAAATGAATATTTATATTATCACCACCTGCATTAATGTATGAACATAAAACATTTATGGTTTTAAACTCTCCCTATATATTTAAGGCATATGAAATGTATATAGTACCAAAGCAAGTGTTTAAATTTTTTTATCTTGCAAATTTTATTAATCATTAAATTAAAATATTTTAAAAATACAACTAATTTTTAGAAGAGACATTGTAGGAAAATAATGTTTATTTTTTTTTCAATTTAAGATTTACAATATTAGATTCTCCAAATAGAGAGCAAGGGGCTCTTTGGCTTGTATTTTCCCCTTTTCTCTTCATCACTTATAGGTTGATATTTTGTAGAAAACATCATTTTTTATTATAAAGATCCTTTTATGTCTAATATTCTATTTGGCTCTAAAGTTTAAAAAAAATTCCAAAGTTGGCAAACAACTAAGTTTAAGAAAATAGGAATATTTCATTTTATTAACAAGTTCTTAAAAGAATTCATAGTAAGAATATGGTAGTTAAAATGGTGAAGAAGCCACAAAATAGAAAGTGAATCATACCATTCCTTCCATTTGCTTTTCTCAACAAAATGTTTTAATCAAACTAGAGGTTTGATTAAATTAATCACTGCATTTCTTTCAAGGTAACTTAGGCAACAATTGCATTTGCCTTTCTGTTTGATTTAGACGTTTAAAATATAACTTATAATATTTTATAAATCACAAGTAAAAATTTTCCTTTTTTAATGAACTATTTGTTACCTGAAAAAAAAAATTCTAATTCCATCTTTTCCCCTCTTGCCTGGTATCTGTGCAAGCCAGGAAGAGACCCCAGGTACTCCCTCCTCAGGCTCTAGTAAGAAGTACAAACCACACTAGCCTTGGCCAGTGGGGGAATCTACTGCATATCTTCTTCCTTAAACCCAGGAAAATCCAAAGCAATTGTTCCTACTGGGTCTTTCTTACCATTTTGGGAAATTGTGGGATGGTATTCTGTTCTTTCCATAATTTTTCATAGTAGAATTATACATAGTATTCATACACTCTCAGAATGTATGTATTGTCATCAATCTCACATCTAACCCACTATTTTAAAGAAGATCCATCCCACATTTGTGGATGCCCACAAAACTATGTGTTCTTTATTTTACCTATAAAAGTAAATATCTAATACTGAAATAATCCCGAGGTTGAGTTTACTCTTTGGTAATCAGCATACAAGGTATCCCTAAATCTCATTTTTCTTGTTGTATTAACAACATCAAAGTTTACCTACTTCTTGGGCTAGGGATGTGATTCAAGCGGTAGCATGCTATCCTGGCATGTACGGGGCGCTGGGTTCGATCCTCAGCACCACATAAATGTAAAATAAAGATGTTGTGTCCACCGAAAACTAAAAAATAAATATTAAAAATTCTCTCTCTCTTAAAAAAAGTTTTTCTACTTCTAAAAATATATAAAATTACAATTTATAGAAATCATAACATGGAGGGACTAACCATGGTGTTTAATTCTTGTCATTGTTTCTAATTAATACCAAATTTATAAGTTATGTAAAAATGATTATCACCTATATTCTAGTACCGCCTTTGTTTAAGTTAGATAATACTGTACCTGACTTAGAATTAAAAATTAATCTTTTATAAAATATGCCACCTATGTATTAATTTCAGATAAAAAACTTTTATGAATGCCTCATTAATAAGGTAATACTATATTTAATTGTCTAAAATAGGATAGTTTTGATTCTGAAACAAATGTTGATTGATTATCATGCTAGAATACACTATGACTATTCCTGACAAACTATAACATAAGTTTGTGGGACACCATAAGTAGAAGGTCAGCTGATGTGTAGTTAGATCTAAATGTAAAATATAGACCTAGAACATTTCTAGAAAATCTATTAAATATTATACATAGGAAATTTAAAAACCTTAAGACATATTTACAAGATAGCACAACTTACTATAGATGAATAAAAGCACTAAATGTATCAGTAGGGGTAAATAATAAAAAAATAATACTTAGTGAAAACAAGCAAATTATTAGGCCAAATATTGATGGTAAATATTGTCTGACCCCATAATTTCAAATAAAAAATACATGAAAATACAATATATCTAAATTTATAAAACATATATATTTGGTAATTTTTAAAATAATGGTTAGGAATGACAAACAACAGCATGAGTTGTACAAGTTATCATGTAAAGAATCTCAAAGAAAGGAGACACAGAGACAAGATGCAGGGGCAGGGAAGGTGACAGAGTGGCTCTTTGTCCAAAAGGCCATGTTTATTGATATCAATAGGTTACATTGGTCATTAGTACCAATAACCACATTATTGTTTAGCGTATCAGTAAGGTTGGTAATTCTGCAGTTACATTTCACAGTAACAATATGCAATGTTAGGAGATTTGTGCAGCTCTCGAGCAGGGTCCATTGTCTGAAGTTACTGTAAGTGGGCAGCTCCAGGAGCTCCAGAGCTTGGTGACACATTGTAGTTATCTAGCAAGCAAGTTCCTTTGTTCCCAGGAGTTGTGTGCCAAAGATTAAGGTCAAAGCTGAGAAGACTCTAGCATGGAGGACATTACCATAGCAACTGGGCATCCTATGCCTTTGCACAGAAAATTTCCTAGGCACCAAGCATCCACAGTCATGAAATCATCAGGGACCCCAATCCCAAACACAGAACCCCTACAGCTCCCTTTTCTTGTTTTCTAAGGCCTTTTGGATGAATAATCTTTGTTTTTGTTTTTGTTTGTTTGTTTGTTTGTTTGCTTAATGCTGGTGGAGGCAAAAAAATAGGGTAGGCATTGACAACAGCAAGCACAACATAACAATCCCAGTATTAGTAAACATCCACCTATGAATAATTGTTTGACCCGAGGAAAGTTGGGTAACCATGAAGTTAGCCAATTCATTAAGTCTAAACCTCTATCATCTTGTTGAACCTTATCAAAAATATAAGTAAAGTATTCTAACTCCTTAAAAAATAGAATTACTATTATTACTTAAGTTAAAGCAACACATATTATTAAACTCCTGACATCCTTTAGGATATAAAAATAGCAAATAATCAATTCCAGCTCAATTGTTAAGTATGGTTTGACGGATGTTGTTTTTGTTCTTGATGAAGCACATTAATTGCCATAGAGGTACAATTAATATTATTTACCATAGCATAGACCAGTTTTATAGGGGTTTTGTAAGCCCTGACAGCTAGTCCAGGGATACCCACTGAGGAAAATGTCAAAGTGTCAAATTTTGCCTTAGAAAGAAGGCTCACTGAATCATCACAGTTTTATCAAGGGGAATAGTCCTTTTATGAATACATTTTGTAGGATGGTGGCCTATTAAATCCTGTAAGAGTGGTAAGAACACAGCCTGTTAAGACAACAATGGGGACCATGAGACATTTTTTGGTAGGAATATAGCAAATTTAGTCAAACAAACTCAGATATTATAATGGGTTTTAGAACGAGTCTGATTGTACTGAATTTCCATAGCTGGGGCACAACAAGCAAACAACATTATTGTTAAAACCAAAGCATTTGCAGAGTTTTGTTTGAGTTTAGCAATCAAAGCAGTAACTAAGTTTTCTGAAGTACATTTTAACCCCATTTAAGCCAACAGCTGTTGACCTGATATTGTGAATGATTTTGAATCTCCTCAAGTGACTGGAAATCTAGTAGCTTGGGATCCTCTTTCAGTGTATCTTTTCTTTCAAGGAGAGTGATCATCACTTAACTCACACTTATTTATTTCCAAATTTCTTCCAGGGGTTTATGAGTAGAAATAAATTTAGCTAGGAAACTGTCACCATGTTGCATCAGAAAAAAATAATATAGGCCTGACCAAGAGCAGAAAGGATAAAGACAAAAAGAAGGAGACAGACTCGGACTTTTAAAATTTAGCTTTGACCTTGTGGCAGTTGGCTAAAGGTCAGAGTGATGGATTAAAAGGAGTCAAGAATTCCACTAATATATCTTTACTGGACAGATAATTGGAAGCAATAGTAATGACTAATGCCATGATGCAATCACAGAAGAGAGATATTTTAGAGGAATGGAAAGAAGGTTAGTTATAATAAAGACAACTTGAAGTTGCACAAATAATTGTAAAATAAAATGAGAAATTTACTGAAATTTGACATATAAAGTTGTTATACCAAATATTGTTGAATTTGGGCAAGTTACTCAATTTATTTTTATTTATTTAATCTCTTCCATAAGCTCGAAACAAAAAAAAGAATGTCATGTTTAGTTTAATACACAAAGAGATGGATGAGTAATAAAAAATATAGACGTATGTGCACAAATTGATTAAGAGATGTTGAAACATTTCTACCTGAAGGCCATTGCACAACCACCCAGTGACCAAATCTTGGCTTCAAATGCTATTTTCAAATTAAGAGAACTCAAGTTCCTTGGACAAATAGCCAATTTTAAATCTGGGACAGGGGAAATAAAAGGTGTACCTAGAGTACCTTCCAAAGGAGCCAGAAATCAAGGAAATAGTTGAAACTCAAATAATGAGGACATGTCAAAGGGTCCCAGGTATAAATATGATCAGATAGTCAAAGTGGGAGAAATTTGAGCAACAAAATATATAGCATAGTATTGGCTTATTACACAACTATAAAATAAATAAGAAATTTCCATGTTAATAAAAAAATAAATGGGTCTATAAGAACAAATATCCCTTATAGGGAAAAATCATGCAATGTAAATTAATACTCCCTCCAAAAAGTGAGCATTAATTATTTCACTTATTTGGGAACTTGACTTACTGACTCACATAAAATGATTAGCTTCTGAAAGTGGGAAATCAGTACATTTACAAACACAGAAACCTGGAAAATGTTTATCTAATCAAATGGGGTGTAGGCTTATATCACCAGTGATATCATATAGATATCATTTATCCCCTGATATAAGACAGAGAAGAAAAATTTCACCTCCATCATACACTATTCTAAAAGGTGTTATCCTGCTGGGGTCCCATGGCACAGGCCTATAGTCCCAGCTTCTCAGAAGGGTGAGGTTAGAGCATCAAAATTTGGAGGACTGCCCAGGAAGCTGAACAAGCTTAGCAAAGACCCTGTCTCAAAACAAAACAAACAAATGAGAGAGAGAGAGAGAGAGAGAGAGAGAGAGAGAGAGAGAGAGAGAAGTTAATTAAGAAAAGGGCTGGTGATATAGTTCAGTGTATGGCTAAAAAATAAAAATAAAAATAAAAAGACATAACCCTAAATCTAATCATGAAGAATATCCTGATAAACCAACATTTAGAAACAGCCTACAATACACATAAAACTCTCAAGGTCATAAACACACACACACACACACACACACAAACAAGAAAAGATTGAAATTCTAGTAGATCAGAAGAGATCCTGGGACAGAAAAAGAACGTTAAGGAAAAGGTGCTAAAGTCCCAGGGCATAGCTAATGGTAACCTATGAGTGTGCTCTCTTAATTAAAAAAAAAAAAAAAAGAAGTCCCATTCTCCTTTAAAGTAAAATAGTAACATTAAGGGTACTAGGGTGGGTGTATAAAGGAACTTCGTATACTTTTCTTTTGCCATTAATCTATAAACCTAAAATTATTCCAATTAAAATAATGCTTACTCCATAAGATTCTGTGGAATCTGAGAAACTGGAGATTCTTAACAATTTTTATAATCCAGGAAATGACTTGATGATTTTAACATTATATAAAGAAATAATATACAAACTCCTTTAGAACAATAGTATTCAGTTTTGTTTTTTTGTTTGTTTTATTAAAAAAAGAATACAGGACCAATTATCCTTATTTTATCAATTAACTAAAGCTGGAATTTTGATAGAATCTAGGCAATTTATTTACCACAGTGTTTAATTTCTGATTACCTGACATTAATTATAAGAAACTAAACTTATAAGAAGCTTTAGTTATTAGAGACCTTTACTTATTAGGAAAAAAAATTCTATGTAAAATGGAAAGTCTCTGACTGGGGTCAAGGGATTGCATATGAAAGAAGTGTCTGTATTCCTGTGGGGTTGGGGCTTTTAGTTTCACCTTTATTTTTGGTGTTTTGGCCATCATGATCTCTTTGAGCATGTAGAGCCCAGGACTATCAGCAGGGATCATCAGTAGAAGGCAATTAGGTTGTCCAGAGCCAAGTGGCAGTGCAGAAATGCTGCTAATGTCTCCTAGGCAAGTACGTGCTATGTGGCTAAGCATGTTAGTAGACTTACCTACAATTTCACAGTCCAATAATTCTAACTTATTCTGTAGGAGGTGTCTTTAAAACATGCCTTCTTCTACATGTTTTACTTATGTAAAAATGTGTGCTATTAAAATGTTCAAACATGAGAAAGGGAAAGTTCTAGAAATCATTGTCACTCTCTTGCAGATAGGCAAGTAGTTTCTTCACTGCCACTCAGCGGGAATTTGGAGTCTTGATAGCATAGGCTAAGTAGCACAAATGGCAGAATTTGCTTACCATACATACTCACTGATAAGTGAATTTAAGTGCACATAATGCAAACATAATTCTATGCAAAATGCAAAGTAGCTATGATCATCAATGCAACACCAAGTTTTTAAAGAGATAGAAAAAGAGCAAAAATATTAAATGTTTTACATTGTATGAATTCCCAGTTATCATTTTCTTTTTTTCTTTTCTTGCTTTTTGCACAGGGCTGGAGATTGAACCCAGCCCTCTTGTGCATGTCAGGCAAGCACTTTACCACTGAACTACATCCCCCACCCCTACTGACTTTTATGTTTTAATCAATATTAGTTTTTATTTCATATAATAAGTTGATATCAATCTTGATAGTCCCATTGTGATATTAAAATATCTGTTTAAGCAATTTTCATTATATAATTTTGTATCCATCCATTCAATTCTCAAGAAAAATGTCAGCACCTTCCAGGATTAATTGCTTCAAATTACATATGTAAAATATTCAAATATTCCCTTATCCCAACCTTTTAGATTTCTAGGTTTCTTATCCCTTCATATGATAAGCTCTGGAACTAGAATAGCATTTCTGATTTATTTAAAAATGCGATAAGAATTTGATCTTTGTAGCTCAGCACTAGGTAGGACACCTGAGAGAAAGCTTGACTTTGACTGAGATAACTGCCTATAACCAGAATAAGTTTCAGAGAGAGATACACTATGAAGCACTTGCAGCTGTTATGCCCAGTAACAAAGGCTCTTGCACATCAACTCAGAAGAAGAGATCCTGATGGAAACCAACTTCCTTTACACTCAGCTCTTCTTTGCCCTACTCAAATCCATTTGCTTAATCTTACCTCTGGATAGGATTCAGTTTGATCTTATTTCTGAGAAACTTGTAATACAATAGTTGATGAGACAAACCACAGCCCAGCCCTGCAGTTGATCTCAAGGCAATAACTAAAACTTAATCCCCTACAAAATTATGTCTTCTAGGCTTTCTCACACCTTCACTAACATTTAGACTACTGTAGGTGGAATGTCTCTGGCGGAACTAGGGTGTATGTCTTTAAGGATTCTAGGCTTCTGGCTACCTTCATCTCCTCATCCATGGTTGATCCTTCCATCTGAGTGGATTTATGTGAAATTTAGCCATGCAAACTCTAGATATGCCCAATGGGATCACCTGAATATCCAACACATATCTTCTTTCCTGCATTATTCTGTTTTTGTCTTTCCCTGTTCTGTAGGATCCCTCTCATCCAGTTATGGTGGTTCTATTTCTTACTTGAAGGTATTTTTGGCAAAAGACTATACTGACAGTTTTAGATGTTGGGTGACCAAACCTGTTCCTTCCTCTAACCCACTGGTTCCTAGACCTGTATTCAGGGCTTAAACTCATGAATAGCAAAGAATTGGAAAATGTTGAATTCTAAACCTTGTCATGTGTCTTCAGCCAAGGTCAAGAACCTAGTAAATGTGGATGCAAAATAAGAGTAAGAGCTTATTTGGGTTTTTGGCATTGAACCATTTGAGGGAAAGTGCTCTTCCTTTCCTCCTATGTGGAAAATAATCATCATTTTCTTGTTCTCCACTATCCCCAGAAGCTTTTATATAGAAGTGTCAACACTTAGAATATCTCACCATAGCATCACAGCATATTCTGTAGCAGGGATATTTAATAATGACATTTCTTTTTACCATATCGTCAAGAATTTTAGAACCTTATAAAAATTTAAAGATTTTTATGTGCATGCTTATATAAACTTATTATTTATATAATTTTTCTGTTAGCTATTTTATTGATATGTGAAAGCATTAAACTGTGATTATTAATTTGTTTTTTAATCCTTAATTCTCTTGTCTTTTGTTTTATGTCATTTTTAATCCTATGTTTTGCATGCATACAGCTTTGGGGTTGATAATAATTTAGTAATTTTTTAAAATTTATTAATATAATATGACTGTACTTTATATGTTTTGGAACTCTCCCCACTGTTGTTGGTGATGGTTTTCTTTTCTTTCTTTCTTTTCTTTTTTTTTCTTACAATGTAGAGCTGTTGTGCAAATGCAGAAAGCAGTGACGCTTTGTCTTAACAGAAAGCTATACTTTTGGAAGTGTAAATGTAAATTTTTTATCTAGGTCAAGAAATTCAAATGCTAAGCAGAATATTGAAAAATAAAATAAAAAGAAGTTACCATAGCCCAAATGCAATCTCAACAGTTAAATTTCAATGATTAAAAAAAAAAAAACCCTCCCCTTAAATTAGAAATACTGTTTTGCCTCCTGTCAGCAAGTAGGCTTCACAGCCAGAAGTATTTTTTTAAAATGCAGCAGAAAGGGGAGTAAAAATGTACCTGGAAGAGATGTAAATGCAAAACAATTCTACACCTTGATTTGACACTATTAAAACATCTTTATCTATGTATTACTAATGTGTACATACTGATTCAAAATAAGTAATTTCATATGCTGTGAGTAATCAGTGAGGAAAAATATAGAATAGAAATGTTTGTTCACTGACAAAATTAGAATAAGGAGACAGAACTATGGTTTTCATCAGTGTACATTTGAATTACTTTCTCCTTAAAAATGAGTACTACACTACCAACTTGAAATATTTCATTTTTTTCCAATTAGAAACATTAGAAATCATCTCCTTTATACTCAGTATATATATATATATATATATATATATATATATATATATATATATATACACATACTTCTGGCACCAATGAGGTGAGAATTCAAATAGTAAGTTACGTATAAAATCTGTTTGGTGGGATTTGCTATCAGATTAGCTCAATTTAATGTATTCACTTTTTATTTTAATAAAATTAATACATCTTACATTTATTATGCAGTCCTTAAATGGATAGTAGAAGAAAGTTATTGAATACTCAGTTCTGCTTGAAAATCACATCGACAATCTACAACTTTTGAAAATTTCTGAAATGCCTATTGTCAGAGAGACCTGGGAGCACACTACTCAGAGGTCTCTTGCAGAGAGAAGCTTCCCTTTGTAACAGAATGAGCTGCCGCCACTGCTGCACCTTCAGGATTCATTGTAGGACTGCTGCCTAGGACAGGCTGTCTGTGGCTGCTGCAGGTCAATCACTGGGAATGTGAGGAATACTAGAATTGACACTGCCCTATCAAATGCCGGAATCCTCTACTAGGCAAACTTTCTGGAACTCTCTGTGGACCTGCCCAAGCTTTCTCACAGTGACACAGCAGTCTACAGCTTTCCATGACCTTTTCCTACTTCCTCTCTCTTCATAGGAGTCAGACCTGAATCATGCACAGGTGCTCTCTTTCCCATTTCTACTTCCTCTGACTTTATGCTTAACAAGAGTCCCCAAGAGACAGCACTTCTGATTCAGTCTTTGCACCTGTTCTTGGAGAACTCAAACTGATGCATGTTAAAATTTACCTGAAAGGATAAACTGAGGTACCTTTCAATTTCAGAGCTAATTTAAGAACACAGCCACTCATGCACCTGGCATCTCCAAACTGAGAGCAGCTCCGGGAATCAAACCAGGACACATAAGGTGAGGGTTTTTAGAGGGCAGAAGCAAACGATTTGACTCTTCCCAGTTGTCCAGTGTCTTATTTGGTATTTCTTGTTGGAAAGCTCTTAATTACATAACTGTAAGTTAATTAGAAGCTTTGAATTGGTTGGCCTTCAGTTTCATTTTTCTTTAACACTGGGGATTACAAGAAATAGCACATGTTTACTCTTGTTTAAGTTTACAAATATAGTGAAGTTAAGGTGATTTCTGAGGCCTAACTGGCTTCATCAGCTTGGACACTCTTCAAGCCTGGCCCTCATTTGTTTTTTTGTTTGTTTGTTTGCTTTTTGCTTTTTTACTTTAATAACATCAAAATTGGAAACAAAATAGTTTTGTGAATTCAGCCATAAACAGAACCAATAAATAAATAACCTTACAGGGAAAGTGTGAGGAAAGAAACAAAATCAATGATAAAGAGCCAACAATAGAAGTTGCTAAGTAACAATAAGATCAATTAGCTTAAAAAAACTAACATTGTGTGTCATTTCCTGGCTCATGCATTAAAACTTGGATGAATACTTTGAGATTAGCTTTGTAATTAAAAAGAGTTATTGTTCCATTTGCTGCAGAATTGTCACATCTGAGGAAAAACTTGGATAGAGACTCAAGTAATATTTGACTTTCAGGATGGTCAAGGAATCTTCTCTTCCAAAATTATAACTTGATCTGTAATTTAATACAAAGCATGTCCAGTTTCATTTCCCCCTGGACTCTCAATTTATATCAGACACACTAAAACCTAATTCTCTAACAAGAGAAAAGTGATTTTCTTACTTAAAGTGAAAGCCTAGAATTGCAAAATATTTTAGAAAAACAACAACATGAAAAAAAAAAACTGGGTAAACAAAAGAAAACAAATTGAAAGATATAGGTAAATTGTGCATATATGTATGTATATAAATTTTATAATATATTATTCATATATCAAATAGATTATTGGTATCTTCAGAGAGATGATAGTATAGTATATCTATTAACTATGGAAAGATTAGTGGAAAAGAAAACTAAAAGCTAAAGTATACATTGTTATGTATAACAGAACAAAAATTTAACTGGACTGAAAACTCAAACTATTTCTCACTGCTAATCTCTCTGGGTAGAGAATCATTCTCAAACTAAGAAATGGTTTCCAGATCTTACCTAGCTTGCTATCAGAAAAACACAGTTTAAATATGAAGCTAAGAATGTAACCCTAATCCTTGCTAAGTCCTCAAAAGAATTTAAGGTGGTACATTATAAAGCATTTAGACAGACAATGGTTCTGTACATACAGTAAAGAAATGGCTCATGTGTCTCTAACAAATGTGTAAGTTTCTAAGAAGTCCATAAAGGAATAATTACAGTAAGACTTATGGAATACTCACCAAATCCTGAATATAGAGGTATTGCTGGTAACATAAATATTTTGACCAAAAAGGGAAGTGATACATACAAAATAAAAAGATATTTTGAACCCTCAAACATCTACAGGCATGAAATAGGATGAGAAGTACTGAACTACAGATATAAACTACATTTTATATTAAAGGATGGCTAATCCAAAGGCTACAACCCAAAGCCCAGAGAATGGAGTAAAGATTCATGGAGAATGTTCCAAGACAGTAGAGTGGAACACTGATTTAATAATGATATGTGCCTGGCTGGATTTCAGAACTGCTACTGATCACTGATTGCTTTTGTCTCTTTTCTCCCCTTTGAAATGGGAGTGTTTACAGTGATTACTTATATTGACCCCAATCTTGAATGTTGAGATTAACAGGGGTAGACACCTTGACAGGACTTCAGATGAAGAGAAATGATATTCAAGGAGCAGTTCCCAAAATATTGTACCCAAGAAGCTGTATCTGTTCCTGACAATTTTATTAGATGATAGGATCCTGAAGCTCAAATCTGAAACTCATGACTGCTGAGGATCTTGGAAAGGCCTGGTTGTACTAAATGTGAGGATAAAAGTGATTTGTGGTCAGAAGCTCAGCTGTGATTGTTTAAGATTACTCAGTAAATCAATCAATACTCTTTCCATCAAAATGGTCTAATGTGCCCCTCTTTAAATATAAGCTGGCCTTAGTGTCTGCCCAATGATAGGTGGCAGAATGACACTCTGACTTGCTAGACTTCATTAGGAAGGGTGTGCTGGGAGCCATTAGCCAAGTAGGTATGACAATTTCCTTGCCAGAGTACCCCATGTTGCAGTGACATTGAATGTAGGTGACCTTGTTCAAGGACCAAGGTGGATTAGGGCGTTCCCGGTTTAGGTTCCAGGTTTAAGGTTTAAGATTATTCCTGCTGGGAATAGGGCGTATCCTGCTGCCTGAGTTCCCCTTGAGTTCTCACGGGATTCAGACAGTATATTTTGGAGATAGAAGCCCAGTGGAGGTGGATTTGGGCAGAGAACGTGGATTTCCCCAGAACGTGATTGTAGACGTCTGGTGTGAGTTCGGGAATAAAGAGTTGCTGTTTGAATCTACAAGCTGTGTGGTGGCTCCTGATTGTGTGCCCAGCCAGACTGCGGCATTTGTGCCCAGCCAGACTGCGGCAAGGGTGAAAAGGCTTCCATCTGACTCTTTCTAGTGGAACTCTTCTCTAGTTTGTTTGCATGGGTTTTTTTTTTCTTCCCTCTCAAATGACCATGGATTATTGATCCAATTATCTTATTTTATTTCATTATAAAAATTTCAGTAAATTTTAGAATTCAAAGAATCACAAATCACATTATCTGAAGTTCAACGAAATAAAATACAGACTGTTTATTTGGGATATACACACAAATCGCTTATGACTAATAGATACAACAGGAATGTGTTAAAGATGATGTTAGATATGAATCCTGATGAAGTACAGAGACCACAGAATATGATCGCTATAGAAAAATCATCAATGAAAATTTGCTGATTAAAATTAATGTATGCATGATTTTAGAAACATGATGGCATTTAATATAGTATAAATGTTTATAAATAGGAAATGAACTGGCAGTGTATATGAAATACAGAAATAGTAAGTAGTTCATATTCTGAATTATAACATTTTAAAAGAGCTTTTTTTCTCTTGTTTTTTTTTTCTTTATTTACTATGAAAATTAAAAATTAAAATGCAGGAATAGATTCAGATTGTGCTATTAATTTTTGTATTTATTTCACTGATCAATTTTCACTTAATGGAGATAATTTATTAGAATTATGCATAATTGGGGGTCAAATAAAATAAAACATGAATAAATAAATATTATTCAGCCAAAAGCCCTTAATAAAGAATAGTGAGGGAACTTAACAATGAAATTTTTACATATCCCATGTCCTATTTTCTCACAAAAGTATAATATATCATCATAATTCACAAGAGCCAGAAAATTTACATGTTTATCTGATTATCTTACATAGATCTTCATATTCATATCTGGAAGTACCCTAAAATGATTTAAATAAAGTATGTCATATTTCCACACAATAAGAAAATATAATCCAATTCTGTAGCTCACAAGCTTTCAATTCTGACTGATTCTATTTAAACCAGGAGCTCTATCTATTGAATTATATAAAAATAGAATAAAATGAGCAAAACCATATAAATGTCCATTTTATGTGTTAATGTTCTTAAATGGAAACTGATTTCTTCAGTTATGATGGTTTCCCCTCATGTGGAGAAAGAAAACTCTAGAGAAATGAAAAGATTTCTCACACAAAGTGAGCAGCATGAGTCCATTCAATGGACCACAGGATGCTGCTCTGTCTCTGCTGGATTAAAACTTCAAACCCATTAAACAGGGTGGAAGCATTAAAATTTCCCAGGTCAAAAGTCCAACAGGAGTGTTACAGGATGCTTCCTACCTCTAATTTTCTCTAATACCCAGATGCAGTTGTCATTGCTTAGGGCAGTGGTCAATAAATGCCAGGATTCTCAGTCTGTGGCTAGTCTGCTAAGAACCTATTTGTTCTATTAATTGGTGAAACAGCAGCCCCTTTTAGGGAAAATAAATAAATAAACACGAATTTGAAGTCTAAAGTGATATGTTTTCATTTTGAAGTCAGGAGAGATTATCTTGAGGAAGTTTTCGTGTGGTGGAAGTTTTTGTGTGGTGGTGTCACCTGTCCCTGCTGATTATACATGGCTCTAAGGTGGAACAAAGCAAATTAGTTCCATTTAGGGAGGATGCCTTTCTTTTCTTGCCACGCCAGATAACTGAAAGTGTAAGTAGGGAGTGCGTCCTACTTTTTCTAGCTGTGCATCTAGCAAGCAGTTTCCAAAATCAAATCATCTTTGAAGAAGTTAAAATGATCACAATTTCTGAATAATCATTACATACACAATGGTTTAGAAAAAATATCCCCTAGGTTTACAATAGTTGTGTTATTCAGGCAGTTTAGTATTGACACTTTTCTTTAGGAATAGTTCCACAGATATTGTGAATAGATGTATGATTTTAGTGAATATTTATCAGAAAATCTGAAAAATAATGTTTTCCTCTGATTGCATAAGTATTAAATAAAATACATATGTTTGCCAAAGAAAATAAGATCGAAGAGAATATATATGACATATATATATATATATATATATATATATATATATGACTTATAGTATTCTTTTCTATTTTCAATAATTTTACTCTGACAGAATATATTTGATACATAATTTTTAATATTCATTTCTAATTATATTCTTAAATATTACTACGAGGAGACACTCAGAAAGAGTAGTTATAATTTATTTTTTGTAAAGTTATCTTCTATTTTTCTATATTTCTCTGGACACTGAAAATATTTACTATTAAATGAAGCCAAGATCACAGAATAGGTATACAAAATTTCTGGACACAAATTGTTAGATGGTTGTATGAAAACATACTTTCATGAATTTTACAGTTAAGTCAAAATATTGAGTTTTTTCAAGTTCATTTTTAATTTTTGTACCAGAAATTGAACTCAGAGGTACTTAAACGCTGAGCCACATCCCCAGCCTTTCTTAATATTTTATTTAGGGACAAGGTCTTGCTGAGTTGCTTAGGACCTCACTAAATTGCTGAGGCTGACTTTGAACTCTCAATTCTCCTGACTCAGTCTCCCGAGCCACTGGGATTACAGGCTTGTGCCACCTCACAAGAAGTTCATTTGTCTTTTTGTTTCTCAGTAGATAAACTTGTAAAATTATGTATTTATTTATCAATTGTAGAGTTTGAATTTTAAGCAACAATATAATGAAAATGCAGTATTTACCTCTGAAACCATTACTATCTATATACCCTCAGTACTCCACATTAATAACTTTTAAATGAATAGTCAGACTACATTATTTACCTGAAGTCAAAGTAGTTAACCATGGAGAGAAAGACTCATAAATAATATTTTGTTGCTTCTAGGGTTAATATATTTTACAAGTTAAAACTTTCTCTTGTTTTGCATGTAATTATTACTCATTTTCCCAAACACACTAACTAAATAATATGGTAACAAAAACGTATTCCATATATTGCACATTCATTCTATGACTTTCCAAGGAAGACTCATTCTGGTGCCTTTCAGCTCCTCTGTTGTATAGGCTTGTTCTCAGTTCTGTTGCTCATTAATTGTCCTAGAACTTTCTTTTTCTCTTCTTCTGTGACAAATTCTTTGTTTTGTGGACCCATCTTCTCTTTCTTGATAAGTAAATATAATCCCTCTCTCGCTCTTTTCTCTACTGGAGATTGAACCCAGTGGTATATGCTCTACGGCTGAGCTATATCCCCTTGCTATTTTATTTAGAGACAAGGTCTCATTAAGTTTTCTGTTCTGGCCTGGAAACTGTGGTCCTATTGCTCAGCCTCCCAGTTACCTGGTTCACCACCATGCCTGGTAAAATATATTACTATCTCATAATGAAACATGTTGGCAAGGTACATTTTTTAACATTGATTTAAAGTATTTTTATACTGCTCTTTCATGTGATTGGTTTATATATACTTGGAATAGATAGATAACAGAAAAATCATTTTTCACCCCATAATTTCACAGACATGTGTGAGCTATTTTGTAGCTTCTATGATTTAAAATTTTATTATATTCTGATTTGGGGTATTTTGAATGTATCCCTGAAGATATCAAATTCAATTCCTTTTTTATTGCCATGCTGCTGCCTACCCCAATCTTTGAGTACCCTGGATTCTAATTGTTTCGCTCCAACCTTGGGACATTGACTAAAGTTCTGTTGGGTCTTTTGGTCCTAGACAGCAGCTTGCTGCTTATCTTTACATCAAGAAGTACTTCATGTCCTAGAGAACACAAGCTCATCTGTTCTACCCTCTCCCTTCTGTGCAAGATCTTGGCCTCTTAATATTCTGCCTGTCTTAGCTGATTCCTACACCTTCAATAGATATGCATATTTTAATATTATTCAGACTTTCTAGCTCTTTTATGTGAGAAACTTGGTTTAGTAAATACTGCACCAACAAACCTCTAGGCAATGAGGTTGTGTTGGTATAGGAGTTACTTGATCAACTACATGATGATCCAGAGAAAAATTCAAAACATGAACATATTCAGATTTAACTAACTGCAGATCAAAAATATTTGAAAAAAAGTTGTATCTGTGGTGATCATGTACAGAATTTTTTCATTGTCTTTATTTCCTAGACAAGACAGTATAACAACCATTTACATAATGTTTACATTGTATGAAGTATTACAAGTATTTTAAAGATCATTTGAATTACACAGAAGGATGTACATAGATTTTATGCAATACTATGCCATTATACATGAAGGACCAATTGGTATCTATAGGGGGTCTTGGAACCAGTCCCCAGTAGATACTGAGGGACAATGATAGTATACAGTTAACCTTCAACTTAAAATTTACACATGGGGTTACCTGCCCGTAAACCCATCATAAGTTGAAAATATGTGTAAAAAATGCTATTAATCAACCTAACCTACCAAACATCATAACTTAGCATCACAATACAGATGATCCCTCATTTAACAATGGTCTAACTTAAAACTTGTCAATTATTCCACAGTGAGAAAGCTATGCATGCATATTCATTAGAAGTGATATTTTGAATTTTGAACATTCCCCAGCAGTGTGATATAGGGCAGTGGCAGTAGCATTAGTCACAGGGGTGGAGCTCTTTATCAGTGGCTGACTGGGAGTTACTGCTCACTGCCATAGCCCAGTGTCATAGGAGAAAGAGATTAAAGTGTATTTAAAATAAATACACTTTAATCTCTCTCTCCTATGAGAGATTAAATACCCCAAATCAGAATATAATAAAATTTTAAAACATGGGAAAAATCACAGTTCAAAATTTGCAGTATGGTGTTTACCAAATGTGTATTTCTTTTGCAACATTGATAAAGAAAATAATAACTTAGGTGGAACTAATATAATTTCTGTATTTTAAAATTTGTTCATTCATGTTTAGAGGAAATTGTATGACCTTGAATGTCTATAACAAAAAGAAGAAAGAATCAAAAAGCAATGCTATGAATATGCAGTTTAAGGTATTATAAAATTTTAAACAGATCAAAGTGTTAGAAAAAAATATATATATAAAGATATGTTAATAACCACTTTACTACTCTTCATAATCATTAGTAGAAATAAGGATAAAATATCCAGCTAGGCTGCATTAATAAATATCAGCATATTCTTGCCATGAATTGCAGATAGAAATGATAATTAACATACTGAAGTGATATAAAAACTGGGATGAACCACACAAATACAAAATCCAACTCAAATTGCTCTGGCATGCTAACACATGTCAGTATATTAATTATACAGAATTAGTAACTGGGAAACTAAACTTCTGTCTTATTGAAAATGTTATAATTCAGAAACTGTGTTCTGTTTATATGGAACAATTTTGAAGTTATGCAGTTAAAGTTTGTATATATTTTGAATGTATGTTATTCTTCAATAATCATATGAATATATACACTACACGTATACTATAATTCAATAAAAGTGCTTACAGGCAAAAACAAATCAATGATTTTCACTGTTCTTATGGATGGATACATCTTGCTTTGAGGTGCACTTCTGAGTTTTCTGAAAGTCTAATATGCCATCAGGCACAGGGGTGCATGCTTGTAATCCCAACTACTTGAGAGGTTTAGGTAGGAGGATCACAATTTCAAGACCAGCCCTGGCAACTTAGAGACACCCTATCTCAAAATAAAATTTTAAAAAGGGCTGGCAAGGTAGCTCAGTGGTAGAGCATCCCTAGGCTCAATCTCTAGTTAAACACACACACACACACACACACACACACACACACACACACACCACGGTTTTTCTATAAGGAAGTAAACACCCTTTCAAGGGATACACAACAGGCATCACTCTGCTTCCACAGCCCTTGCTGGTCAAGTAAGTGGAGCATGCTGTTTGCAGAGGTCTATTCACTCACAGGGAGGGGTGGTTTCCAGTTGATGTGTTTGATTGCTTTTCTGTATACAATTTAAACCCTGGAATTTTGTAGCTTTTAAAGGACAACCTAAGGTAGATTATGTCTTCCCCAGTAAGCCTGCCAATTTCAGTCTTTTTCAGAGGATAAGAGATAAGAGATAGGGGTGAGAACCAGGGGAAATCATCAAAGAAATGTAAAGAGAGTCAGGGCAAAGAAAGAACAGGGAAAAATAGAGATCACAGAGAAAATATTCTTGTTATGCATCAGCTGTTCCTTGAGTGGGTAAGTATGTTTTCAACTTCAAATCCTGTGTTGAATCAAATACTCTTCCCAGAGCTCTGTTTCCTGCTGATGATACTCTTGTTCCACACTCCTGTTCCTACTTAGTGAGTTTTGCATTTTTATAAGGTCTGATTATAAAACGAGTGACCTTAAAACCAATGCTACCAAGGGATGACTACTAATGGCTTTAGTCTGAATTATAGTAGTAGTAAGATAAATAGACCCACTCAACCATGTGTTTATCCCCTTCTCTGTTTCATTTTACATCTCATTGATGAAATTGAATCAAATTGTCGGGATTCACAGTAAATTATCTGGTATCGGGGTGTTTATAGGGCTAAATGTTAAAAAACCAAAAATTTCAGAAACACTATTTTTTCTGGCCAAGAGAAAATATGTTCAAAAGCATGGGTTTTTTCAAAAAATGGGGTATTTTCCTTGTTTTTTGTTTTTGTTTTGTTTGTGTGTTTCTTTGTTTTCCTTAAAGTGCTAAGGTAAAATAATTTCATGTTCTTTATTGGTGGATGTGCCCTCTTAAGTCTGCACCTCATTTCTCTGGAAGGTGTCACATAGCAAGGTGATGAGATGCTAACTATGCAATAATACACAGAATGATGGAAAAAGTCTAACTCTTGCTACTTTATTATCAAGAAAGATATTTAAAAATGTATGAAATATTTTGTGCCCTTCCTCTACTCACATCTGCACAGGAAAATCTACTGCATATTGCAGATTGAATGACCTTCCTAATTTTCCTAAAATTGAAGTCTTAACATGAAAAAATAACATTCTTAAAAGTTTATTAGTATTTCATATTCTAAGACACACTATGTATACCTCGCCATACTAAGAGACTTTCATTATTTTTCTTTTTGTATTTATTCTCTCCTATAGTCACCTACCACAAATCCTGCTCTGGATCACATTCCACAGCTTCTCATTTTTCCACGTTCCTCAACCTGATAGAATTTGAGCTTTTTCACTCTGATAATTTTCCTCACCCACTTCTGAAGACTTGGTTCAGGTGTGTCCCCCCATGTAAAAAAACCCAAGTATTTCATTTAATATTTCTACACACTATAAGCATTGCAGTCCCAGGATTTGTTCTCTGTCTCTCATTTCTTCAATATCTTGTACTGTAATTTGTCCGTAATTGTGAAGGATCTGGTTTCACATATTTTTATTATTCAATTAGTATATTTAACAGGGCATTTTTAAAAATCAATGCTGTATTGTTAAAATCAATATTCTGTCTAGTAGAATAAATTTTCCAACTTTGTTTTTCTTCATAACTTTTGGGGCTTTTTTTTTGACTGGCATATTCTTCGCAATCCATTTGTTTTACAATGTCTCAATATCCCTACGTTTTTAAAATTTTCTTTGAGATTGCATTGACTCTGTAGATCAATTGGAGGAAAACCGATAATCATTCTTTATTGCATGTTTCAAATTATTAACTGAGAAATCTACATATTTATTTGGAATCTCTATTCTTAATAAAATTGTATTAGTTTACTATACAGGACTATGGTAAAACAACTTACTACTAACAAAAAGGAACAAAGTGTAGCATGCAGAACAGCACCTTTCAAATATCCATTATGACATCTTCAGTATTCTTACACTAGAATCTGTTGTTACAAACAGAAGTAATTTAATATAGTGTGAAACCTTTCCCTTAAATTTGAGTTCTGAATACTTATTGCTTAATATATTCATTTTGTTATTCCTTTCATATATATATATATATATATATATATATATATATATACTTTTCTTCAATTTATAACCCTATTTTAATTAAATTATTATTCCATATATCCCCCATAAACTCTTTATTTAGTGGCTATTTAGCAAACACTATTTATTTGCTTTACTCTTACATTTGTCCAACATTTCAAAACTATTCTAGCATTTTTATTTTTCACTTCCCCTCAACATATGTACTTCATCCGACATATTATTCTACTTTAAATTTTTGAGGTTTTATTTTTTAATTTGTCTTTTTAAAATATGCATAATTGTAGAGTGTATTTTGACATATTATATATACATTGATTATAATTTATTTTAGTTAGGATCCCAGTCTTGTGGTTGAATATGATGGGGAGTTTCACTGGTCATGTATTCATATGTGAACATAGGAAAGTTATGTCTGATTCATTCTACTGTCTTTCCTATTCGTATCCTCACCCCCTTTTCCTTTGTCTAATCCAGTGAACTTTTATATAGAGAAAATGTGGCACATATACACAATGGCGTATTACTCAGCCATAAAGAAGAATGAATTTATGACATTTATCAGTAAATTGATGGAACTGGATACTATCATGCTATGTGAAATAAGCTAATCTCCCAAAACCAAAGCCCAATTGTCCTCTCTGATATGTGGATACTAACAAATAATAAGGGTGAAAGAGAGAAGAATAGAAGTTCATTGGATTCTAATTATGCTTTAATTGTAATGTTGTTTTTGTCATCAATGATGTTTTATGCAGTTAATTTTCATTTAAATATACCCTTGTGTTTATGCTATTTCTTGCTTTTTATGCTTTTGTCTCATATCTAAGATTTTACCTGTTTTATTTAACTTCTAATTGGAAAAATACAGTTTTTACTTCACACTTCTAGTGAAGAATAATTTATGGGTTTTATTTGTTTGAAAATATCTATTCATATCTTCTTTTTTGAAGCCAATTTTCTTAATATATTGCATTCTAAATTAACATGTTTTCTTTAAGCATTATAAAAATTTCATTAACTGAATCTCTGGCTTCTGTTATATTTGTTAAGAGATAATATGAAATGCCATTGCTATTGTGAAGGTAATATGGACTTTATATTTGATCAATATTAATGTTTTATTTTATCTTCCTTTTTATATGATTATAATTTCACGTGCCATTATTCAATTTTTCCTTTGCTTCAGATTACCAGTGATTCTCAACCTGATTTCTTTAGACAGTGATTTCTTCTTTCAAATTTGATTTTTTTCTATATTCCCTCAACTTTCATTAAATTAATACAATTATAGATATGTGAGACTTGACTGTAGTGTTTATGTTTTTAAGAATAGAGGCTTTATTGTGGATATTTTCTTTTAACTTATTTGTCAGGTCACTAATTATCTCTTCAAATATGTTTAAATTCTTCCATTTATCATTTTTCTCTTCATTATACATGGTATATTTTTCAGTTCCAAAAGTTTTCTAGTTTTTCACTGTCAAAGAACTCTGCCTACAATTTCTGAAGCCTGTCAATGAGAGATATAATTATCTTTTATTGTTTAATTGTGCTCTCTTTTATCTTTTATATCTTGTTATTAAACAGTCATTCTTATTTTTTAACAAGTATTAGATAATGAATATGATATATTATGGATATACTTCTGGACTTTGAGTAATGTTATGTCCTTCTAAGAAGAGTTTGTTTTTGTTTTTGACAAGAAGCTCAGCTACAGAGGGTTTACTTTAAATCAATAAATGACTATGCATTTTACATGGGGCTATTTATGGTGCATAATACTATTTATAAGGCTGTACCTTGCTAGCTAAAGTCATGGATGCCTGCCAATTCTTCCTTTTTCTTGAATCCTGTGAACTACTTCTTTTTATTAACTAAAAAATATTTAAATCTCCTTAGACTTGTGAGACTAATGAAAGCTAATTTAATATCTGTAAAATGATTTTAAAACATACAGTATTATACAGTATTACTATAGATGAAAAAATGTGACCATTCTTAACTCCTTTGTATTGGTATACCTTTGCTCTTGGATCTGAGTTCAGGGGATTCTCTATGCCTTAGTATCCTTCCAAAACCAGTTTTAAAAATATATATGTGTGTGTGCGCGCACAAACATAATTTTATAATTATTTTCTTTTTTTTTTTCCATTTTAGCCCATGTTCTTCAGCTTGGTAGAGTTGGAAAAGTATATGTCCAACAGTGCCAGAATTAAAGTGTTGATAAAGGTACTTACAGTGTTACTCCACTGTTTTTCTATCTACTTTCATTGAAGTTCAGTATTTTGTAATTAAAATTATGTTTTTTTTTTCCTTATTGTGTTATTAGGTGGTCTTTAAAGAGAACATGAGAAGAGTGAGGGTTTTGTGTTTTCAAACCTTCATGGTATTTTTTCTGGATGTCGTATTTATGTATGACTTGAGGATTTCCATTCCTGGAAATAGTTAATATAGCTAATAGTTAAAAGATTTTGCAATGAGGCTTTGATTTCTTTCAGAAGACTTTCACCATCAAAACAGACTTTCCTGTTTGAGTTTTTCTGAGGTGAAGGCAGAGTTTCTATAATCCTTTTGAACTGAGGTTACAGGTCTGCATTTCTCAGGTTTCTTATAGATCTAATTTTCTACTACCTACAGGAAACTCTGATATATTGTCATAGATCTGTGATGGGAGATGTAAAAGTTCATATAACTTGAACTTGAGTTAGGCTTAATAGTTTTGGCTTTGACAGGCTGTTTTCTGATCCATGGCATCTGTCTAGACTCCACTACCTGTGAAATTAAAACTTAACTGAGAAAACTCTTGCATCAATAGTTAATTTGTTTTAATAAAAAAAAAAACATTTTAAGGTCTAGGGTTATAACTCAGTGATAGAGCACATGCTTAGCATGTATGAGGCCCTGGGTTCAACCCCCAGAATAGAGAACAAAAAGAAGAAGGAAAAACTTATTAAAAAAATAATGCTTTAGAGGTTAATTGACAACACAAAGATGCAATAACTTGGACAGTGGAGCTTAAATCTATATACCCTTTTCTCTTTGAAGTGGCATTTAAATCTTATGTTTTCTGCATATTTTGAACTTTTCAGTTTTGTCACTTCTAAACATTATACATTTCTGAATAGGCACGCTCTCCTTTGTGCACATTTTTAATATTTGAAATTCTTTATTTTTCTTTCTATTCATCTCTTTTTTTTTTCTTAGTAATATGGTCATGAAATAAATAGGTGCTTACTCCATATAGCACCTAGTATTTCCTCTTAACAGAACTCCTGATTATAAAGCAAAAAGTATCACATAGCCATACTTATACTTATGCACTGTCACTCTCCTTCTTTTGTCTCTGAGGTTTTTACCCTGCAGTATCTCATTAGCAACACAGGGTAGTATTGACACTGCCAAGTTTCTTTTTCAGAGACCCAAGGAAAAACAATGTATTTTCTCTGTTGTGCACATCCAAGTAACCACAAGAACTCTCAGTTTTTGAAAAACTGCAAACTCAGCAATTATCTGTTTCTGCCCCACCTTCCCTGTTCCATGCAGGGATGGTTCTTTCATCTGAATTAACATGCTTGTCACTCAGCCCTGATGAGAAACATGAAACAGAAGTGTCCCTGGAAGAGCAAATTTCATACTCTTCATTAGTTCAGAACCCTGAACATGTCTGCTCTTTATATGGGAAATTTTGATCTCATTCTGAAATTGAGATCCCCAATAAAAATGATTCTTTCTTTTTCCACTTTGCCCAATATTCTGGAAAATACATTTGTAATTTCTGGCCTTGTATAAGACCATTTATGATTTTTCTGCATGAACTTGCCTCACCTATCAGGTGCTTTTTAAAAAATATTTCTATTCTGCAAATTCAACAAATTGTTGCATATATAATTACACACATATTTAAAACAAGATTTGGAATTATTAAATGTTTCTAACCAGCTAGCCACATAATATCAGGGAAATGGGGTAAATGGCTAGCACTGTCCAGATAATAATGCCATCTAGAAGAATATATAGAGATTAAAATCTAGAGTTCTAAGTATGCGTAGTTTACAAAATTTAGAACTTAGATATTTCAAATTATAGAAATAAGGAATTGATATTTTTGTGAAGAGTGTTTCCTTATGCTAACTGAATATTCTGAGTTTACTTTTAATTTTCCTATTATTCTTTCACTAGTAACAAGATTGTGTTTTATGCTCACGCAGAAAGATATAGTCTGTGTGGAAATGTATGAATAGATTTTTAAAAAAGGTATTCAGTAAGGATGATTTATGGCAATTTAAGATGTTTATCACTCTTCTTCATTTCTCATTCTCTTTTCATTTCTATATTGTGATACAAAGACAACCTTACTTAGATAGGCATATCTAAGTGTTGGAAATCTGGGTAACATTAGTAATTTATCTTTGTTAATTAGCTTTACATACTACTTTGACTTCAATTGACTATAGACTGGCTTGTGCATGCTGTACCTTTTTTCATTTAAAGGTTGAAAAAAATACATAGCAGAACTGAGCTTTTCCTTGCTGAAAATGTTGGTTTAATTTACAGGACAAAGCCGAGGCTCTTTGGTGGAAGGTGCATCATTTAATTTTCTTGTAAGAAGTAACTTGTGAAAACCTGAATTTACTGGCACCATACATGTAAATTATTTCCCATGATGTATTGACTGTATCCTGGACAACGCCCTGGCTGGCTGCCCTGAACCCACACAGCTACCCCAGAACTGTCATCCTGCTGGTTTTCAGGCAAGTCTACTCAATATTAATAGCTCAACAATTCTACAAATCCGTATTTGATTTCCTGCCTCATGAGCCCAGCTGGTTGTTAAAAGTTGAAATAAATCATTTTGCCTAAATTAACAGCATTCTTGACAATCAGTTTTATGATATTTACCCTTGAATCCCACTATGCCTTATAAATTGAAGAGGGCTGATTTACTCTGACAGAAGCAAAGGAAAGAAGTAGTAAGGAGATAACTCACTTACCTTAAGTAAAGGTGCATTTCTAATCAAAGCCCAATGCTAATGCCACTGGCCATAATTTCAGATACCATTGAATTACCTAGTCTCTTATTTCAGGATTTCGGAAGTCTTGTATTCTTCATAAGATACATTGAAGATAAAATAGATATACCTTGATGCATCTGTAAGAAAAAAAAGGTAAATTGATGGAAGAACTTTTATAAAGGAGCCAAAAGTTAATGGTTTTGAAAATTCTCTTTGTCAGAGAGCAAATGATGCCAAGGTTAATTAATGGCTTCAGAGCAAAAATCATATCCAGAACACTGGCAGGAGAATGTACCTTAAAAAAATCAGAATGTGCCTATAAAATCTTTTTTCAAACCTCAGAATGATCAAAGGTGGTATCATTTGCCTCAAGATGTTCTCAAAGCATCACACTTGAGAAAGATTTATCTCAAGGAGATTTGTGGGTGTGGATGCTATATATTGGAGGGAATCCCAAGATGATATCCAAGAAACTTAGTGCCTAAAAGTGCTGTAAGTATTGAAATATTTCTGGCTTGTGCTAGAAAAACCAGTTAATGTCAAAGGAGTAGAGGTCTTTGGATCTCCACAATTCTACATGCTGAGAGCAGGCATATCCTGCCACTGTATTTTAGATATGTTGCAGGAAGATAATTTGCCTCCTTGGCTTCACAGGTACAGATCAAGAAGACCTACACTTAATGTGCTATGATTTGGGTCCTGGAACAGTTGAGATTTACCACACCTGTGTCTAATACAGATGGTAAGATTCTGAGCTTTAAGTTAGTACTGCAATAAGAAGAGGCTTTGGGGGGTGGGGATATAGCTCAGTTGTTAGAGTGCTTGCTTAACATGCATAATGCCCTGGGTTCAATCCACAGCACCACAAAAAATAAAAAAAAAGATTTTGAAAGACCTTAAGTAGAGGGTTGTGTACCTTGTATGTGCAAGGAATGTGAATCAGAAGGCTCAGAGGGAAGTCATGGTAGATAACCTTTATCATGGCTCCAATTATTCTGGCCTCCAGATATTCATGCCTTTCTGTAATCTTATTTTCTTGAGAGTAGGCTGGATTTTTTATTTTTTGTTTGATTCTCACTAATATAATAAAAAATGATGGATGTTATCTTTAAGATCATATTATCAAACAAATGGCTTTTGTCTTGGACATTCTCTTGTTTTTTCTTAAATAGTGCATGAAGCCAGTATCCCACACCACATGACCACTGTGAAGATATTAAAGACACCTGATTGCAACCATACATGAGAGTATGAAAGCTGCTCTATCCCCACACACTCATGGACGATAATGCAGATGAAACAGCTTGCAAGTCTGGTCCACAGGTTGACTGCAGCCTTATGAAGGGCTTGTTTCAGAAATATCCTGCTAAACCAATGTTGGTTTCTTGACCCATAAAAATTGTGAGATAGTAAAATTTCTTATTTTCAATCACTAAGTTCAAGGAAATTGTTATCTGGCAATAGATAATCAATGTATTCCCTCATTCATCACATTTATTTTAATAATTTACTTTTACTAATAAGTGTACACACACACACATACACTCACACACACACGCAGAGGATCACTAGCATGGCAAGAGTATTTCCTAAGTCTTAGTTACTAACATTTGTAATTTCATGTACCATCATTTCTCATGGGGTAGAGCTAAGAGACTCTGCATGATTGAACTCTTTATATTTTCATCACTGCATAAATCCCATATATGACATAGAAAAAGTGCATAATGAACAAAAATGACAGCAAATATAGGTCACTATTATCCAATATGATACTTATGGAACGTTTGAAATACCACCAAGGCAAATAGGGTAGACTGTAACTGTAAAATATACACCAAATTTGGAGGACTTATTACCAAAGTACTAATATAAATTATCTCATTAAAATTAAAAACAAAGGCTGAGTGTTCTCTCTGATTTGTGGATGCTAATCCAAAACAAGAGAGGTTGTGGAGGGAAATAATAGAAATCCATTGGATTAGACAAAGGGAAATGGAGGGAAGGAAGTTAGGAGGGGAATAGGAAAGACAGTAGAATTAACTTGTCATAACTTTGTATATACATCCGAGGTGACTCCACATCTTGTACGACCACAGAATGGGAACCTAAATAGAGAAAGTTATACTTTATCTAGGTATATTCTGCCAAAATACATTCTACTGTTATGTATAACTAACAATAAAAAAATAATTAATATTTTTAAAATTTCCATATAACCATGATAACCTACAGATTTGATGGAATCCCTATCAATATTCAATGATATTTGCAGAATAGAAATAAAAAAAAACAAGTAGTAAAACATCCTAATAGTAATATGGGACCAGAAAAGAACTTAAATAGCAAAAGCAATCTTCAGGATGAAAAAACAACAACAACAACAACTAAACAAAAAACTCTTAAAAAAAACAAAAAGGCTCCATCAAACTCCATGCTATCAAAGTGTATTACAAAGTTATTGTAATCAAAACAGCATGTGACTGGAACAAAACAGATACAACCACCAGTGAAACAAGATTTAAGAAACCTTCAAAATAAACTCACATTAAGTCAAAATAGACTTACATTAAATAGTTTTTTTTTTATTTTTTATTTTTTTTTAATTTTTTATTGTTGGCTGTTCAAAACATTACATAGTTCTTGATATATCATATTTCACACTTTGATTCAAGTGGGTTATGAACTCCCATTTTTACCCCATATACAGATTGCAGAATCACATCAGTTACACATCCATTGATTTACATATTGCCATACTAGTGTCTGTTGTGTTCTGCTGCCTTTCCTATCCTCTACTATCCCCCTCCCCTTTCTTTTTTTTCTCTTTTTCTCTCTCTCTTCTCTCT
>NW_025999932.1:19637706-19645975 GCF_001458135.2 Marmota marmota marmota
AGTGAGATGGTATCTTAGGGTGGTTTTGATTTGCATTTCTCTGACTGCTAGAGATGGTGAGCATTTTTTCATGTACTTGTTGATTGATTGTATGTCCTCCTCTGAGACTGTCTGTTCAGGTCCTTGGCCCATTTGTCCATTGGGTTGTTTGTTCTCTTATTGTCTAATTTCATTAAATAGTTTTACAACAACATAATATCTCTAGTACCCAGTTTTTAAAACAAGATATTTTCATTATTTATTCAGATCAAATGAATGTTGTGCCTTGTAAATTATAGTGAAGTGGTTAAAGAAGGGCCGGAACGTGTGGGTTAGCTTGACTCAAAGTACACATGGCAAACGGACCTCACTTGCACATGTCTACAGTGCATGTTTGTGTGGACATCATTTGTAATTAATGTTTCTCAAGTCATTTGGGTGCATTAATTCTTTTCCTTTTTATTTTTAATTCATGGATGAAAGCACACTTAAAGAAACACACTGCATTATTCTTAAATTGTTCCCTAATATTATATTAATTGTCCTGGAACAAATTTACATTTTTCAAAGAAACATTATAACAAAACTGATTGTGTTTTCCTGTAGCATATACAAAAGCATATTTGTATTATCATTTGTCTGATTATTATCAGAAGAGGAAAAAATCAGCAAAAATGAACATTTGAGGGTACAAACATGATAGACATGTTCACCTTTGAGGGTCCTTAGTGTCACTCAGAAGGTTTATTCCTTGGAAAAAATAAAAATTATTATACAAGGCCCAAACAATCATGGAATCATTCATTCTAAAGGCAGGAATTCTTGAAGAATCAAAGGTAAAACTAATATTTTGATAGAAGACTTTCATTAGTATTTTTAGTTCATAAGTCATGGGTCCAAAACATTGAAAAAGCAATTTAGAAAACCAAAATCAATTTTCTCTCTCCCTGTTTTCTACTACAAAATTGTGCACTGATCCACAGCTAGAATGAACAAAGTGGCTCTTTTGTATAATATGTATTATAATTTTTACAATATCACTTTTATCTGAAAAGACTACCATGCAAGGGAATGAAGTAGACATTCTAATTAGTCTCCAATAAATGCCATATTTCTTTTAAAACATTTGAGTACTTACAGTTTTCTTTGTGCTGCTGGAAAAGTGAGGTAATAAAGAATTTGGGAACTGGAATAGGTCAGTTTTAGGAATGCTTGATATATATTGATGGGGAAAAATATGTTGAGGCCCACAAGGAAATCTCTAATACCACAAATAAAATTAACACTTTAAGTTACCCATTTAGAGTTCAACTGACAAATGACTTCAACTTGGAATGTTGGAATGAATTGGATTATAAACTATTTTCAGTCATTTGTGGAAATTTTTTCAGCTAGAATATCAGAATTGTTTTATTATCATTGTCATTTTAAAGTTATTGGCTTACTCTTTATAGTTTTATCCTGTCTGAATTTAATTCCAGCAATTCAAAGAGCAGGTGTTAGCACATTTAAGAAATATGCAAGTTTCCTGGTAATTAAGGTCAGAGAGATGTAAAGTACTGAATTTGCTTTCTATTTTTAATTTGCATGTGGAGTAACTAGCAGTTACTGCCATTGGTGTGCTATACTCCTTAACTGTATTGAGAACCAGAAATTTAAATTTGTCCCAGCTTTCCATATTTGCTTCACCTCGGTCTGATAGAATGCAAAGTGGCAACCTAAATTTTTTTTGTGATAAAGCTCAAGTGATGACATACATCCAGTAAAACAAAATTAGTAAAGTTTTTAAAATTTTTTTTCAATACCTCAAAAGACTCAGAAATTGATGTTTTTAACAACCCAAATAACCTTCACCATTATTTCCCAGAAACATGTTAAAGTTTTTGCCTGTTGTTTCAATAGTGGATAAAGAAGTTCAGCTTGGGTGATACTACAATATGGTATGCCTTAATCTTGGAGCAATAATTAAATGCAGATTTGCTAATTTTATTTAAATTAGTCCATAGAAGCTGTAAAAGGCAGTTGGAATTTTTGTATTGACCTCAAATTTTCTTTATAAGATTGTGAGCAATTAAGCACAAATTTTCATTTTTTAATTGTATGTGTGTGTGTGTGTGTGTGTGTGTAATAATAAATTCCTGAAAGATAAGACAATTTAGGCTGTTTTCATGGCAAAATAGATTAGGATTGCATTACTTTTCTCTGGTACAACACTGTAGTCCATAGTGTTGACTTTGTAAATATTTGTGTATTAAAGATAAAATCAAGAATAAAGATATACTCAAAATGACCATACTATCCAAACAATATACAGATTCAAAGCAATCCCAATCAAAATTCCAATGACATTCCTCATAGAAATTTTAGAAAAAGCAGTCATGAAATTCATCTGGAAAAATAAGAGACCCAGAATAGCAAAAGCAATCCTTAGCAAGAAGAGTGAAGCAGGTGGCATTATACTGTTCCAGACCTTAACTATAAAGCAATAGTAACAAAAACAGCATGGTATTGGCGCCAAAATAGACCTGTAGACCAGTGGTATAGAGTGTAGGACACAGAGACTAACCTACATAACTACAATTATTTTATATTAGACAAAGGTGCCAAAAATATACATTGGAGAAAAGATAGCTTCTCCAACAAATGGTGCTGGGAAAACTCGAAATCTGTATGTAACAAAATGAAATTAAATCTCTCTCTCTCATCATGCACAAAACTCAACTCAAACTGGATCAAGGACCTACGAATTAAACCAGAGGCCTTGTGCTTAATGGAAGAAAAAAGTAAGCCAAATGTTCATCATGTCTGATTAAGTACAACTTCCTTAATAAGACTCCTATACTGCGAGAATTAAAACCAAGAATCAATGAATGGGATAGATTCAAAATAAAAAGCTTCTCAGCAAAATAAACAGTGAGGTGAATACTGAGCCTACAGAATAGGAGCAAATCTTTAGCACAAGCACATCAGATAGAGCATTAATCTCTAGAATATAGAAAGCACTCAAAAACCTCAGCACCAAAACAAAACAGCAACAACAACAACAACAAAACAAACAATACAATCAATAAATGGGCCAAGGAACTGAACAGACACTTCTCAGAAGAGGATATACAATCAATCAACAAACATATGAAAAAAATTTCAACATTTCTAGTGTTGCTGTGGGTCACTCAGTCTTGGAGAATACTGGGGACACAGAGTCAACACACAGACACTGGGAGCTGGTGAGAGCTGGCAGATGGCAACCTCATCTGACGCCCAGCAAGCTCCCCTAATGTTGAAGTGATTACAATTGATATAGATGCATCCTCCAATCATACATAAGCAAAGCAGGTTATACAACATCTAGAAGCCAATCATCTTATGATTAATGTAGTCACACTATGAGGAAGCTCTAAATATTGCTATGTGGTGGAAGGCAGACTGGAAGGATCATTGTCCCTATGAAAAGGGGACCTTATGAGTTGGGGGAATCATGCCCTGAGGCCCTTGCCTCTTGGTTCCCTGGCAACACTGACTTCAACCACTGAGAATGTGGTTTCTCAGATGGCTCCATAGAGCAGAGCACCCCCTCCTGCAGGTGTTCCTGTCAGGCCTGTACTAGTGTAGCTTATCCTAATACTCTGAGCTGCTTGTATCTGCTAGCTGCAAACCGAAAGTTACTCCTACACTCTAGCAATTAGAGAAATGCAACTCAAAACTACTCTAAGATTTCACCTCACTCCAGCCAGAATGGCAGTTATCAAGAATACAAACAACAATAAGTGTTGATGAGGATGTGGGAAATAAGGCACACTCATACATTGCTGGTGGGACTACAAATTGGTGCAGACAATATGGAAAGCAGTATGGAGATTCCTTGGAAAACTTGGAATGGAACACCATTTGACCCAGCTATTCCACTCCTTGGTTTATACCCAGAGGACTTAAAAACAGCATACTACAGGGACATAGCCATATCAATGTTTATAGCAGCACAATTCACAATAGCTAAATTGTAAAATCAACCCAGATGCCCTTCAGTAGATGAATGGATAGGGAAACTTTGATGTATATACACAATGGAACATTACTCAGCATTAAAAGAGAATAAGATTATGGCATTTGCAGGAAAGTGAATGGAGTTGGAGATTATCATGCCAGGTGAAGTAAGTCAATCCCAAAAAACAAAGGCCAAATGTTTTCTTTGATATAAGCATGCTGACTCATAATGGCAATGGGTGGGAGAGCATGGGAGGAATGATGGAACTTTTAGATAGGGCAAAGGAAAGGGAGGGAAACGGAAGGGACAAGGGGGTACGAAAGATGGTAGAATGAGTTAGATATTATTACCCTAAGTACATGTATGAAGACACAAATGGTGTGAAATACTTTGGGTACAGTCAGTGACTTGAAAAATTGTGCTCTTTATGTGTGATATGAAATGAATTGCATTCTGCCATCATATATAACAAATTAGAAAAAAATAAATAATTTAATAAAAAAGAGTAAAGATATACTAAGTTGAAGAGAAAACAATCTAATTCATTGAGACAGTTGGATTAGGTACACTGATAATTCTAACAAAATTTGAACTGTCTGTCCTCTATGGGCCTGACTTGTGTCTGAAGAACAATGTTTCACAATGGGTATGTGAACATATGCCTATTCTAAATAGTCAATATCTTTTGTTCAAGATGATATATAGTTTCTATAACTGAAGACTATTTTCTACCATGTAAACACATCCAGATTTGATCTTATTAAATTTAAAGGATACTTAAATATGATCCCATAATATAGTGCTTTTTTATCTATTTTTAATTAGGAAGGAATTCCTTTTTCTGAAATTCATAAGAAAAAATAAATGACTATACTGTATTCTTTAAAAGAATAATGTTGCTGATTATACAAGGGAAAAATCTACCCCTCTATCATAGTGAAAAGAGTTATTTTTTAGATTTAAATATTTACTTATTAGGCAGGTTTTATAAGATTGAAGTTGAACCAGCCATATACCTGGGAGAACTGTACTGTTGGGTATCTCAGATTGAATTTATACCAGGAAATAAGCACAGACTATATTGGATTCTTTGAAAGTCATGATGCAGCTCAGATGAACACTATATGGTATTGCTATTTTTTCCCTGAGTCAGCCTCTATTGAAATTTCGACAAGCTGCTCCACTGGCCTCTCTACAGAACTTGACAGGGGTTACAGCTAGCAGTCTGCAGCAGCTGAAGTCATTTCTCTTTGACAGAATCCATAAAGCCAAACACTATAATAACTTCTCTGATGGAATTTTAGTGGTGAAGCTCTTTGTCTTGTTACCATTGCCATTTGCACTCAAACTGGGCCTTCACCTGTGGGGAATGATTATGATGCTCTGTGGTCTCTGTTCCACCCGTGACCCCTGATCAACTGGAGAGTGGCGATTTTTCTTCAAAATGAATCTGATACCGGGCAAAATGTGCTGCCACAGAAAGTCCTCATTCTCTAAGGACATCTCTGAGTTGCAGCAGTGGCTTTCGATGGTAACAAGAGGCAAACACATAAGTTACTGATACTCTTCTGGTAACCTTTAGCATAGGGAATTGGAACGTGTCATCTACAGTGGCCACTTACAACTCTAGTTAACATGCTAGAGAGGAATACAATATGACATTAGGACACATTGAGTGTCTCCCTCTTCCCCAGGCTTGTTTTTAGCATTATATAGGTTTTTCCTGTGTGAACTAAAGGTAAAATTCAGCAATGGATTGGGCTGTGTTAGTCTGAAAATTTGAAATTGTTCTTGGGGAATCCTTGTGATTACTTTGAACTCAGAAAGAAAGCATGCTGCCTTATATTGCTAGCTTAGATTACCTCCTATTTGAATGAATGAACATCCAAAGTATAAAATAAAATGCAAGACTACATATAGTATGATGAACTTTCAAAAGAAGCATTTCTAAGTTCACAATCTGTTTTGAGGCCTTCAATCATGTCTACCTTGGTGACAAAGTCCAAGTTTTGTAAGAAAATCTCTGTGAACTGGGGGACCCCAACCCTGGTAAGAAAAGAAATAATTAGAATAAATCACAGTTTATGTTTTGCATAAATAACATTCAATTATGTATCTTATTTAAGTATATGTAATAAATTATACATAGTTATAGTATATATAATAAAAATACATACCATATATATGTGTGTGTATATGGTATGGCTTTTATTATATATATTTAAATTTGTTCTTGGTCATCCCAAAAAATCAATTTAAATGTTACTAAATTGGGAATTAATATTTTAAACAGGAAGATTCAATGAGAAAATTTTAAATCTGGAAATATTCTGCCTTTTGGAACTATGAATATTGTGTTAATTGGAAGTTATATAGCATGTGCAAAAAGCAGAATTCATCTGTTTTATGACATCAGCATTATCATCATGAATCAACTAATATGAAATCAGAACTTCTTGTGAATGGCTAAAAGACTGTGGAAGGAATAGATAAAGTTTCCAAGATGCAATAAAGTTGAACAATATGATACTGACCTTTGGATCAGCTATGCTATTTATAAAGTTAAATGGAAAATATATTGATAATAAGTCATAGAGTTGCAAAACAATTATTATACATTACATAATTTTAGAAAATAAACTAAACTAAAATTTCATATTAATTGAAGTAACTGAAAATCATCAAATGATTCAAATCAAAGACTTGAACTGGTAAATAGACTAAAATATCAGTGTTTCTAATTTTAATAGCTTATTGATTGTACTCAATTGAAATGAGAGATCAATTTTATATTTTAACCAAAATGCTAAAAAGAATAATTTCTGGCCAGGATCTGAATTTATAAAATTATTTTTTCATAATAATTAAGCTAAAATTTAAAATAATTAAATTATTAAAATTAAGTATGTTATGAAATAAAATCATGCCTGAGGATAATATCTTTAGTTTAAAACAATGTCCAACCATGACTTTGAACAAATACTCACAGAACTATAACAACAATATTCATTCACTATGAAATACTGAGTAATAGTATAGCAGAAATTGGGTAAAATAATGAAAGAGAACTTCTTGTTCAAAACTGATATCCATTTCTACCCCATTTTATGCTGATTGTCACTAAAGAAGAGTGACAGAGAAATAGGATTAGCATAATTATAATAACATTAATTAATACTTGTAGTAATTATGACTGTTTCTAGATTTCTTCTTTCATGACTTCTAATTGCTTTCTGTAATCTCATAGAAAACCACAACACTACCAAACCTTAATATTCTTTTGAATGACATAGAGCTTTATCTTTGCCTATTTAGTCTTTTAAAATCCCAAAGATATATTGATGCATCCACATGCTTTTATATGACTTCTTACTATAGCCTCAGTCTTTGTAATTAGGGAATCTAAACAGTAAGTTATTGAACATGAAAAATGCTACATCTATTTCTTTCTTTGATATTTTATATTTGGGGGTGGAATCATGACTTTGTTTCTTGATCTACAGAATAAAACTGTAACAGGATTCTTCCCTTCAGTTTAGAACTACCACATCCTCTCCTGAGTGACAATAAATGTATATGGCAGCTATATAATATTTGTGAAGTTATTGTTGCTCAACTTCATTTGCTTTGAACTTTAAATATGGAGAAAAAAAAACCAATGTATTCCAGTCTTGAGAAAGGTGTGGAAATGCTCTATATTATGAAAATTTTATCTGACTACTTTCAAGATTATCTTTTCACCCTTTATTTTCAGTCAGTGGGTGTAATATGCCTACACATGCTTCTCCTTAAATTTATCCTGCTTGGAATATCCTGAGCTTCTTTGCTTTTTCCTTTTTATTATTATTGATGGATATCAATTGTTCAATTTAATGGGATTCACTGTGGCATTTCCTTCCATTATGTATCATGCTTTGCTCATGTCCTATCCTCCTTTTTTTATCCTCTTTTGACACCCCCACATTCATACCCATTCTTTATTTCCAGTTCCTAATAAAGTCCTCTTCATATTTTGAGGTCATCTTTATTTTATTTACTTATTTACTTGTATATTTATTTTTAGATATAAGAGAAAATGTGATAATGGTCTTTCTCTGTAGAGCTTATTGTGCTTAAAATATTATTTTCTAGTTCAATTAATTTTCCTGCAAATGATAGTATTTTTCCTTTTACTTAATGATGAATAACACTCAATTGCATACATATAAAATACTTTATTCATTCATCTGTTGATGAGCACCTTGTCTGGTTCCATATCTTGGCTATTTAGAAGTAATATACTTTTTTTTTTTTTTTTTTTAAATG
>NW_025999932.1:19645994-19685797 GCF_001458135.2 Marmota marmota marmota
ATATATATATATATATATATATATATATATATATATATATATATATATATATACCTGAGAGTTGTATAGCTGTATCATATAGTAGTTCTAATTTTAGTCTTTGGAGGCTGTACTAATTTAAATCCACACCAACAATATATACAGGCTCTTTTTTTCTCCACAAACTTGTCAGAATTTCTTTTTATTGTTTATTTATTTATTTATTTATTTGGATAATAGCCTTTCTAACTAAGATGAGATGTAATATCAATTTAGTTTGGCTGTGTATTTCCTTGATTGCTAAAGATACTAAGCATTTACATATATATTGGCTATTTGTATTTATTCTTTTGAAAAAGTTTATTCAGTTTATTTGCCAATTTATTAATTGAACTTTTTGGTGTTTAATTTTTGTAGATCTTGTATATTCTAAATATTAATCCTTTATTAGATGAATAACTGGCAAACATTTTCTCACATTTCATAAGTTATCTCTTCACACAGTTGGTTATTTTCTTTGCTGCATAGAAGCTTTTAAATTTGATGTAATGCCATTCGTTAATCTTTCCTGTGTTTTGCTATTGGAGTCCTATCCAGGAAATCAATATCTATGCCAGTATCTTCTAATTTTTCCATTATGTTTTCTTTTAATTATTTTCAAAATTTTAGGTTTACATTAATGTATTTGATCCATTTTGATTTGATTTTTTTTTAATTTTTAAACTTTATTAGGAGCAAACCAGTGATCCAAGAAAATTTTGATATTTTATGAAAGCCAAATAATAGTTTTGTATTAATATGTTTGAAATAAGCTCTTTTTTTGAAACTCTTACAAACTACCCAGTTAGTTTTGCCATGACATAAAAAATTTCTTTTCTACATCCTTTGTATAATTTAAAGATATCCACTAACATTTTTTTCTTGTATACTTTTTGAAAGAATTATTTATTTTACTTTAGTATCAATTGTTCTTTTATGCCATAACAAAATATATTCTATGAACCTTACACATAAAATCATCTTCCTTGTAATTACCAGTTTTAGTAGTCTTATTTGAGTGTATATGGTCTATATACATATATATGTTGTATTTTCTGCATTAATAGAAAACCAAGAGGTCAGTAATTTTGTACTGTCAAACATCAGAATTTTTATAGCAGAAAGTTAAGGCTTATGAGCATGCATTCATGACTTTATGTACTTATGATGGTATAATTTTAAATAGTGACAAATTAACTTGCTTATTAACATTCTGGATAGCCTTCCTATAGCATAGAAAATATGAAGGAAAAAGTATAAGATTTGATTTGGTAAGCATTTTTTCATAGAAATAATTAGGTATGTAACAAATATATATTAATTTTATTTATTATCATATATAACTGCCTATTACATTTATAATCATATAGCTAAGATATTGTTTCCATAAAGGTTGTGTTTTCTCCAGATTGGGAAGTTTAATTTCAATTTTCTTTATGTAACTATGTAGTTTTCCCAGCATCATTTTTAGAAGAGACTAGCCTTTCTCCAATGCATATTTTTGACACCTTTGCCAATAATCCTAATGATGAAGATCAGTGGAATTTTTTCTGAATTCTCCATTCTGTTCTATATTCCTCTATGGGTCTGTGTTTATGTCAATAACATGCTGGGTTTTGTTTCTATGTGAACAGATATGATAAGATATCCTGTGGTATACTTTAAAATCAAGTATTGCTACAGCATTGCTTCCCCCACCCCAACACACACAGGATTCTTTTGGCTATCCAGAATGATTTGTGAAATATCTATTTCAAGATTTTTTTTTCTAGGTCTGTGAAGAGAGTCAATGGTATTTTGATGAGAATTGAGGTGAATCTGGAAATCATTTTGAATAAAATTGCCATTTAACAACATTAATTCTCCTAATCCATGAACATGAGAGTTCTG
This sequence comes from Marmota marmota marmota, assembly GCF_001458135.2. Taxonomy (NCBI): domain Eukaryota; kingdom Metazoa; phylum Chordata; class Mammalia; order Rodentia; family Sciuridae; genus Marmota; species Marmota marmota. The sequence continues at coordinate 19,647,903 of NW_025999932.1, forward strand.
TGTAACTTCTAGTATCTTTTTAAAATTGTTTTGCTTCAATAATTTATACTTTTCAGTGTAGAATATGTTCACAAAATAAATTAGACTTAGGAGTGTGTGTGTGTGGCTATGGGTGTGTGTATTGTGGATGGAAGGGCTTTCCTGATTTATCAGTGGGTTCATAATTGGTGTACAGAAAATCTTTTGATATTTGTAAGATAATTTGTATTCTGCCACTTTACTAAATTTTTTTTTATCAACTCTAATTTTCTTTTGGTGGAGTCTCTGGGATGTTTTATGTATAGAATTACACCATCTGCAAACAGAAATAATTTTATTTTGTCTTACATAGTATTGAATCTGTTGATGTATGACTCTTCTCTATCTAATGTTTTCTGGACATTTATAGTAAAGGAATGTGGAATTTATCAAAGACTTCTTTTGGCAACTACTGAGATCATCCTGCCGTTTTATCCTTTTTCCTATTTATGTGCTGTGTTTCACTTACCTGTTTGTATTTGTTGAACAATCATTCCATTCAAAGAATGAAACCAACTTAATCATGTTATCTGATTGTCTTAATGTGCTGTTGAATTTAATTTGCAAGTATTTATGAAGACATTTGCATCTATGTTCATTAAGAATATTGGTCTGCAGTTAACTTTGTGTGTTGTTTTCTGTTCTGGTTTGGTAGCAGAGTATCCCTGACTGCACAGATAAGTTTAGAAGGATTCTTTCCCTTCCTATTACATTTTGGTGATAGTTCTTTAAAAGTCCAGCACCAATCAGCAGTGAAATTTGGCTATTCTTTTTGGGAGATTTTTACTGCTTTTACAGTTTCATTATTTGTTAGTGATAAATTTAGATTTTAAATGTCATTTTGGTTCAATTTTGGTAGGTTATATGTGTGCAGTAATTTGTCAATTTCTTCAAGGTTTTCCAATTAATTGGTACATAAGTTTTCAAAATATTCCCTAATAATCCACTGAATTTCAATGGTATTTATTGTAATGTCTCCTCCCTCTCTCTTTTTTTTTTTTTGTACCAGGGACTGAACTCAGGGACACTCCACAACTGAGTCACATCCCCAGCCATTTTGGGTTATATTTTATTTAGAGGCAAGGTCTCACTGAGTCCCTTAGGGACTTGCTAATTTGCTGAGGCTGGCTTTCAACTTGAGGTCCTCCTCCCTCAGCCTGGTTTCTCTTTTTCTTTTGGCTAGGTGGGCTAACATTTAGTGAATTTTGTTTGTCTTTTTAAAGAAACAGCCCTTTATTTCCTTGATCCTTTGTGTTATTCTTTTAATCTCTGTTTCATTTATTTCTACTCTGATCTTTATTATTTCTTTCCTTCCACTGAATTTTTAGTTTTCTCTTGTTTTCTAATACTGAGATGCATCATTGGTTATTCATGTGAGATCTCTGGCTCTTAATATAGACATTCCTCTTAGTGTTATCTTTTGTTTCCCGGTTTTATTATGCTATTTCAATTTTTGTTTGATTGAAGGAATTTTTTTAATTTCCCCTCTGAATTGTTCAGTGACCCATTGTTTGCTCCATAGTGTGTTGTTAAATCTCCATAAGTTTATATAAATGATGTCATTTCTATTGCTGTTTATTTCAAATTTCATTCTTTAAAATGTAAGAAGTGATTTATGTGTGTTTTTTTTTTAATCTGTTAGGATTTGTTTGTGGCCTAATATATGGTCCTTTCTAGGAAAAGTTCCATGGGCTGATGAAATGATCTTTTGGATGGAATATTCTGTAGATGTGTATTAAGTCCATTCCACGTATAGGGTAATAAACTGATGCTTGTTTGTTGACTATTATTTTTGTCTGAATAATATATCTTTGGGTAAAAGTGGGGTATTGAAGTCATCCACTCTTATTGTATTGGACTCTATGTCTCCCTTTAGGTATAGCAGTGTTTCATATAATTGGGTGCTCTAATGTTTGATACATTTGCATTTACCTACATGTTTATTATAAATATATTTATATATATTTATTTATAAATCTTTATTATATATGTATATCGTGTGGCTATATTTTCTTGCCATATTTTTCCCTTAGTTAGTATACAGTGATTTTCTTTGTCTTGTCTTTTCTATTTTTTCTTAAAATGTATTTTATCAGCTATATTTTAGCAACTTTTACTTGCTTTGAAATTTTTATTTGCTGGAATATTTTCTCTCACCCTTTTCATTTTCTGTCTGAGTATGTCCTTGTAGGTGAGGTGAGTTTCTTGGTCTCATGTATTCAGCATGGCTTTTTTTTTTTTGCATTCTTGCATTCAACTGTCTATGTCTTTTAATTAGAGAATTAATGCTATTTACATTCAAAGTTATTTTTATAAAGTATGTAGTTGATCCTGTCATTTCATTATTTTTTCAGGTTGTTTTGAGTACATATTTATTACTTCCTATCCTATGTATTTTAGAAGTCTAATGGCTTATTATTTTAATATTTAATTCTTTCATGTTTCAAATTTCATGTTTACTCTACTGGGATATATTCCTTCATGTGCTCTCATGATTGTATTCATCTTGCTTTCTGACCTAAGTATAGGATTCTGTTAAGCATCTTTTATAATGCTGATCGGAGTAGTCATAAATTCCCTTTGTTTATGGTTACCTTGCAAGGTTTCATTTCCTTCAATTCTGAAGTATAACCTTGCAGGAAATTGTAGGCTTGGTTGGCAGTTATTTTCTTTCAATACTTGAAATACATCATTCCATGCCATTCTGGCTGGGTTTAAATTTACTCAGCTGAACTTATAGTTCACCAGGACATGAGTTTGTGTAATGGGTTTTCCTTTAAATATGACTTAGCATTTCTCTCTCACCAATTTTGACATTCTTTGTTTATCCTGAACTTTTGGCTATTTATACATCATGGAGAGGTTCTTTTCTAGTTAGGTCTATTTGGGGTCATAAATGTCTCTTGTAACTGGATGTCCTTGTCTTTGACAAGATTTAGGAGATTTTCTGGTATTATTGACTGAAGAGCTTTCCTATGCATCAGCATCTAGCTTATCTCCCTCTGGAATCTTGTTTATGTGGATGATTGATCTTTTAATGGTGTCCTAGAGACCTTGTATGTTCTCTTTATTCCCTCTTATTTATTTTTATTTTATTTTTTGTTGTCTATAATGTTTTGGCAGGCTCGTCTTAAGCTTGATATTTTCTCTTCTGCTTAATCTAGTTTGTTATTTATGCTTTCAACTAAATGTTTTTATCTGACTCATTAAACTTTTCATTTCCAATATTTCTAGCTAGCTTTTTGTCAAAATATCTCTTAATGCAATTGCTCACTCATATCCTATATTTTCCACCTTAATTAATTCAAGTTTTTTGTTTGTTTGTTTGTTTGTTCGTTTGTTTTGTTTTTTGATATTTTCTTAGGCTTTATTGAACTTTTAAGAAGCAATTCTCTGGAATTTACCTACCTTGGTATATTCTTCTAGGTTTCCTTGTAATTAAATTTTTAATTCTTATACCAAATATTTAAACTTTTTTAGTTTATTTTTTATTTCAATTCTTACTCTTTAATTTTTTCTTTTATTAGTTATTAAATTGTTGATTCATCCTGTTTTTTTCATATCACAAAATTCTTGTTTTAGCTTATTTAATCTATCCAAGACAGAACATCTTCTCCCCAGAAATGTTGATTTTAAAAGGCTATTTATTGGAGCTTTGTTTCTTTTTAAAAGTCTTTTCCAGATTTTCATTGTTTGTTCTAAAAAAGGTTATCACTTTTTGTTTGTTTGTTTATTTTTAATATTTTTACATGCATTTGAACTTTCTCTTTGGGGTTGTTTTTAGCTCAGTTATAAGGAGTCCACTGCCTCATTATATCTTTCATTTTGTTTTCACAACCCAACTTGCTCTACATAAAATTTATAATATAAAAAAACTGTTGGAAATGGTTATTTTTTTTCTACTTATGGGGTTTGATGTTTATAGTAATATATACATATAGTGGTGTATGAGTTTTTTGTGGTATAATGTGACTTTTTACTAATTTACTATAGTTTTCAGATAATTCATTGTGAGATTCAAATTTATACATTTGACACTACTTTGGTTTCCCATAATTCTTCACTTAATTTAAGTATTATAGTTATGATGAATTTAAACAATTATTCAAAAGTTGTTAAGAATGATTGTTGTAATCATAGTTTCTAAGAGATAAATGACAGTTAAAAGTACAAATAACTATCAAAGTGGAATAAAATAGAGTAATATGAGCAAAAGTAGAAAGTCAACAAATCTATAAAGGTATCAACTGCTATTATTTTCAACATCAGATGCTTTAATTAACATAATATTTATTAATGATGCATGACCATTTATTGAAATTATTATCCTAAAATTTCAAAGTAAAATGAACAACTCTGTTAATTGGGGTTATTGAATGCTGTAATTCCAATCTGGTGTAACATATTGTGTAGCAGGCATGAGTCTTTAAAATGATAGAGATTTTGGCTTTGTGCCTGCATTTCACCTCTAATATTCCACACTGACAAAGTGCCTTCCTTTAAACATCAAAATGTAAATAGTGTTTGTACTTGTCTCAGAGTTCCTCCATATTTTACAGCTGTTGCTGAGAAATATGCTTAGGGTTTAATCACTTACTTCAGAATGGGAGGAGACAGGTGTTCTGAAAGTTGTAAAGCATTTAAAATAGAGCTTATGCTGGACTGTGTGTGAGCATATTTTAACTTTTATGCCTTCATGAGACAACAATTTTATTCTAATCTTTCACAGAATATAATCAGATAGTCTGCATTTTTTATTCACCTTGCTTGATTTCACATTATGTTCCTAGTCTCTGCGGTAACAAAATATAGAGGATGACACTTGAATACCAAATACTTATTTGTTGTTTGGTTTATGACAGACTATTCTGCTGTAGAAAATAAGTTTTATACAGAGTATTATGTGAATATCCTTTTCTCTTCATAAATGTGTTAGCCTTAAAAGTTGTCATGTTTCATGAAGTCAAACACCTTCAAAGCATCATGTAAACATTGCAATATCCATTGATCGCTTAATAATCACAAACATTATATGTGATATTGTGTTAGTCAACTTTCTGTTTCTGTGACAAAACACCTGAGAACATCAACTTGAAGAAAATTTTGTTTTTGTTTCTCATTTCAGGAGTTTCAATTCATGATCATTTGGTCAATTTTCTCCATTGTTTCTGGGCCTATGGTTAGGCAGAACCTCACATGGTAGAGCCAAACTGCTCTCCTTATGACAGCCAGTAAAGAGAGAAACAGGAGAAAGGCTTGGACACAAGTGGCCTGGTCCCACTTCCTATAGTTTCCATTACCTCTTGTAATGCATTGAAGTATAAACCTGTCAATGAATTAACCCCTTGTTAAGTCACTTGCCAAAGCCTCTCCTCTGAACATTGCTGTCTTGGGGACCAAGACTGTAATACCTGAGTTTTTGGGGTCTACTTCAGATGCAAACTGTAAAAGTTACATTATGTAAAACATTCACCATAAACACTTTTCTGGTATATAATTCATTTTATAGAGAATTTTATGAAATATTTTAATTTACTTTTATTAAAATTAATAAAACTTTTAACATTAAACTTAGAGACATACTCAATGAAGCTCTTTTTCATGAATGTTAAAAATTATAAATAATATTCACATGTTAAAAGTCATAATTTTGGAGGCTGAACAAAATGGTGGCTGAATAAGATCCACCAGTAGTTATCTTTCCACAGAGATACCAATTTGAATGGTGAGTCACACATGCAACTTCTGTCACAAGGCCAAATAAGCCAAGTTGGAGACCACAGTGCCTGATATTCATATAAGATGAAAAAATATGTTGAGAAAAGAAGGAAAGAGTCGCCAACATCTCCCCTACCCCAACTCCAGGCAGCATGAAGAGAGATACATCCAATATAAGGTATGAATAAAAAGTCCTACTCTTAGCCATGAAACCTTCTGCCAGGCAGAGCTTGGTATCCTCTGAACTTAGGCTAGGATTATAGACTGATGTTATATCTGTCCTATCCAAGTTTGTAAATAACTGTCACTACAGCCCCTCCTCCACATTGGAAGTGGGGACCAAACTTTACCCATGGAAGAGCAGAGCATGATAGGATTTTGCCTTGGGAATCATTGATAGTGAAACTTAGGACTATATAGAAAACCAGCCCTATATCAAGGCCAAAGTTCATAAACAAAGCATTTTGACTTCTGTAGCACCAGGGAAAGAGCTGCATCCTAGGGGGACAGAATTGGGTCTTGGCCTGGATTATCACCAACTGCCATATGAGCCCAAGAGCATATCACTAAGCTTTGCAGGTCTTGTTTTGTGAGACTCATGGTCAATCTGACTTAGCATCAACATTGGTGGCCAAGGAACTGCTTTCAGCAACAATACCTCAAACTTAGCCAGCATAGCATGGGGCATTACTCCATTCACTGGTGGTAGGACAGGGTAATAAGTACAGGAGTTTGTTCTGGAATTAAGTATCAGACTGGTGAAGCATAATGCTGAGCAGATATTAGTTGTCCACATCCCTAGATTTATTTGCATGCAGAGCCTCTGGAATAGCCCTTCCATCAGGAATAGACTTGCAGTCCTCAACTGTCGGTCTTCTATTTGAGCTACCGTCACCTGTGGCTTGTTGCAATGGTCTTGGGCTATGAAGCCATTTTAGCTGTGGACAATCCACAGTATGGCAGGGCTTGGTTTTACGTCACTGCTACACTGGTCTTGGAAAGCTATGCCTCAGAGTGTGAAACATTATTGCAGTATCAGTGACAAAAGTCATGGTATAAGAACATGGGAGTGATCCCTCCGTGTCAGGGCATGGTCCCTCTCATTGTGCTTGACTACATGTCAATAATTGTTAGGTGTCTGGGCCTACTCTGAGTTTAGAAACATTTTCAGGGATACATTTTTTTTTTTTTTTAGGTTTTCCTTCAGTTCATGATGAACCGAATGTATATTAATTACAAACCTGGGTTTGGATTGCGTTTTCATGATGAAACAGTGAAAACACAAATACATGGATTAAAGAATAGATTCATAGAAAATCTATACTGAAATAGTGGACATTATTACATACTCAGTGAAAATAAGTAGTCTTTTTAGAATTTCTGGAAAGATAGGCATAAACAAAGGCAGTTATTATGATAAATAGAAAAAAATACTTAATCTTCAATGTCCACACAACATTGTACAATAATAAGCATCAACAATGAGGAAACTTGACCTCACCTAATGATTAAATAACATATCAGAAACAGACAAGATAGGAACCAGTGTGCAAAATCTCTCAATTGGAGAATTGAAAAGTTTTAGGAAAGTCAATGACTTTAATGAGAACACAGATAAATGATGCAATATCATAAGAAATACTTAAGAGAGAAAGAGATTTCAATAAGAAAAACCTGACCCACAGATATATTAAGTTGAATTAAAAATCAGATAGAAGGAATCAGTGTAAGAATGTATCAGAAAGAAGAAATAACTAGTGGGCCAAGAGACAGCTGTTTGAAAACACAGAGTTTGATAAGAAAGAAAAAATGAAGAATAATGAAGTAAACTTTGAGAAACTTTGGGACAACATTAAAAGAAAAAAAATATCAGGTTATTGAGATTCAAAAGGTACTCAACATTGCCAAAGGGTAGAAAATTACTCAAATAAAAATAATAACAGAAAACTTACCCAAAATAAATATGGATACAAATATCCAGATAAAAGTAAGTCAAACGTCATCAGTCAGACTTACCAAACCAATTATGATCTGAGATGTATTAAAATCAACCTTTCAAAGTTTACAGACAGAGAGAAAATTCTCTTTGCTTCAAGAAAAAAAAAATAACACATAAGGTTATTCCAATTTGGCTGATAACAAATGTCTTTGTTGAAATTTTAAAGGCCAGGAAAATGGCATGTGATTTTCATATTACTGGTGTAGAAAACCAAAACCAAAAACCCTATAAATCAAGAATACTGTACCCAGCAAAACTATTCTTTAGAAATGGAGACAAAGGCATTCCCAAATAAAAGCTGAGAGAATACATCTCTCAGTCCTGTTCTTAAGAAAGGTAAATAGGGTTCTTCAAACTGAAAGAAGGAAATGTTAATGAGTAAGAAGAAAATAGAAGAAATATAGAAATCACTGGTGAGTATAACTATGCAGAAAGATCCAGAATGCTCTGATATCATAAACATTATGTGTAAGTGATTCTTATTTTCAGTAAGAAGACTAAAAACCAGATGGTTAAATAACAAGAACGTTGATAATATGTTGAGTCAGGGGAGAGAGAAAGATATAAAATGGGACACCAAAGTTTAAACATGGCGGAGGAAGGAGTGCTAGTCTGGGAAGGAAGGACTGCTGGTCTGGTGTTTTCTTGATAGTATATTTTATTTCTTTTTTGATTTTTTCACCTTTACTATAATGATATTTTGCTGTCATTTCAAAACAGATGTTTTCTTTAAGCTTCTTTGTAACCCAAAGCAAAAGCTATAATAGATCAATTAAAAAAAAACAGCAAAGAATTGAAACACTATTAGAACAAAATAATTTAATTATTAAGGAAAACTATAAAACAGTGAGAAAGAATGAAAGGAACTACCATAAAATGATAAAGAAGACACAAATAAAAACAGGAATGGAAATAAAGAAATTAGAGTTGACATTGTAAAGCTACAAATAATGGTGAAAAAATATTATGAACAATTCTAAAATAATAAATTGGATGGATAATCAAGAAGAAATAAATAAATTCCTAAAAAACGTAGAGTTTACCCTCATGGATCCTGAAGAAACAAAAAGCATGAACAGAACAATAATAAGCAATAAGATTTAATTAGAAATAAGTTCTCCCATGAAATTCAGGACCTGAAGGCTTTATTGTTGACTTCTACCAAACATTTATATATATTTATACCTGTGATCATCTGTCTTTGTCATGATTACCTTTTTAGCTTAGATCTACTTTTCACAAGTCTGTACCTCCACTGAAAAGTTCACAGAACTATTAACAATGTTGGAGCACTTTGGAATGTAGGTAAAGCGTAACTGAAACAAATTCTTGAGCAGTATATCCTACAGTATCACACACCGATGAACTCTGTGTCCAGATGTACAGAAGCTGAAAAACCAAAGATGGGATAAACACCGCAGAAAATATTTTTCTACTTTATGATTACTAATTGAGGCCAATTATCATATTATAAAAGGAGCATTCATTTGTATTTTATCTTGTTTATTGATAATGTAAAATATTCTCTTTTATGTCAACTTTTTCAATTTAAAATCATACACACAGCAGATGATTCTCGGCCCAGACTCTGAAAAATGTTTTATGAAATATTCATGGAAAGAAATCACTTAGGAGATAGAAAATTGCTTTTTAAGCATAAAATACAATGTTTCTCATGATAAACTTAGAAATTTATTTTATGTAAGATTATTTTTCACATTTGCAAAATGGAAAAGAAAATTTGAAGTAATAATGCAGGAACATCTGTTTGTTGACTATTTATTTATAAATTGGTGAAATTCTTTGTAAATATAGAGTATATGATTTTCAAACATGCCTTCACCTTGTCTTTAAAAAATATTTACATTGCACATTTAAGAATAGTTTCAATTTAGAAAATGTCATTTCAATCCATTGAAAAATACTAATATTAAAACAAACTAATAATTTAATCACTTCAAGTCATTTCAAAATGCAAACTTGTACCTAAAAAAGGAGTCCTTAATAATAATTATTTTTTTATATTCAGAGTACCATTAAGATCCAAAATTTAGTTTGTTTTTAGTTAAATAAATCTACTATCTGTGTATTTCTTTTTATGTGTATAAAATTTTTTTCTGTGTATGTTTTCCTCTGTTCAACCCCTAAATTAAAGCATTTTATATAAACATCCTTCTGACCAGATAGTTTGCCTTGTTATTCATTTCCCTATTTTTCCATTAAAATATGTATTATAATAAAATGTACATAGTTTCACTGCTGCTAACAAGTAAAAGTGACATAAGTTCATAAAAACTTGTTTGTTATTTCCACTAAGTGAAGTCATGAGGGAATGCAGCCTAACTGATTTGTTAAACATCTCTTTTTAAGATGTTTAACAAATCAGTTTATTTGATAAACATAGCTTATTTGAAAAGTGCAAAATATATTTTTCAGCCACAACTGTTATTATTTCACCAAATTATTAAACAGCATTAATTATAAAGCTACCTTTGAAGATGCAGGTGATTTTTCCCCCTTTCTCTACTTCATTGTGTTTCCCTTTTCTTCCATTCTTCCCTGCACTCTACTTATAATTTATGGGAAATGATTACTTTATTTTCAAGATGTATCTGACTCTGATTAATAATTCAATCAATATCAGATGGAATAATTTGTACAAAATAAATGTTGACTTAACTCTTCTCATTTTTTGGTTCCATAACACATCCTCTACCTTAGAACATGAGCTTCCTAATTTTACATGTTTGAGAACTGATGAGGACGTAGAAAACTTTGCTAAGACTGCCCAATAACTAATATGTGGGGGATTTTGGCTTTGAACCTGTGTCTGTGGCTGAAAACCAATGCCCTTAAATATTAGGAGATTCTCCCTTCCATATGATACCTATAAAATTTCTCAAAATAAAACTCTCAGGCTATTATCCCATTTTGTGAAATGGGAGGAATATGTGGAAATAACAAGCCAGTAGAATTGGACTCAACTTTTCATGAGTAGTTCATTTGTGCTATTCCAATGTATCTTGTTGAAAAGAAACCTTTACTCTCATTCGTTTCTGCTTCATATTTTAAAAATATGATTGATTATCAGAAATACTCAAGTACCTTTGGGATTCTGAATTGTTGAATTTTTGTAATGTATAGAAAAGCATGATATACACTATGATCTCAGTCACAAAAAATGGGATATTGTGTATGTATATGCATGACCTGGAGGGATATGTCAAAATGCTGATTGTGACTGGATGCATTTGTTCTTTGCTTGTGTTTTTATTTTTCATGTGATGCACATATTAACTTTTAAAAAAATAAAAACTATTTTTTAAAATACAATTCTTTGTACAAAAGAATTGCTGAGTGGCCATTCTTTGATAGTGATTTTGATACATTTGCTCATGTTTCAAATTCTGCTATGACACCTCAAGTCAAGAGAGGAATTTAAGAATCTGTGAGTACTAGATAATGTTGAAAGCCTTGCTTAAACAGGAGAGAATGGAGATGTAGAAGGCTGAACAGGAGTTAGCATTGAAACAACCTATACCTTTTCATTTTTATTTACCTTAATCACTTAACATTCACATTCAATGTTAACTCATTGACTAAGATGTTTATGTGAGTGAAATGTAAAAAAAAAAAAAAAGAGTTATGTTTATTGATGGAAGGTAAACCTTATCTTTCTCTATGGTAAAAACAAAAGCAAAAAAAGTTATCTCATATAAGATAACATCATTTAAATTAGATATGTCTAATCTTCAAGTGATAATGATACAGTATATATTTCAGTAAACATCATTTTCTTAAAATTATCAACAAGATTTTACTTTATGTTTGGTTTATAGTTGCCACACAAAATAATTATTTACAACGTAAATGTGGATGTGTAACCGATGTGATTCTGCAATCTGTATTTGGGGTAAAATTGGGAGCTCATAACCAACTTGAATCTAATGTATGAAATATGATATGTCAAGAGCTTTGTAATGTTTTGAACAACCAATAAATAAATAAATAAATAAATAAATAAATAAATCTCTGAAAATTTCCTTCATACTATATTGTATAATGGTTTATTTTTTAAGAAATTGTTTGATTACATGTATTTTTTCCTCGTAGATCTTTAAACATTGAAAATTTATTTTGTTAATAATTTATTTTCAGAAATATATATTACATATAATATGACATTGCATATGCTTACACTAATTATTACAATATAAATAGTATTTTAATATTTTCAAAAAATCAAAACTACAATTTGTGTTAATTTAAAAGTGATATAATATTAAATTATACAAATATTCCCAAAAGTTTGCCATTATTTCATAGGAAATGATTCAACCAGCAGTTCTCTCTCCTATATTGATTCATCAAGTTGGTTTAAAATATAAAAGGGGGTGTGGAGTTCCATGTACTCACAAATGAACTCTTCTCTGCTAGTCATCATTAAATATATTTTATATATACCAAGATAATTAGCCAATATTAATAACAAAATTCACCACATGAAATAAATAACAATTTTATACCAAGATAATTAGCCAATATTAATAACAAAATTCACCACATGAAATAAATAACAATTTTATGTTATTTAAAATAAGCTATGAATCAAATCCTTCATAGTTGCTGATTGTTAAATGTTCAATGCCCCACATTATAAAAATAAATCTTATAATCCACTTTTTTAAAGTTTTCCAATAGTTGAAAAATGTACAAGGAGATGAGACTAGGTTGTGTCCCCAAAATATAAATGTATAATTGATAGAATGATAATATTTGACCGTTATAAAATTCTGTATTGAAAATAATAGTGATTTTTAAAAACTTATTTGAACTATTGAAGTGTACAAATAAATTATGATGATTTAGTATGTCAATATTGTTATTCATCGTAAATGTATGCTACTTGATAAATATAATCCTTTAATCGTACTAGCTTTTATCATTATGAGTGAATAAATTAAATAAATTTAAATTCTTCATAAATTTTGTATACACTTAATTACATACACACTTCTATAATCAGTTCCATATGTTAAACATATTTATAAATCTCATAATTATTCAGTAACTGTTTCACTATTTTAGATGTTGGAAATTTGAAGAAGTGTAAATAACACTGGTTAAATTATCAGAGCTATGTGTAATTATGTATCTTCAAGACAATGTGTGAGATATGTTAATAATCTAATTGTCATTTGGAACGGAAACATGCCTTTTGCTGACATCTCTTGGGAGAATGTATTTAAAGTAGAATTGTAATAGAAGGATCAGGATGTGGATTATATCAGTCCACTAAAGCTGTCACATTGGCACAAAGTCTAAGGGAGTGCACAGAGTCAGTAATCAAAACAAATTTGTTTTCAGAGGAACAGCTGAATAGGCCCCTTTTGCTACATACTCCTGCCATGATGTTCTGTTCTAGCCAAGGTCCAAAGCAGCAAGACAAATCAGCCATGGACTAAAGCCTCCAAAACTATGAAGCAAGATAAATCTTTTCACTCCATAATTTTATTATCTCAGGTATTTATCATGGTAATGAAAAGCAGATGAAGATAATTAATATATTAGAAATTAATGCATATTAAATATAATGACTGCAATTAAAATATCAGGACCCACTAGTGAGTACTTTAAAGCTTCACCTTTCTTGTCAATATATGCATTGCATTCCACAAAATAAAATTGTGTAGTGGTTATAATTATAAAGGGTCATTGCTTGAGAGGGATTACAATTCTGTGTAGAATTTAAAGGCCTAGATTTAAAGGAATATGTGGATAGACTAATTTCGAGTACCAGTTGAACAAATAATTAAGCAAATCAGTGGCATTAAGCTCCTGAGAATGGGTCAGTCACTTGATTCCCATTGTTGTAAATAGGTAAATAAAAAGTTATGGAAATAGGAGAGCACACTTTCATTCTGAAAACAAAAGGTGAAAACAAATAAGTCAAGGTCTATTATCATCAGCTATTATAAATTTTCTTCCTTTCAAGGCAAAGACCAAGGAAATCTTCATAAAAAGGATCTGTACCTATTATTGGATCATAACTGGGGAGGAGTAGGGAATACATACATGTAAATTCAACAAAATAACTTTAAAAATTTGATATTAGTTACAAGAATGTAAATTTTATTTCAAAATAAGTTTACTAGTTAAGAAACCGAAGAAAGATGCTTGACTAGCTGATCTAATATGCTTCTTTAAAAACATCAAGGAAACCCAATGAACATTGATAAGCAAACAGCAGCAACAAAAGCTCAATTTCAAACCTGAAACACTAAAAACAATCAGAGATTCGATAACTCAGCATGATAAAACCTAATCCCTAAGGGAAAATAGTCTTATGTCTGTGTTGTACATATTAATGTTATGCTAATGAGCACTATTTTAGTTCACATACTGAATCTATTTTCCAACAAATTAAAATAGAAATACTTTTCAAGATGACTATTAATATAAATATAAAAGTGTATTTGGGATTTTACTATTTATATTAGGAATCTATTTTTTTCTCCAGTTTTCTTACATAACCTTCACAACAAAGAAAGTTTCATATGATTATTTATTTTAATCCTCTGAACATAAATGTGTTAGGTAAAGAATGAACCTTTGAGGTCTAGGTTTTCATTGAATATTAATATTAAGAGTCACTTTGGAAAATGTCTCCATCTGTTCAGATTTCATTATGCAGGACATGATATTAGTACTTGGACACATAATTTATTCAATTATTCATATTTCTTTACACAAAATTTCAAACATGATATGAGATATACCAATTTCTGCAGTTTAATTTACATATTCTTCTCTTGTAAACTGACTTCTTTTATAGCAAAATTGATTATCTTTTACTTTTCTATTACTTCCACTATACTGAAAGATATATTAGACTGAAAAAAATTCTTAATTCAGATTTTATTTTTTTAGCCACCAGAAAAGAAAATGAGATATGAGAACTAGTCAAAAATTACTATTGGACTTTAATTCTATAGTAATTTTCAAAAAGTAATATCATTAGGTTACTTTCAAAGGGATAGTCATTGATATATTCAATTTGTTTATAATGGTGTTATATTATAAAATCATGATTAATCACTATGTGGACTGTTAAAGATAGTTAATAAAATTCTATAAAGTATTAATGGAAAAATTTAAATAATTTATATATCAAGTTAAATATTTTAAGTTAATGGTTAGGTTAGATAAATATTAATTCTGTTAACAGAGATAAAATTGCTACCCCCAAAACATCATAATTTGACTTTGAAATCAAATTATCCTAACTTTTTTATTTACAAAATCTTATGCATATGTTATGTATCACAATTTTCATAAGTATCCAGAAAAATAATACATAGAATGTGTAGTAATATATAGTACAAGAAAAATCTATTTTTCTTATTCAAGTAACACAAATATCCTTAAAATATGTACATATGTTTTTATATGCATGTATTTCAAGTTTTATACATTTTTAAAAAGTTGTACAAATTTAATTTAAATTAGATAATGAAAAATTTCAAGTATGTGATACATATTCTAATCCTAACATTGACAGAAACACAAAGAGGTGTACTTAAAAATGAGTTGAAAAAAATTAAAGAAATTTTAAAAATAGTCAAATAATCCTTGATAATACAGGAAAAGAGGTATAAAAGAATGAAAGCCAGAGTGAACCTGAAGAAAAAAAAATTAAATCTATAAATACAAACATCTGAATGATCATATTGAATATTGCTAAGTTATACATGTGAATGAAAAGTTAGCTAACACAAAATGAAAAAGTAAAGAGAGACCTGACTATAGGCTATATTTATATGCTATGGATAAATAATGATCTGAAAAGCAGAGACAACTGAAAGTCAGCTACACAAAAATTATAGAAGACACAAAATATAATTGCAAACCAGGAGTACAATGTTATTATCAAAATACAGACTATTATAAAAACTTAGGAGAGATTTTAATAATGACAAAGTGAATTTCTTGAAAAAAAGACAATCATAACTTTATAATCCTAATAATGGTGTTTGAACATATATTTAAGAAAGCTTCACTTTAATTACATTTTTAATTAAGTGATAGAACAACCAGAAAAAGTAACAACATGTATCATTTGAATAACAAATTGATACAAATTAAATTATAATTGTGTCATTTGTGATATCTGTAATACTGTCTATGGATTGATTTTTGATTTGTACCAAAGGGAATCATGAAGAATCCAAAAATTACTATTACACAGGATTATTCTTATGATCTGTTGATAGAATTAGAAAACACACATTCTCATAGAGACATTCAAACACACAGATATACATATCCATGACAATGCAGAGAAAATGAACCTTGTTGTAATAATTCAGCAGTTGTACAGAGAGTGAGTAAACTACACGGACTAGTCTGTTATTATTTGGTAGTTACTTTTTTACTATTGAGGGTTTTTTTTTTAATTGACAAGTGTCAAAGTACTAAGATTTCCATTATCTATCACTCTATTAATCTTTAGCTACCTAAAGTTTTTAAGTTAAATTTTACAAATACTTGCTCACTATTACTTGTTCTTACTTTAAACTTGATAGGTTTTTTTTTTCTTTCTTTTCTCCAGAGATGATGACTAAACCCAGGTTTTTTTCCTTCCTAGGAAAGTGCTCCAATACTGAGCTCTATCCCCAAATTTTCAATAGGTTGGCATGGCATCTAATATCAAAACAATATTAGAAGTTAAGCACCTCTCCTTAATTCATTTTACATATTCTTACAAAGGATACAGTAGTCTATTTGATGGGATTCTTATGAAGATTATGAAACATTTGCCCACCAAGATATCAACTAGTAGTGGCAGTGGCATCAAAATGAACATTTTTCTCACAACCTCTAGGCTTTCTTTTATTTGGTATCAAATATGTACTGAACATGTCACTTTTGCTATCTGTTTAATCATTTTCTCAAACCTTCTGAAATGGATCAGAAACAAAGTATGTATGTCCATAGCGATCAAAAATGTGGATAAATAGGGCACAGCAAGTCACAGGAAGTGTTAGAACAGTTTTAAAGTTGAGGCCACAAGTCAGTAACAAACTGGCATCAGCTCTGGGTGATTCCTATCACATCCTAATGCTCACACAGTTTTATCATAATTTCAAGTGACTCCAGTGATCTGCACTTGTACCTGAAATCCGTGGCTGTTTAATGATATGAAAAATTTAAATAAGATATTTTAGGGGCCAACATCCTACTATACAAGAGAAACTGTGGAATGACTACTTCTTTGCTACCTCAGAGAGGGTCATTATTATTCATTTTCATTGTGGAAGAAGTGGAAACTTACAATTTGTCTAAAGTCGTGAAACAGAGGCTGAGCTATTATTTCAAAGTACCATCTAGAGCCACGTTCTCCTGTAATAATGTTGCATGGTCTCATATCTTCAGATACTGTCTCCAGGTGAAAATGCAGAATTCATATGCACTTGACTACATTAACATATTTACTGCATCTCAGAAGATATCTCTCTCAAAAAATCATTTTTCAAAACTTTTCTTTTTCTTACAATCCTAACCACCAACCTATGATCCTGGATAATCAATGGCTGGATGTAAACAACTTTTGTTTTTCAACATGGTGAGAAGTAAAAGCAAGAAAAGACCGGGGTCCCACTCTTCCCTTTGAGGGTATGCCCCAATGTCGTAAAATCTTTCACCAATCCCCACCTTGTAAAGGATTCACAGTCTCTCCGTAGAACCATGGGCTGGGTATAAAAGCTTCAGCTCTTTAGGAGAAAGTCCAGGATTACACTTCAACTAACATCAATACTTCAGTTATCAGTGTCATCTTCCTCATGCATTGTATATCTTGTTTTAACAACTTGAAACAGATTTTTGTCAAAACTAAATTGACTTCATTGATCAGAACACGAGAGATAGATAGTTTCATTGTTGCTTCTGATTTGTATTTCTTATTCCCCAACTACATTTTTTTTGTCAAGAGAAAAAAAATTACCCATGTTTAAATATTATGCTCAAACATAGCTTTGTTGTGATGTTTGAAAGAAATGTCAGACAGATTTTAACTCTACATTATTTCCTATTCCTCCTGCACCTTCCTCAGTCTGATTCTGAATGGCCAATGGATACCATCTGTTCATTTTCTCTGAGAAAAAACTCACTGTTATCTGAGAAAAAAAAAGAATTAAAAATGGATTCATGGAGATAGAACACAGGATAAATACTGCTCAAGTAGATTTGAGAAGTAGCTGTGGAGATCGAACCAATGAACTGGTTGATATATTTTCATAGTGTGATGTATCCTCTACAAGGATCCCCAACATGTCTACACAGATGCAATACCTTTGTGAGAGAAGGTCATCCTGGTAAATTTGACACAAAGAGTGAGATAAAAAATTCTGTTTTCAGTTAGCTAGATCTGAAAGAGACATGTCTCAAACATTTTGGTCAAACATTCACATTTCCCTTTCTAACCCCAACAATCCTGTAAGTCAAAAGTGGAGAAATAAATGAAGATTCAGAAAGATATCTGTAGAAATAAAGAAATATGGGAAGTAGAGAATATATGTTTGGTTTCTAACATATCACACCACTGATAGGATCCACTAAGTGTAGAGGAAATTTAGGGAGAGATATAGAGAGTTACAGATATAGATAGATAGATAGATAGATAGATAGATAGACAGACAGACACACACATAGAGTGTGTTAAAGTAATTTTTTTTCCCCAAGGTGAAAAGCTTGTCTTTCAGCCATTAAGAGAACAGAGCAGAGCTGAACATGGTAGGGCACAATGAGCCCAACTCAGGAGCCTGCCTCTGAGCCATTATGGGTCTTTCCATAAAGCCATGACTAGATCCTGTCCCAGATCTTGCAAGAAGACATTTCCCACTCCTATTTATGTCTTCTGATACTTCACCAAGGGCTAGGGCCTGGAACACTGTGGAGTTTACCTGCTTTATTTGCTATATCATTCAAAGCTAGACACATGTGTGTGTGAGTACACACATACTTGCACATACCCTGCTATTCGACAGTAGGTTGTGTCCATCCTAAGGTTTTCAAAATCCTGTAGATCTGACAATATGGATGCTGTTTTGTCTTGTGCTCTAGTGTGTTGAAATTCACTGGCAGCAGAGATGGGTGAAAGTGTGGGACTATAAGAGCATTGTGGATATCAGAGTGTATTAGGTGGCATATTTGGAAATCTGGAATTCTTTTTACCAAAATAAGTCTTTTTTCTCTCTTTCTTTCTTTCTTTCTTTCTTTCTTTTTTCATGTGTGAGATCCTTATTACTGAGATCAATAGAGGGTAAATATATCAGGTTCTGGTAAATAACTCGGTGTATTGCACAAAGGAGTGGTGCTGGACTCCCAGTATTATGACTCCAGTGAAATGGATATTCTACAATAAGGTATTTTAGAACAAAAATTGAGAATTCCAAACGGTAGCACATGTGTTTATATAATAAATGCCATTTTTTTGTGGTATATAGAGCTTTGCCAATTTTGAAGAATATGAAAGTAAAAGAGAAGAGATTTGAGAATTGTTTTACTGACAATGTTAAGAGTTTAGGCATGTTTATTTCTATAATAGTTTTCCATCAACTAAAAAAGCAAAAACATTCATTTATTTATGATTAATTCTGTGCAGCAATCATATTTGCACATTAAATACTGTGCAGATTCAGTGCTGAGCATGTACATACATGGTAGAAAAATATCTGCCTAGATGGAGTTTATAACCAATTGAGAGAAACGAGTATTAAAAATAATCTCTCTCTCTCTCTCTCTCTCTCTCTCTCTCTCTCTCTTTCTCATTTTAGTTGTATGAAAGATATATAAAGTACTGAGTGGATATTGAGGGTGACTTATTTGCTTCAGAATTCAGAGAAGTCTACTCTGAAAAGAAACCTTTTATGATGGGATATAAGACATTTATGAAGGCCAGCCAGTCTATAACAGAGTTTTATCACATGAGAATCACTCTCTTCTAGAAATGAGACATAGTTTAACAACATAGTTATACAAGGTACATAGACAAATAGAAGTTATCCTGGGTAGGTTTTTTAAAAAGTTAATGAGCATAAAACTTCTATTTTACTACACAGAGCTGTAAATATTGCACCAAATATCTGTGGAAACAGTAAGACATATGAAAAAAAAAAAAAAGGAAGCAGGACAACCAAGAGCAGTATTTGGCCCAGAATAAGAATGTAAAATAAATCAGATGCTTTAGAATAATCTTCAGTGTCAAATAAAAGGTAAATGTTATTACCCAAATAATAAATACTTGAGAGTTGTGTGAACAAAGACAGTTTAAAAATAAGCAATGTAAAGCAAATTAGATTATTTTTTAATGCTTCAAGATGTCAAATTCAGTGAATAGTATAGTGAAATCAAAAGTTAGGTCCAAAGTTTATAAAGTTAGTTTTATGTTTTAGGCACTTTTTTTAAGAGAGAGAGAGAGAGAGAGAGAGAGAATTTTAATTTATTTTTTTTTTTAGTTTTTGGCGGACACAACATCTTTGTTTGTATGTGGTGCTGAGGATCGAAACCGGGCGGCACGCATGCCATGCGAGCATGCTACCGCTTAAGCCACATCCCCAGCCCCTAGGCACTTGTTTTTACATCTAAAAAATACTCCAAATAATGTGATGTTGAGAAGTTACATTTAAGACATTATTTTGGAAATGATAAATTGAGATTTTGGTCATCAAAAAAATGCAAGAGTAGTAGAAAATATAGTAGCTCTCATGAGAAAGACAGTGTTTTTAAAATAATTGGTCTTGGCCTGAATTTTTACGAAGTAAATGTATTGATTGTTTACATAAACTTTGACAGCATTTTTCAATATAAATGTAAATTCACAGAGAAATATATAGAGAAAGGAAACACACATATACACACACAAAAGATAAACATATAGTGAAGTGGTTTGAAATTATTCATTTGTTTTTGCAACATAATTTTTATAAAAAGACTTTGACATCCAGAAAATAACATAGTCCTTAACTTTTTAGATTTACTTCATAAACAATACTGTACAGCAACATTATTGATAGATGATCAATCTTGTTGGAAAAGGTTTTGAGAAAATAATTCGTCTTTATTGTTTAGAAGGCATTGGAACAGAAAAAATCTTATAGGACAAACATAGGAAGCAAAAAAGGGAAAGTCACAGGTCTTTCTCCTTTTCTTTTTCTGATTTTTTCTTTAAGACAGATATAGTGGACACAGGGAAGGTATCAAATAATCTCAGCTGATGAAATTTGAGAACTGTGTGTAATCCAAATTGGGTGGGAAAATATGAGTTAACACCATATCATGATCAGAAACAGAAGTGATTGGGAATGGTATTATACCTTTTGGTATTGCTTTTGGAAAAACATTTTTCTTTTTCTCATAAATTTTAGAATTAAGAAGATAAAATTTGTGGTCCACAAGTAGGCTAGAAGTCAGCACTACATTAATGAATATTGTCAGTGTTTGTTCAGCTTCCCCCAATTTTTTTTTCCCTCCAAGTCTCAAGGAGGAGACAAAATGAACTATCATGAGCTTCATTGACTGTATTCAGGAATGGAACTTCAGAATTTAAACTGCAAGGTATGCTTATTAGAAAATGGTCATGTTAATTAAAAATCTCACATGTACAAATACATAGCATCTAGATATATGTTTAGATCTGTCTATATACTATCCTTCTTATTGTCCATTCTGTATTAGTTAATTCCCTTACTCACTACTTGCAGCACTTTCATGGTCATTTGTGCTCCTGTGCTGAGCTTAAAAAAAAAAAAAGTATAGCAAGCCTCACATTCTTGTGTTCATTGCTAAACCCCTCAGCACTATTTACTTAAATTTTACCTATGCATACCCCTTCAGAGATGTCTTACAGACATGCATACCTGTTATAAAAATATTTATATCATCATTAATCATAATAGTCTCAAAACAGAAGAAAAAAATAGCAATAGAAGAATGAATACACATAGAAAAGTCTATTAATAACATGGAATAAATACAGCAATGAAAAATAAACCTCTTGTGCATAAAACCTTGATAGCTCTATTTGGTATATTTGATAGTGTCTTTCTAATAAATATAAATCACTTTAAAAATTAAACTAGCACAAGTTATCAAACTTTTTTGTTAAGTTTGTTTACAGTTTAAATAACTTTTAATTACAATATTCATTTCTTTTAGTAAATATATTATTTCATATTTTATATCTGAAATTGATGGAAATAAGATTATTTTTTTCTCATGGCTACTATTGATGTGGTACCATTCTTTGAAGGCTTTGTTCATTGTCCATGGACTGTTAAATCTCCATTTGTTCTAAATCAAGAATCTGTATGTCTGTGCTTGTTATTGATCCTTTATTATATTGTGTTGGCCTTGTTTTTATATTTCTGCAAAAAACTGCTTTCTTAACTAAAGCAATGTTTTAATGAGTCTTCTTTTCGGTACTCTAATTCATCTTACTTCATTTTCTTATTTTGAATTCTCAAAGCCTTTGGATTTCCACATTTATTTTACAATCTATAAGTCAGTTTTCACAGATTCAAAAATACTGATATTTTGATTAGGATTATATTGAATACATGGATCAATTTAGGGAGAGTTAATTCCTTACCAGGTCAAGTCTTGAAAATCATCATTATGTTATCTATAATTATTTAATATTTTCATAATATTTAGACATTTTCCATGTAGAAATCTTGCATACTTTTATTAGATATATTTCCATATGATTCATACTTTATATTACTGTCACTTTTTAATTTAATTTTATGATTGTTTATAATATACAAGGAATTTCTGTATGTATATTGAAATTGAACTTTAATCCAGTGACCTTGATGAAGACTTATAATTCTTGTTCTCAGTCATACAATCCAAGAAACTAAATGCTGTTAATGACATCAATATGATTGGAAGAACGTTCCAAATGTAGAAAAGAATGAATCTATACAATTACTTTAACCATGTGAGACCCTTTGGAGCGAGCCCACATAGGCTGTGCTTGGACTTCTGACAGAGAACACTGAACTCATAAACTAGTGTTATTTGTTAAAAAGAAATAGAAAACTAGTAAAGATTGAATTATTGATCTTTAGACCAAGTGTAATTGATTTAGGTGAATCCTACAAGTTTGACAATTTAATTGCAAATACTTGTAATTTTCATCATTAAGTTCTTTACTCTTGAGGCATTATACCATACATCCTTAAACTATGATATTGATAATACCCTTTACTAGTTTATTGTTAATATTAGAATCTTAAAATTGTCTAATTGCAATCAACACTCTTTTGTCTTTATGCCATTGTGGATACCATTTTAATTTTGTATATATTTTAAACAAAGTTGTTCCTATTTTCTCTGTAGGTCCTCAAAATTATGTTTTATACTGGCAAACAAGCAAACTGAAAACCTGGCAAAGGGCAAATTATCAACTACAGCCAAATGAGTTTTATTTTCTGCGGCATCCTTGACTGCCTCATTAGATTGTTAGTCCTAACAATATATAGTCAAATAGGTATTTTCTGAAGATCTTTAGTTCATTTCCTACAGAAATGGCAATATGAAGTTAGCACAATTAACTTTTTAAAGAATTGGTTCTCATCTCCCCCCCTTACCACTCAGTTCTGATTTCAAGGGAAAAGCAATCCACAAGAAATTATTAAGTAGAAATACTTTTGGATGAAGCTTGTCAGGATTTTCTCAGGATAAATTCAGTTGTAAAATTCTTGTGCTATCTTTAGGATACTGGAATGGAAAAAAGACCCCAATGGTGCAGACAAAACTAAAACAATAAAGATTAGAAGGAAAAAAAAGAGATGAAATTGAAACATAAAAGACAAAACTTATGAGAACATTCAAATAAGAAAGACTAGTAAACCAATCAATAATAAAATAGCATTCACATAGGAGAGGTTTGTCAACTATTTTCTAACTCATAAAACATTTCTTATAATGGTATGAATACATGCAGAATACCTGGCTATTATTAGAATTTGGGCATATTAAACATGGCATTTGCTTACGCAAATAGCATTCATTATAACAAACTTGATTTCCAGACTGGTTATTAAAAGGATATATTGAAGTTGAAGGGTAAGGCAACAGAATCAACTCTTCACCAAATTTAATAGTGGATAATACAGATCCCCCTGAAGAAACTATTAATATGATACAGGATGCATAGGCAAAGATGACAGAAAGAAACATAAAAGCTCAATGATTACATTGACAATGTTTAAACATGATCGTTTTCAATTTTGGCTCATCATTTAATTTCCCTGAATCATATATTTTCACATTTGTTTAAAGTTAAAATTATATTGATCTGGAGGACTCCTATAGTTTCAATAAGTTCCAATATCCCATTGATTCCTGGATTGAAGCCTATTTAGTTCAATATTATATTAGTCACCTCACCAAACTATCAGGGAGTTCTAATGATGGTTGAGGGAGAAACTAGATTCTAAACATATGATTATGTATAGTGAAAGATTCAAGGTGTCCTGAGTTCTGATCTAGAACATGGGAAGGATGGCTTCTCAGTAAAAGGCTTCCAAAATAAATATGACAACAAAATCCAGACATTTCAATTCTATAACAGTACTACAGAGTCTATTACAAGCTAACATAAAACATATTTGTTACTTAATACAAACTATTCCTATTTTAGTCAAAATTCTTGATTTTTTGATAAATGCCATTTAATCCATTGGTATTGCATGTACAAATCACATATACATTCAATCTCTCAAGAGTGAGATTTTTCTTTTAGAGCCTTTACTTCAAATATTTGCATTTATACTTTACAACTTGTAATGTGATATTCGAGTTGAGTTTTTAGGAGACCTATTCAACTTTTCTCATTCACCAAAATTAAATGGTTTTCTGTGTATTCACTGTCAAGGTATTGCTATATTATAATCATATCACTGGAAATGACTATGAAAGGCTCATTATGTACAATTTTACATACATTATTCATATTATTTAAAATATCTGGTAAAAATAATGTATATTATATATCATGTGAAATTTCATATATGTGCAGTGATACTTTCTATGTTTGTTTATTTATTTTTTGTCATTTTTTGGTATTGATCCAATAAATGCTTTGCCACTAAGCTATGGCCCTGACCCCTTTTTTAGTTAAAAAAAATCAGAGTGGAACATTTTTTTATTAGTGCATTATAGTTATATATAATAAGGGAGTTCATTTGACATAATCATGCATGCAGGGAATATAATTTGCTCCATTTGGATCTCCAATACTTCCACCATTTTTTTTAATATAGATGCTTATGGACATGTAAGGGTGGAACTTGGTGTGGTATATTCATATACATACACAGTATGTACTAGCATTACTTGGTCAATTTCATTCCACAGTTTCTCTTTCTTTTCCCTTCTTCATCTTTCCCTTCAATCTCTTACCTCTACCCCACTGAACTTCCTTATATTTTCCTGGGATACACTTCTTTTTTGTTTTTTGTTTGTTTTCCTATTTTTTCTACCTTCTGCATATAAGAGAGAACACTGAACCCTTGACTCTGTGGATAATTTCACTTAGAATGAGTTCTCAGTTTCATCCATTTACCAGTAAATGCCACAGTTTCATTCTTCATGATGGCTGAGTAAAATTTCATTGTGTATATACATTACATTTTCTTTATTCATTCATTTGTTTTCAGGTACCCGAGGTTGATTCCATAACACCTATTGTGAATTGTGCTGCAATAAACATTAATGTGGCTATATCGCTGTAATATGCTATAAATACAAAGGACTTGGGAAATAAGTCCTTGAATGGTGGGTCCATTTCTAGTCTTCTGAGGAATATCTATATTGCTTTCCAAACTGGTCTTACTAATTTGCAGTCCCATCAACAGTGTATGATTGTACATTTCCCCCTCTATCCTCACTAGTATTTATCATGATTTTATTCTTGAAAATTGCCATTCACATAAGAGTGAGAGGAAATTTCAAAGTAGTTTTGACTTGCATTTCCCTGACTGCTAGGGATGTTGAACTTTATTTTATTTTTTTCATATTTCGATTGGTCTTTGTATTTCTTCTTTTCTGAAGTGTCAGTTTATTTATTTATTTATTTATTTATGTTCATTAATTGACTTGGTCATTTTTTTCTTCTTTCTTGGTGTAAAAACTTTTTGGTTTCCTTATATATTATGGCAGAGTAGCTGGCAAAAAATTTCTATTTATAGGCTCTCTCTTCACACACTTGATTGTTTCTTTCACTGTGCAGAGTCTTTTAATTTGATTCTATCCCACTTATTGAATCTTGGTTTCATTTCCTGAGTTTGTTTATTTATTTATTTATTTTAAGACAGGGTCTCAATGTATTATCAGAGTCTACCCTCAAACTTGTGACCCTCCTTCTCTCTGGTTCAGCCTCCTGAGTTACTGGGATGTGTGTGCCACTGCACCCAGTTGAAATGTTACTTTTACAACTGTATAGTTCAAAGTCAATGTTATTTATTGATGATATGTTTATTGTTTTCAATTAATAACTTTCTTCTCACTTCCTTTACTAGCTAAAATATTCATGGTTTCCTCTGAGTAAATACATCTTTTATATCATCAAATCATCAAAGTATACTACTTTGGGAAAAGACATACATAATCAAGTTTAATTAGTATTAATTGATTTCATTTAGACTCGCTAAACTACTAAACATACTCTTTTTCAAATAAATTAACTTTCTTAATGAATCTAGAAGATGAACCCAGGATGACATTTTTTTCAACTGCATTTTGAGAAAGCATACTTGTGGAAATGTAGGCATATGCATGCACAGTCTGATTATATCAAAAGGCACACATCCAGTACTCAGAAGAAAAACAAATATCATTGGCATTATAAGAACCCATCATTACATCAGAGGGTTGACTAAAGCCATAGTGTAGTATTTTTTTTCTTATTTATTCTAATTTTTTGCTTCCTATGTTTCTGAGATTCATTCATATCCTTTCAGGTAATTGTAATTTTCATTTTATTATTTTATGGTATCTCATTATTGAAACACATCGCTATTGCTAGTCGCAGTGGCATAGGCTTGTGACCCCAGCAGCTCAGGAGACTGAGGCAGGAGTATCTCAGGTTCAAAATCAGCCTCAGCAATTTAGTGAGACTATAAGCCATCTAGTGAGACCTTATCTCAAAATAAAAAAGAGAGAGAGGCACTGAGGATGTGGCTTCCTGGTTAAGCACCCTGGGTTCAATCCCTGGTACAAAAAATAAAAATAATAATAATATTCTATTCATTCTATTGTTGATGCACATCTTTTTTTTTCCCAAAATTTTTTTCAAGCTATTACAAATAGTGCTACTATAGGCATTTAAAGTACTTATTTTAGTAAAAGTAAGTCATGTGGTCAAAACCACTGTTGATATTACATTCATATACAAAGAGATTACAGACAGGGAAGATTTACTTACAGCCACTAAAACACTGATTGACCTATATCCTCATAGGCAAGATAAACAAAATAGCTTTTTTTTTTGATACCTGGGATTTAACTCAAGGAAACTCAACCACTGAGCCACATCCCCAGCCCTATTTTGTATTTTATTTAGAGATAGGGTCTCACTGAATTGCTTAGCACCTTACTTTTTGCTGAGGCTAGCTTTGAACTCACAATCTTCTTGCCTCAGCTGAATCACAATCTGCTGGGATTACAAGTGTGTGCCACAGTGAATAGCCAAAATAACATTTTTACGATGAAATGAGATGTAAATATATACATATAATGTGAAGACACATTTATAATAACAACAATATTTAGATAATTTAAAACAAAATGTATATTGTGATATATAATATATAAATATATGAGAAGTGTGTGTGTGAATACATACACACAATGCGTAGGTCTTCAGCTTAAAAAAAAACTTGCTAATGATAATTTCTAGGTTGATTATTGCAATGGTATCAGTTTTCTTTCTGACAGATACATATTTATTTTCATTTGTTTTGATCTTATTGCTCTGAGCAGAAAGTTAATTTCTGATATGTAAGTGTGTGCACACACAAGTCTAATGATTTTGTTAAATATATATTGTTTTAGTTAACTTTTTTGAAACTCTGGCCAAACAAACTGGCAAGAACAACCAGAGAAAGAAAAGTTAATTGGCTCAAGATTCCAGAGGTCCCCCACTCCATACCTCTGAGCTCAAGGTCACACAGAACATCTTGAAAGAAAAAAATGTGGAAGACAAAAGCAGCTAAGAACATGGCAACCAAGAATCAGAGACAGGGCATGCTCACCAGGGACAAATTATAACCTCCAAAGGCATGACCTCCTCCAGCCCCACCTATACAGTTATAACCCAATTAATCCATATCAATGGATTAACTTATGATTGGGTCACACCACTTATAATCTAATCATTTCACCTCTGAAAATTCTTGCATTGTTTCACACAAGGAGTTTTGGGAGACACCACTTTTCCAAACCATAACACACATGTTTAATTTCTCATGGATACTTAGGCTATTATATTTCCCATACATTTTCTATTTCTATGCTTACCTTCTCTTTTTTTATATAGCAAAGATGCTCTACTGAAATAAATATTGTAGAATGC
Organism: Marmota marmota marmota; assembly: GCF_001458135.2. Lineage (NCBI taxonomy): Eukaryota > Metazoa > Chordata > Mammalia > Rodentia > Sciuridae > Marmota > Marmota marmota. The sequence goes on from NW_025999932.1 coordinate 19,676,279, forward strand.
ATGTACTTTTTCTAGTCAGAAGCAAATAATATAAGTACAATAAATCCTTTAGTGTTTAATAAATGTCTCAAACTTTTGAATCAGTTTCATTTTCATGTGGTTCTTTTATTTTGTGCATCTTATTTAAATTTATGTCTTTCTACATCTATATCTAATTGGGTTTTGCATTATTTTTTAATAATTGGATGCTCCAAGAAAATTCCTAATTTCACCATATTTAATTGATTGATGAAAATTATCACACATATTTATACATAATTCTAATCTTCCTCTCAGTCTTACAAATGTATATAATTTTTTCAAAATGTTTCATTTATGTATTCTTTCATTTGTTTCTTTATAAGTTTTAACTATATTATTTTATTTACTTTCTTTTAAAAAAATTTTATGGGTGCATTACAATTATACATACTAGGGAGAGTCATTATTTCGTAGTTCTACAACATAATTTGCTATACAACTTCCTCCGCACCTTACCTGTTCTCCTCCCACCCGCCATGTGCTTGCTGGACTCTACTCGTATTATAATTCACTGTGCTATATTCATACCTGCTCACAGCATAATTTGGTAGATTTTGTTACCCAGTACTTCCCCATGTTCTTTCGTATTCTCTCTTAGTCCCCTTCCTCTACTTTTTAAGTACCATTTAGAATTTTAGATTATTGATGAAGGATATTATTTAGATTTTCCATGCTGTTAGAGTTTTTTAAAAATGTTTGACATTTTTAAATAATTACTTTCTTATAATTTTCATTATTTTATTTTGCATTTAATTTATATTTTAGATCATTTTGATTAGAATATTTATATAAATAGCATTTGATCATTTTGTGATTTCTCAACATATGCATGTATATTAAACACTGTTTTTTGAAAAGCAATTTGAAATGATTTCCTAAATAGTGATAGGTATTGCTCTACTTCTTCATTATAAGTTATGTAGAAGTGGAAAAGAATTTTTTGTTTTGTTTTGTTTTTCATATAAGTGGGTGATCTTTGTTGTTTGGATCCCAAAGTAGCAGAGGTTTTTGGCAGTATAGCCCCACCCAAGACAAGGTAGACATGGTTACTTGCTACTCATATAAGTTAAGTTGCCTATGGAAAATTACCACAGACTAGGGAGTTTAAACAATAAATATTTATTACACACACTTTGGGAGACTCAGAAGAAAAAATCCAGGTACTAGTATATACAGAGTTTGGCAAGGCTCTGTTTCCTTGTTTTCAGATGACTGACTCTTTATTGTGCCCTTGAATGACAGAGGCAGAGAGACAGAATGGGAGAAAATATTTGTAAACCATAATCTTATATGGGGTTAATATCGTAAGCATATAGATATACAGTTCAATGACAAAGCAACGAATAGCTTGATCAAAAAAAAATTTAAATCAAAGAACCTAAGGAACACAAATAGTTATTTTTCAAATGAAGTAATATAAGTGACAAAAAGATCTAAACAAAACAAAACAACCAAAAAAATTCAAGATCACGGACCATCAAAAAAAATCAAAATTAAAATCACAGTGAGATATTACTCCACGCCTGTAGAATGACTCTGATTGAAAAGACAAATGGTAAATGTTGGTGATGATGTGGAACAAAGGGAAGACTTGTACACAGGTGGTAGGAATAAAAATAGTGTGGCCAGGATAGAAAACAAAGTGGAGACTACACAAGAAATTAAAAATAGAACTACCACATGATGCATCAATCCTGCTATGAGGTATACATTTAGAGGAAATAACATTAGTCTGTGGAAGGAATATCTGAATTCCTAGGTTCATAGCAGCTTTATTCACAATAGCTAAGATGCAGAATCAGCTTGAGTAATTTGTGGGACTTCAGCTTAAAAAAACTTGTTAATTCCAATTTCTAGGTTGATTATTGCAATGGTATTATTTTTCTAATACCATCATTTAGAATGAAGAAGTAGAGCCATACCTATCACTATTTAAAAATGAACATACATAATAAAATGGCTATTGTGGCATGTACACATATACTACTTAGCAATACAAAGAAGAGCACTCTGTTCTTTATGACAACAAGAATGAATGTGAAGGACAATATGTTAAGTGAAATAATGTGGGCACAGAAAGAAAAGCAACACAAGATTACTATACTCAGGTATGATCTTAAAAAGTTGATCTCATAGTCATAGCATACAATGGTAGTTACTAGGAACTAATCTGGTTGTATAGGAAGTGCAATGGATATGTCAGTCAAAGGAAACAAATATACAGTTTGATATGATAAATGACTTCAAGAAACGTATTGTACAACAATGCAACCATAGATGGTAACAATATACGATATTCTTGAAAATAGATTAATAAATTGCGTTAGCATCCTCACTGTCAAACTAATAACTATGTGAGGTGCTTCATATCCTAATTGCCATCTAGTAATAGGTCTATACTTCAAAACATCATATTTATAATATATAAATGCAATTTTATCTGTCAACTTAAAAATTAAAATAAATTTCTATAGTTAAATTTCCAATTTTATTGCTTTCAAACTCTCTCTGCTACAAAATATTAAAACATATCAGAATTCAGTCAACTTTTGAGTGATGACTAGTATGATGGGAAAATCCAAGTGGAGGCAACTACTGATTCTACTTAGGAAAATGGGGAGCTAAGTTCAACTATTGCACTCCTGGGACTTTCAGGTCTCATGTGGATGTGGTCTCCTCTCTCTTTAGTTTTTCTGGATCTCAAGCCCTCAGACTGAATTTGTACTTATTAATAAAAACAAGTTGAAACAAGTTAATAAATACAAATTGATAAATGCAAAGAAATTAGAGTCTTGGAAAATTACTGTTATTTTAAGTTTAATAAGATGCTATCACTAGTTAAATCTATACATGCAGAAATAAACTTTTTACTAGTATAAACCAAGAGTCTCTGGAAAAAATTTTGAGACTGTCAAATATTAAAATAAAGTAAAATTTTTAACAATATGGGCTTGGGATGTGGCTCAAGTGGTAGCGCGCTCGCCTGGCATGCGTGAGGCACTGGGTTCGATCCTCAGCACCACATTAAAATAAATAAATAAATAAAGACATTGTGTCCACCTAAAACTAAAAAATAAATATTAAAAAAATTTTAACAGTATGTATTACCAGAAACTTTTTTCTTCTACCTGGCAAGAATTATAGTAGAATCACATTATTTTAATTCAAAAGTATAGCACCTTATACATTTTCTATCATAAATTATTTTTGAGAACAATGAAATTTTACAGGATATTATATTTCATCTTTACATTAAGAAAATTAAGCTACCTGGATTTGATAAGTGAGAATTACAAGCAACTTAGATAAATTTTAAAATTCCTGATTTCCAAAGAGTGAGAAAAATCCCAATAATATTCCAGGATATTTCAGCTCATTTGACTTTTTTTTATGTCAGACTTTTTGAACAGCTGAGATATAATCTTTAAATAATAGAATATATAGCTCTAACTTATACTTATTATTACTGTGAAACAGAAAAAATGTTTAATTAGCATCCTCAGTTTAAATAATTACCTATATAATAGTTCATAACCCTTTTCCAATCTATCACCAAATTGCCAACTTTGAATGTAACCCAGAGCAAAGCAAAAGGTCCTTGGGTGAACAGGCAGGACTTCTGTCCCACCTAATACAACAGCTCTTGTGTATCTGTTAGATTGTGTAGATGGCGAATGATTAAGGTAAGCAGATTGCATTGCTGACTCCTAGCAGCATTAAAGAAAATTATTTTCAATTCTAAAACAGTTATTCAGAGAAATTCAGACTTGACTTGCCGCTAGAATGCTTAGTCATTGAATGCCTGATATGGTATTCCAAGAAAGCAAATAGCTTAAGCTATCCATGACAAACATCCTATTTAAAGGTATATGATCCAAATTGCTATTAAAATGGGAAAGGTCACCAATTCCCCACATTTAAATGGAAGTGTTATGTGTGAGGTTCCTCCTTTTACTGCATTGCCCCATATACTCTTATGTCCCCATACACAGTTCCTCAAATCCAGAATAGTTCTTGTTTGGTTACAGATATATCTGCAACATATTCTACCTCTTGTTAAGAGATACAGGCATTTTTAATGATAACCTGAATGTCAGTGGGGAAAGTAAAATTTCACATTTATTAGAATTTAAAATAGTTCATGGGCTTCTCCACTTTGAATAGGCAGAGAAAGAAACAGACATAGAGGTATACCTTCATTAATGGACAGTGACAGTTTTCAAAAGTGCTTTGATCGAGATGACCTTAATATTTACTTCAATTTGGCTGAATTTTAGACCAACATATTCTTATCCCTAGAGCCTTTATAAAGTCCAGATGATTTCACTTTCCTCAGAGCATTTTCTTTAGAAAACTTGTAATTGCAATTTTTTGTCTCTGCTCTTTTGTAATGTCTTTTTCAAAATATTCTCTTTCGGACTTAAAATTCAGCATTCTCTTTGTCCAGACTTGACAATCATTTCTTTGTATGTTGTCATTAAGGAAAATGGCATTTCCATCTCCTAGTCTCTGTAGAAAGGTGGGAGCCTAAATTCAGGTGGGCACCTTGCTTCCAGTTCTGAATTTTGGTTATCATGGAGACAACAGAAAGGTCCTTTTCCTTTAGGTAAGATCAATTTACAAACAGGAAATGTCTATAATTCATATCTCAGAATTTAAAAACTCTTATAAATTGTTTCCATTTGAATTGTTTTCAGACTGTTTTTTGGCTTCTCTCCCTCATTGTAATAGTCCTGCATCAGGTTATCTTTACAAGTTTAATTTTGTTCAGTAAATTTTTGCTTTCATGGATCTAAGACTTGGAAATAATTCTAAAATTTAATAATATAAAATCTGAAAAATTAAAATGTGTACAGATCTCTGTGAATGAACGACTATATTTTCAGAACACTTGTGCCCTGTGAAATTTTCAGGTGCAAGTTTCCCAAAGTTGCTTTTAATAATTTGTTCAAGAAGACTAGCCATTGTTTGCATGTGAGTCTACTCTATTTTTTTTTTTCCTTTTCCATGTTAAAAATGGTCAAGTGATTCATAACCAAAAGCTATGTTGAAAGTGATGGGTTTTATTCTTATGATTAACCACATGGATTACCTTTCACAAAAGCTTATTTGGTAATCATCAATTATTCATTGCTGACTATCAAATACAAAGGCTAATACCATTCCTTAGTATAATATCACTGTCTGGAAGACATACTGAAATTCCTTAGCATGCTGAAGAGTTTGGGCTGTTTCATGATGCAGAAGAGAGGGCTGTGAGTTTTTCTCTTAAAAAAATTTTATTTGCCCCGTATACAGATTGTAGAATCACATCGGTTACACATCCACATTTTTACATAATGCCATATTAGTAACTGTTGTATTCTGCTACCTTTCCTATCCTCTACTATCCCCCCTCCCCTCCCCTCCCATCTTCTCTCTCTATCCCATCTGCTGTAATTTAATTCTGTTCCTTGTTTTTTTTTTTTTCCCCTTTCCCCTCACAACCTCTTATATGTAATTTTGTATAACAACGAGGGTCTCCTTTCATTTCCATGCAATTTCCCTTTTCTCTCTTTTTCCCTCCCACCTCATGTCTCTGTTTAAAGTTAATCTTTTCCTCTTGCTCTTCTAACCCACTTGAATCTAAAGTATGAAATATGAGATGTCAAGAGCTATGTAATGTTTTGAACAACCAATAAAAAAATAAAATAAATAAATAAATAAATAAATAAAATACACACACAAAAGAAAAAATAACATAAGTTAATAACATAAGTTCAGCAAAATTGCTGCACATAGTTAACATTTTGAAATCAATATGGTACCCCTATTCTGGATTATCAAATTTTAAAAAGTAACAAAAATTCTTTTAAACAGCAAAAAAAAATTAAATACATAAGAACAAATCCAACAAAAGATGAGTAATATGTTTATGAAGAAAATTACCAAAAAAAATTGAACATGATAAGAAAAAGGCCTAATTAAATGGAGTGTTATTTTACATTCATGACTAGGAAGACTCATTGTCATACAATGCTAGCTAACAGATCTGATCAATAAGCTCTGTACAATTAAGATATTTCAGAAAATTATTATCCAAGTATATCTAAGAAAAACTGAAAAGCAAGATTATTTTCCCGCCTGATAGCGAAGTTAATTATAAAACTATTATCATTAAAATTGTCTTATATTGAGTCAAGGATAAAAAGATCTAAACAGATTTAAAAGAAGTGCTAGGTTAATAAGTGATAAAAAAAAGACAAATCATTGGACCAAAATTGATTGGTACAAATCATTGGACCAAGTATACACTCAATGAATGGTGATTATAAAATTGGTTATGATAATATGAACAGATTTTTGTATCACAGTATACAAAAATCTATTTCAAGATCATTAAAGTAAAACATTAAAAAGCAAAACAAAAAAAACTTTAAAAAAATTTTATTTGCCTTTCCTGGAAGAATTCTTTATCTAAAGTCAACATCTAAATGCTTTATCCTCAGTAATTTGGCTTCACAGACAAATTAAATAATTTACAACAAGGTTAGGCAATGTGTTGACATTGGCCATAAGTATGTATAAAAACACATATAAAATACTCAATGGTGGCAATCAGTATGGAACAAAAGTTTTGGATTTTGAGGTATTTTATCTCATAATGTGATATAAATTTTTAAAAATGACATGGTTTTGACAATATAGGTATAAAAATAACAAATCAGTATTCCCTATTAGACCTAGTGACCCAGGTAAAAAATATTTATTCCCATCTTCATGTGATTTGTCAAATAGACATTTTTGTTCAAATAGATATTGCTGCATTGGTTTGGATGTATTTCGCCCCAGAACCTCATGTGCTATAAGCCTGTTCCCCAGTGTAATGGTGTTGAGAAGGTAGAAGATTTAAGAGGTGTGGCCTTGTGGAAGGTAATTAGATCTTGGGGCTCCACCACCATGAACAGACCAATACAGCCTAGTAGGCATGGAACTAGACTAGACTAGTTCTCATGACTGTGGAAAGTTACAACTGAGGTTACCCCACAAGCTTCCTCCCTTCTACTGTGTCTGGTTCCCTTTCTGCCTCTCTGCCATGTTGTGATGCAGCCAGGGTGCCCTTGCTAGGACAACAGAGCACTATTGTTTGAACCTCCTAGCCACCAGAATTGTGTTAAATGAATACATTTACTTCAGAATTACCCAGCCTTTGTTATTTTTTAATAGTGATTTAGACTTAGACTAAAACATTAGATTAGGTAGAAACCTGATAATATAATCCACATATCCCTTATATTCTTTAAATTAGTACTAAGTAAATGTTCTTTAGAGAGACACTGTTTATAGTTATTTATGAAATTTAGATAGCCACCATCCTGTAAAACATAATTTTAAATACTTTATGTTTTTTGCTAAGATATTTCTTCAATGCATCATGTAAAACTGAAACAACTGAAGACTTGGAACATTTTATTTAGATTATTTCTTGATACGTATTTATATATGACATACTAGAATATGTGATTACAAGAAAAACAGAAATCATGATATATATGTGATGATCTATTAAAACACTCTAATGCAAAAATGAACGTGTGTTTATGTACATGAAGTCCAAAAGAAAAGCGAAAACATATTGTTAGGAATGCATAAATGTGAATGTACAGAAAAATTTGTATCTTTATATAATCATGTAATTGTGAATTTCTTACATGAATATGTATTTATTTAAATTAAAACATGCATGTCATAAATGAATATGGGCTTCATAGCCTCATTTCCAAATCCACTATATGTCAAGCTGTTTTGTCCCAGTGTAACCCTGCATACACTTTAGCTGTTCACACGATATTTGGGGGAATATTGTTAACGATGTCACATGAGAGGAGAAACTATAGAAAAAAATAAACATTCCACAAAATTTGTTTGCCATTTACTTTTTATTTTTATTTTGGTTAAAAAAATGTACTAATCACACTCAGCAGCAACTCAGAGACAACATAATCACATACAAAATAACTTACTGTGAACCATATGACACCTTTACCCCCTGCATACATAATAGTCTTCCTCACTTTGGGAAACCTAATCATTAATCAGCATGAATCTTTCCAAATTACCTGTTTATACCAGTGGCTATTGAGCTACAGAGTGCACATCCCATTAAGGTGACCCTAAGTCCTCACAGTCAAAGAAGCAAAACCAGTGTGATATGGCACAAGAGGGAACTGATGAATGCTTGTCCAGACATACTGGGAACATCAGCATTAGGATGCTACATATTAGAGAGACCCCAGGACATCAATAATGACTCTAAAAATAGCTCTGACCTATATAGAGCTTTGTCTTTCCAAAGCGGATATGAACACATTATACGAAGAATGGCAAGCTTACACCTGGGGTAAATTGCAGCCATATTGTATGTTGTTTTTGTCTAGCTCTAGGCTCTTTCACTACAACTCCCACCCTGGGAAAACTTCCTGTCCCAACTCGTAATGAGGAAGCCAGGTCTAAGCCTTAAAAGGTACTGTCAATTGAACTTCTAATATAAATCTTTATATACTTATAAAAATACCTGGATTCTGGATATAACTTAGCTTCAGTGACTCAAGAGGAGTCAATGGAGAATGAATCAAACTGGAGAGGAAGGTTCACAAGACTTTAGGGAGGTGGTTCAGAGTGGAGCTATTTTTTATATTTTAGCCAGAGGCTAGGTTTGCAGAGGACACTTTCAGTTATGCTGCCTGAGGACACTACTTTCCCCTGTCATGATCATGCACACTACAGGAATCACCTTTATCCCACTGCTGGTGTACTTTTGTGTAACATGGGTGGGGCTGCTGTTCTAAAAGGAATCAAAGGAAATGTTCGCTATGGGCTAAAAAAGACAGTGAATGAATAGTGAAGGAAAATATAATCAGATTATTTGAAAAAAAAGTCATTAAGATTGGTGTACTCTGGATAATATCATGGAAAAAGAATATTTAACTACAACATTAGAAACATCATAGTCATTGACACAAAGGCAATTCTTATATATCAGAAGGGACTGTTTTAAACAAATGAATTAAAAGGATCACTTTCTAGAAAAAATAAAGACATTCTAATCTCTAATTGTAAAAAAATAGCTGTTTTCTCTGAAAGCAAAAAATAAAAGGATAATCGTAAGTAGGCATTCAAATGAAAAGATAAAAAAGAGGTGATAAGCTAAATATTATCCAGTATAGAATTAATAACAAAAACATTACATGAAACAAAGATTGATCATTGCTTTTATAAGTATCACGATTAAATACACTATACATATCTATGCAACAATATGGGATGACATTTTCTTAAAGCAGGAGAAGGAGGGGCAATAGGGAAAACAAAAACAGAATATTTTAATTAATTTCATATATTTAAACAGGAATCAAGTGAATACAAATTATGAGAACTAATCCAAATTATCCTAATCAATAGGTAGATTTCAGAGACTATATATATATATATATATATATATATATATATATATATATA
>NW_025999932.1:19685822-19698624 GCF_001458135.2 Marmota marmota marmota
ATATATATATAATTTCCATGAAAATGGGTGGAATCATGTTAAATGAAATAAGCCAGACTCAGAGAAAATATTATACTTTTCCCCTCCCATGTGGAAGCTAGAGGGGGAAATAGAGGGAAATGTTCAATATAAAAGAGTGACCCTTAGGATAGAGGATCCATAGGAAGTAGAGAAAAGACAGTGGGGGTTTTTGAGAGGACAACTGATCAAATTGTGTTTTAATGTGTGTGAATATGCTACAGTGAAACTCACCATACTGTATAAATGAGATGCTCCAATTTAAAAAAAATAAAATACTGGTGGCATCCTCCTATCAGCTCCGAAGTCAGGCTCACCTCAAAATCTCAAGAAGTCTGAAAGGACAAGATCTTGTCTAGAGTCTCCCAAACGTTCAAAAGCACTTGTGTTTGTGCACACCAAATTAAAACATTGCTAAAACTGTTTAAAATTGAACTGCTTCATATAGACCAAGAGGTAGCCACTTCTGAGGACTGTGCAGGTCACTGCAGACTGCATTTACTCTGGGCCTTTTCTCCATCTCTAGAGCCTTAGAGGCAGCAGGGATCCAGGGGCCCCAAGTCTGAAAGGATCAGGAAACAAAAGGTTAAGAATAAAGGGGCACTTCAGAAAATTTAATGGTTTGATTTTGCACCACTGTCAACTACTGCCTTCTCAGATAAAGAACAAAATTGATTTTTCATAAAAGAAAAAGGAAAAAGTAAAAGAACAGAATCAAACAGACAATTTCATTTTTGTAATAGATGTTGGCAAATTTTCGCATTGATGTTTATATCCTCTTGAGTTCCATATTTCTGTGTGCTTGTTTCTCCACAAGTACACAGAGAGAAGGCTGCTGTCAACTTTTAGATACCTGCTAATCAGATAACAAATGCTTGTTTTTTTCCTAGTGGTTCTCCTTAAATAGCTATTCATTTTACTGCCATTTATATATTTTAAGAATTGCCCATTTCATTGTGTTGGTGATGATTTCACTAATGGGATATTTGTTCTGTTTTTCTTCATGTCTAAAAGTCATTTGTATTAGAAAGATCAACACTTTGTGGTATGGGCTTCAATTTTCTTTCAGTTTACCATTTGTTGTTTATCACTATAAAAGAGCATATAGAATTCTTAACTTTATGCAGTCAAATGTATCAATATTTTTATTTCTATTTTAGCAATTGCTTTGGTTTGGTCTGGAAAGTCCCCTAAAATCCTTGAATTGCTTTTGAAGTACTTTGAATTGCTTTTGAAAAACTTTTGATTGGTTTTCAATGAAGCAATTTTCAGAGGTGGGCCTTCTGGGAAGTGATTGGATCATGAGGGCTCTGACCTTATCAGTGGGTTAATGCATTGGTAGCTGGATGGACCACTGGGAGATGTTGGAAACCATGGACAGGTGGGACATGGTTGGAGGCAGTAGGTCACTGGGGCATGCCCTTAGGGACTGTATATTGTCCCTTTCCCCACCCTTCTCACCCTCCAGCTTTCTGTTTGCTTTGATCAGAGCAGCTTTTCTCTGCCAGTCCTCCTACCATGATGTTTCTGTCTTGAGGTGAAACCTCTGAAATCATGTGACAAAATGAAATCGTCCTCCCCTAAGTAGTTCTTTTTAAGTATGTTGGTTACAGTGATGAAAATCAGACTGACACAGGAATGATTAGAATTACTTTCTTCCACTTCAAACTTATATAAAATGTATAGTTTTCAGAGATTTTATGACTTTATGTTCTTATTTTTTTCCACAATTTTTGATTAAAAATTATTCTGTATCAGCACTAATTTGAGAATGTAACTTCGCTATATATTAAATTGTTTCTAAATATATGGGCCAACTTTTAGATTTTTATTCTGTTCCAAAATTCTGGTTGTTTATTCATTTGTCAGTACCATATAATATTGAAATGGGATAGGATGATCATCCTTATTTTAACTAACTCAGATTTTAACTATATATATTCTCTTCTAAATTTAGATATTGCATTTTTAAATGGTAAATTTATGAGTATATGCTTGAATGCATTAACTAATAAAATGATAAAGGGCATTTTTCCATGTTTATTCTTTCTGTTGGTAATTATTGGCAATTTTCCATATGTTAAATTTAATTTTTATTACTCAGAAATGCTTTAAAGTTGATCCTTATTTATTCAAAGGACATTTCTTGTTGATTTATGTCCAGATATTTTTATATTTGATTATGATTTGACATATGGTATTTTCTTTCATTACATTTTCCAATTAAGTTTACACAGGAGGACTAATTGTATAATAATGTTAAATTTCACTAACCTAATGTGTTTGTTTATGTTAACAATTTTAATGATATTCTTGAAATATTTATACATGAAAAGTTTGATTATTTTAATATTCACATGTACTGATATCAATAATAACTTTGTGGATATATATAAATATATATGTATATACATATATATATATAATATTATTAATCTATTACTTAAAAATCCATAACCTATCTTCAACAATGTTATTTGTTGGTGGTATTATTGGAACTGCCTCTAATATTAAATTATCAAATATTATGTTAAAAACATTCTGAGCATATACCAAGAGGCATAAACTGTTCTCAATATTTATGTACACACACAAAAAAATGAAAAATTATATAAACATTTGAATTTTGAAGGTCAGTATATGTACATACATATAGGAAGTAAAATTTGTTTTGCATATATGTAAACATATATGTGTATATGTACTCTTAAGCCAACATGTGTTTATAGAGAAACACATGTGATGCAAAGAAATACTTACTAATTCTAGCTATTTAGGCAACATTTAACCACTGCTGTTTCTTTCATTTCTGTAGTATTAAATGTGATAATATAACTATGCTTTTAAAAATGGAATGATAAAGTAAATTTGAATATGTCAAAGATATTAGAACTCAAACTACCTGAAAAATACTACAGTATAATTATTATGTTTAATTTTGTTTTCAAACATGAAGTTCAAATTATAAGTAAGAAATATTATTCCCTTGATAGTTACTCTTTACATAATTTGACAAATTTTACAAATGCTTAGGGTATAGGGTAAAAAAATCTTATGTCAATATTTCATAACTAAGCAGGAATACAGAACACAACTTCTCCTGATTCCAGCTTTATTTTAGTTACAAACATGGGATTTCCCTTAAATATATATATCTCAGGGTATTCATTTTTAAAATACTGGTTGAATCAGATTTGTATAAAGTCATATTTATAGTATTTCCTTTCATAGGTACTTGAAAGTAGCATGATTACCTATTTTTGTTTTTTTAATATAATATAAAAAAATTAAACATACGCAACATTACAGAGCATAAAATAAAATAGTTGCATTTACAAAGCCCTCAATTCAAATGTAATTAATAATGGCCAATCATCAATACTTGTTAAAAATCTATAACTTATATTCAACAATGTTATTTTTAATTATATGCATTATAAACATGGCATTTTTAATTTTTTGCATTTATCTCTGATTCATTTGTAATTTACCACCAGGGAGGAATGGATATAGTTTTTATCTTTCTGTCTAAGGCTTATCAACTATCTCACTCTCAATTATGTAAAAGTCTATTATTACTGATTATTTATTTATTTATTTATTTTTACATACATTTTTGATGAGCAAATCTCATTTTAGTATAGACACACAAATTCAGAAAATTTTCTGAGTTTTCTGTTCCACTGATGGATATGTGTGTTTTGCCAATGTGTAATCATGTAGGCTTTAAAATAGGTTTTATTATCTGTTAGGACTAATTCTTCTCCTCATTCTTATTTTTCAATACATTTCTGTTATTATTTTCTGTTTGTTCATGCAAATAATGAAATAATTTTATAATTAGAAAATAATGAAATAATGTTATAATGAAATTATTTAGTTCCAGATAAACAACTCTTGTATTTACATAAGTAGCTAAACTATAGCTTGCTTTGAGGCAAACTATACCTCCTGAGTCTTTATATTAAAGAAAATGAACTTTCTATTCTTTAAGTGTTTTCTGTGTTGGATATCAGTGATATATATTTTGATAATTTTGTTTTGCTTCAGTTTTTGAGTGCCTTCTTTTGTGCTTTCTTTTAAAAATATTGTTCCATCTTCACTCACTCAGTGTTGAATATATACAAAAGAGGCAAACACAATTTTTTTTTCTTAGTGAAGAGGGGATGATGATACTGCAAATTTAAAAATGGTAATACAAACAATACACAGATTTAAAATATCATCTAAATCATATCTGACTTAACATTTGGACCATGTGATAGTCATAATGGCATATTTATTTGAATATCAAATACAGCCAATGATTTTCTTTTTGTATTTTTCCTATTTTTTAAGGAGGGAAGGAACGCTACTTTACTGGAAATAATTCTTTTTAAGTTTTTCCAACCTCATGTTGATAGTCATTAGTTTGTGTTCATGGAGTGAAGACATTTTTAGATGGAATGAATGGTTTTACAATATTGGTTCAGAATATATATTCTGCTCTAGCAAGCTCAGATGCAAACATTTTCATTCCACACCAGATGGTATACACTCAGCCCCATGACAGTAATTATAGATGCATTTTGTACCATTTACGGGTAAGCAAACATGTATTAAAAGGCTTCAACGATACATTTGTGACAAAGCAGAACCATTTCTGTGCGAATGTGTCAGCTATTACACACGAAGCTTATTGCTGCCGACAATAAAATTTTGGATTGATAGGACTCTGTAATGTGACAATGCACACTGGGATTGTGCCACCCATTGATCATGTGTAATGTTAGAAAAGAGCAATTCTGCATTGAGCTGCTTCTGAGTAGCACACATCTGAAGACCTTTTCTTTTCACTGTATTCATGTGCCTAAGAAAGAAGATAGCTACATTTCCTTTCATTCCTACTAACTATAGTTTTCACCTGCAAAATCAACAATGATCTACCTAAAAGGATATCCTCATAAAATATAGTGGCATACTTTATAAAATCTCAGGCTTTAAGGATTTTATAAAAAAAACAATCAGAAAATTATTCACAATGGATTTTAAATAAATTTTCTTTCTTTGGTAAATGGCACATTGTGAAAACCAATAATTGGATACCATTATATCTAGACACTTTTTGTTAAGTGTTATTGAGATAAATATGTAGTTTCCATCATTATAGAAATAAAAGTCTAGTAAGGTAGATTTTATGTTTTTGTGGTAATTTTAAAACAATACTTTCCTCTTTCATAATAAAACATAGCAGAATTACTTCAGTTGGTCATTCACAGTGTAATGTTTTCAACAGTGGTCCTTATGAAAGTAAATGGTATTCAGAATTTGTGAATTAAAATTTAAAAATATTAGAATAAGACACAAGCCCAGATAAAGAAGAGAGAAGAGGATGAGGCAAAATATTATGACATAATAACCCACAGAATTTTAAATATTGATGATCTCACAACTAAAATCCTTTATTTACTTTAATTAGTGTACTATTTTATACAATTAAAGATTCAATTAATTTCTACATTTGGTGACAGCTTTGTAGTTGAAAAGATTGAATCTGCTAGAAACTAAAATACTTCCTCAGAGAAAAGTTTCTCTCTCTCTCTCTCTTTCTTTCTCTCTCTGTCTGTCTCTGTCTCTGTCTCTCAGTCTCTGTCTGTCTGTCTGTCTCTCTCTCTCTCTCTCACACACACACACACACACACACACACAGTGTGCAAGTCTTCTCTCCAGATTATTTAGGTGCTAAAACCAGGCACAATATGATGGAGGAATTGCCAATCTAAAATAAATATACCATTGGGATTCAAAGCACAACGAATATTTTTGTGTTTCTCACTTTGATGGGAGCCCATATTCTAAGATCTTACCAGTGAGGGCTAAGATGAAGTGTGAGGGCTTGACCCAGTCCTTCTCTGATTCTACTAGTTTCCTAGGGGAACAGGAAGCCATTTTCATCAGGTAAGTGATACAGAGCAGGAAGTAGAGCTGGGGTTGAGGGGAAAGTAGACATCATGTATTGGCTCCCAGGAGAGTAGCTCAATGAATGATGAGGAAACAAAGTAAGATTCTTGGGAAGCTGTAAGGCCAATTTGAGATGCCAGGTGGTGTTAAGCACGAACTTTTTTTTTTTTTTTTTGTATTTAGTAGATGGTATTCAATAATGATCATGGTCATGTACTGTTAGTCCACCAAGATCTGCTGCAGAGCTTAAGATGTTTATTAAGCAAACGTTTGAGTTAACAAAGAAAGGGAGTTGAAGGTATGAGAAAAGCTATGATAAAATATGACTGCCTACATGGTTTCAGCTTTAAAAAGTGCACAGTGAACATGTGAGACTGGAAACAGAGGATAGAGATGAGAAAATAAAGTTGACAGAATTAAGGGAACTTAGATATTTACATACTTAAAAAAATGTTGATATGAGGAACCTGGAAAAAGTTTGCCGAAAACATAGCAGGCAATGTAACGCTAGTAAAATTAAGTATTTGTGACTCTGGAAACTGTGCTGCTATTGATAAAGTCAGGTTTTGGTTATGGTAATGGCCACAACAGGGCAAAATTTTTAGAGTAGGTGGCTATATGTACTTGAGCAACAGAGGTGTGCAAAGAAATATCAGGCTCTGCTCCTGGGCGCCACTCCACAGGCCCAGATTGCACCCAGGGACTGCCTTCTTGTGGTCACACAGCTCCCTGTCAATCTGGAGAAAAATGGTTATAGTCTATGGATGAAAAATTTTCCAACATGTGCACTAAGCCATGTGGGAAACTATAGTGACAACTCCAATACATAACACATGAGGAGGGAGTTTCCCAGACCAGGTATAAAATCTCAGCACATGGGAAACCCCAGGCTGTTTAGTCTCTTGGAGGCAGACCTCTCCATGCACCTCCGAGCATTAAATAGGCCCCATATTCTCTTTTCCAGCCTCTCCACAGAAATCATTCCTTTGTGAAGACAAAACCCAGGAAACTTCTGCCTGGTAACAAAGTCACAGGGGAAGACAATTTCTAAGAGTTCAGATTCCAGGCTACTGGAAGAATGATCAACAGATACATGAAAATCATCAGGATTTAAGAAAATATTAGATGTGACCACATTAGAGTGAGTTCAAATCATAAAGAGTGGGGAAGTATCGGCTGCCATAGTGAGAGTACTAACATTTAAGAACTGATTTTTTAGGGAAGTTGGAGATAGAATTTTCTCCCAGCAGGAGAGCATCTCCCAACCCAGTGTTACTAGAACTGTGGCAGAAAATGCATATCCTATTCTACATATCAAAAATTAAACTATAAAAAGAGACAGAGCCTGTTGTGACTTGAATTGTATGAAAGCATACCCCAGGAGCTATGAAGGTATACTTACTTGCTTGGAAATTGGTTCTTTGCTGATGTAATCATATTAAGGGCATTAGATTGGCCCCAATTCAGTAAGGCTAGTGTCCTTTAAGAAGAGACACAAACATACAGATGCACAGAGAGAAGCTCACGTAATGACAGAAACCAGGTTTGGAGTGGTGGTCTGAAAGCCAAGAGATGGCCTGAGTGCTGTCAACCTCCGTATGCCAAAGGAGGCCAGGATGTTCCTCTAGCTCCTTTGGGATAAAGAGGAACTTGTGGACAAGTGGGTTTTGAAATTCTCTCCTTCAGCTTTCCAAAAGAATACATTTTTGTTGTTTTATGCCACCTGGTTTTCAATTGGTTACTGAATTCCTAGAAAATGAATACAATGCCTATGAGATTTGCAGGGTAAGTGATAATCTTGAGGAGAAATTATGTTTTCATTGGAGCTTAAAGAGAAAGGTAAGAGATAGATGTTTAATTTTGATAATTATTAAACTAATTTCCAAAAGACAAAGTTGACATGATGCAGGAAAAGCTTCCCCCCCCCCCAGAATTATGGTTGTGAACTGTAATATTTAAACATAGGTTCTCAGGTTCACAAAAATACATATTATTTTAGCTAAAACTATAAAAGTTAAGATGTATAAATTAAATGTAATTACTGTTTGACTTTCTTAATACTATGATAGAATCATCCTGCCACTTTCTTTCAATACTATTAAAGTCTGGAAGGATGAACTCACTTTTCTTTCAACAGGTTCAATAGGTTTATAAGAACCCCCATACATTGATCTATTTGTTCAGAGAAATTGTCCTCACATGTGAAATGACAACATATAACAGAAATGAAAATGGGGCTCATACACTCTTTACATTTTTGTCATGAATAATTCTTAAAATTCATTTCAGTAAGTTTGTTGATGAAAACAAACAACATTTAATTTCATCATAATTCCCAAAGAGGAATGGTAATGAAAATCTGTCCATCTTCCTGTGTTCTTTATATGCTAAATTTATCTCAGAGAGATAATGCCATTATTAATTCAAATAAACTTGGACATAAAACAAACATTTCTTTTCTAGGAAAGATTAAACAATCAAGACAAGTTTTAAAACAGCAAGATCCATGTCTCTATAGTTTAAACAGTACACATGCTAAAAAAATACTTAGTCTATTAAAAGAAAGCAAAGGTTCTAGTTACCAATTTTCTAAGAGAAAGACCATTATTTTAGTCAGCTTTTTCACTGCTGTGACTGAACAATGTGACAAGAAATATTATATTCACTTATCCAGGAAGGCACTAAGGCCCGTCGTACATGTGAGATGGAGGGAGATTTGGCACAATAAAAGAGAATGTGATGGGGACATTGAGGCAGAAGTTGCAATTATAGAACATCAGCAAAGGAAACCGGAAAGAAGGTGAAAGAGGCAAGTAGGGATGCTCCCCAGCTCTGCAGAAATCAAGGCCTAGTAACACCAGCTTGGATTTCTGATCTTTATTACTGTGAGAAAAATTCTAAAACTTGAAATAGTCAACCCATAAATAGATGAAATGCCAGCAAATCTTTTGATGAGTGTTTTTTAAGGTACACACTGTACTTTACTTCACAAATATAATCAATATGTCAGCAAACCTTGTTGCAGCCTGTGAAAATATACCTAAATTTTAACCATTATTCTTTTTTTTTTTTTGAGAGAGAGAGAGAGAGAATTTTTTTAATATTTATTTTTTTTTAGTTTTTCGGTGGACACAACATCTTTGTTTGTATGTGGTGCTAAGGATCGAACCCGGGCTGCACGCATGCCAGGCCAGCGCGCTACCGCTTGAGCCACATCCCCAGCCCTTAACCACTATTCTTAATGTCTTGATATTAAGAATATCTTAATATCTTGTTGGAACCCAATTACAAGAATTTTCCAGGTTGCACAGAACCCTCCTTCTATGCTTGATCTTTTACATTCTTTATTCAAGAAAACATGCAGAGCGACATTTTGTAAAGGTATAGTAGCTGATGTCACAATTCTACTTTATTTTGCAATGATTCTTGGTTCTATACCAAAAAAACAAAACAAAACAAAACAAAACAAAAACAGCCAGGGTCACTGTAAGGTACTGCAGCTTCCATTTGATTGGGCTCCTGTCACTTTTCAAACTTCATCTCCTACTACCTTCCTATGATTACTCCATCCCAGCCAACAAGGTCCCCTTAATGTTCCCTCAACAGTCCAGTGGCAGTCCTCTCTTAGGTGCTTCCCTTTAGCTGTTCATTTTCTCCAAGATGTTCTTATAGATATTTACCTACCCAGCTCTCTGACTTCCTTGATATTTGCTAAAATGTCACCTTATTAATGAAATCTACCCATTTAATTTTATTTAAAATGAAATGGCAATCTGTTGTTCATGCTATCCATTCATCTCAGCATTTCAGATATAATTTATCTTCCTTAAGTTTTGTAAAACATTAAAAATTGATATTGAAAATCATTTATTCATGATGTTTATACTTTATTTTCTCTCCACATTCCAGAATGTATGTTAATCAATATCTGCCTACTATATCTCTTAAGCTCACTGACATAATTGTGTTCTTAACATTGCTCCTTTTACAGAATAGAAACTGGACCAATATTTGACTGAGTTAAGTTATTGTTGGAGGCAAGTAACAAGCAACGGCTCTTTATGTTTCAATTTCTATATGTTATAAGGACAATAATTTCAGTCAACTTATGGCATAAAGAAAATTATTTATACTCCCATTGCTCTTTTACTGTTAAATCTTAACGATTTAAGAAACTTGTTTAATGAACACATTTAATGACATCAGAAAAACCAATCTAAATATACATAATTACTGGATTATATTATTAAATATTCATCAAGCAAAGGCATAATTATCTGGATTTATCATTTGAGGCACATCTCTTAGTTTTTGCTTCTCATGATTTTAATTAAAATTTTCATTTCTTATCCTTCCCAATGTGATTTATATAGTTAAGATGGTTGAACAGAAAGGTAAAATCTCAAGATCAATTACCTTGTTCCATATCTGGAGCATCACAGGTCTATGAAGTTTTAGCAAAACTGAGAGTCATGGCAATGGATGGTAATGATTAAATAGCATTAAGATTATACATAATATCTCTTAAAATGGTAAATTTGAGTTTATGAGTCATTTATCATATTAAAAATAAATAAAAGTAATAAAACAGCATAAAATATAGTCTAAAAAGACAAGGATTGTTGGCAGGATGTTTTGCATTTTTGTTTAGCAAAATCCAAGCAAAAATGAGGTACTTTCCTTTTGTCTTCTTACTTGAATTATTCAGGATAGAACAACACAGAAAACAATGCAGAAAATGAAGCATCCTAATAGTACATATTTTATAAGGTTCATGATACACATCAAATATAGATGGGTATAAAGCAATGAAGGTGCTTTACAAAGTCACTCTGAGACTTGTGTCAGTCTCCTCTTCTAGAATGTTGCAGATTACACAGCATGAGAATACATAGTATCTACTGATAATACATCATTCAAAATGACTTAGTCGGCCAAGTCTATCATCAAGGGGGTAGAATATATTGTGGTACATATGGACAGTCCAATGACATTCTCTCTCTATGCTTCAGTGGAATGAAGATTTCTCTTTTTATAATAAATTTCTTCCTTTAAAATATTTTCACCTAAATATATACATGAGAATGCGTATATTTCACATAAATACACATCCTCATACATATATTTATGTATGTATATTTATGTGTGTATATAATTCTACATTGTCTTTGAAATTCCATACACTACACTGCTTAAAAAATTATTCTAAAATACTTTATATTTTATTAAAATATCTACCTTTAAATATTTTTAAAACAACAGATAAAGTTGTTTCAGTGTTCTATATGTATTATATAAAGTTGACATCATATGTACTATACACACACACACACACACATATGGTACCTATACAGTATATAGAATTTGACAGGCAAGATATTTCCTCCTAATTTATGTCTAGATCATAAATCACTTCATTTAGTCATACAATCTACCAAAGGAAAGTTTACCTGTGCATCGTTAAGACAGCTCTGCTTCACTAATGACCCATTAGGTAAAAAATATTTATTGCACAAATACTTTGTGGAGCATGCTCTATTAAATATGATACCCAATAAGACTGGTGCATCCCGCCAAGTGAATAAATGTGCCATCTGCTTTGAAAAACTTGTCTTTTCATGCTTACGGAAAAAAAAGTGCTCAGGTTAAATAAGGCCTCTGTGGTATAGTAGGAACACCATCACCTGATGGCCAATTACCTTCTCCATTTGTTCTCCCATACAAATCATTACACATCACATAAATGCCAGGCTCTATGTTGAGCAGTAGGAATATAAAAATGAAAATTCATTCCCCATGTCCTGTTCTCAAGAAAGCTTGGTATTTGATTTTGTGTAAAAATAAAATACAAACACACACACGTGTGTGTGTGTGTGTGTGTGTACATACATATATATATATATGTATATTTAATACAATGAATATATTAACTTAATATAGCAAGGCCTCTGGCAGAGGAATGCTAAATCAATGAGGGAGTTGAACCAAAAAACAAAATTCATAATAAAGGAAACATGGAACTTTTAAGACTCAACAAAAGGAGCTAACATATACACAAATGCAGATTGTACTGAAGTGTGTGACAGAAAACATTCTGTGATGTTTGGAAAGGAAAAAAAAATATTTCATTATCTTGAAATTAAATGTAAGAGAAGATGGTGTAAATTGCATGAGATTAAGGGAAATTCCTGAAAAAAATCTTTCTATGCATCGTTTAGTCACTCAGCCTCTTAAATTATTATCATGATTAATTTTTGGTTAAGTGGGTAGTGGAGGATGTGGGCTCACTGAACTTTTGATACTGGGAAGAAGAAGGATTTGACATTGTCCTTAGGATTTAGTTACTGAGTTCTTGATATGTAGCCTGAAATAGGCTGAGATTAAAAAGTAGAGAAAATTGTTTACTTTAATATGCATAAGAATTAAGTGTTAATGTCATATTAAGTTGGAGATGTATAGTAAATTGTTACATATATAAACCTAAGCTAAGCAGTGAATTTTGAGCTGCACACTGAAACTGAAACTTGCACATGGTGATTGAAGAAATCATCATGTATGAGAGAGACTGGGGAAGTATATAAGGTCCTTGCTTGCTGTCACTATAGCTTAGTGTAGATATTCTGTATAAGTAGAACTTACCACAATGCACTTCTATTCCTCTAGCTTCTTTCATTTGCATAATTGAGATTCATCTGCTGTAACTTGCATCAATAATTCATTTTTTACTGCTGAATAGTATTTCAGTGTGTGTTTATATGTGTGAATATATATACATATATATTAATGTATATATATATATATATATATATATATATATATATATATATAGTGTGTGTGTGTGTGT
>NW_025999932.1:19702202-19744881 GCF_001458135.2 Marmota marmota marmota
CAGAAATATTGATTTTTAATAGCAAAAATCATTGAATAATATTGACATCATATATAATACACTGTCAATATCATTATAAAATGTCTCTTGTAAATCAACAAGAAAATATTAAAATACCAAAATATTAAATATACACATAATAGTTGACAATAGAAAATGTGAAAATGGCTAATACATATCACAAAATAAGTCTCTAATAATGAGAACCATAAATGAAATCAATGTGTGTTAGAACCTGTAAACAAGTCAGGATGGCGCCTGGCATTTTGCCAGGGGGAGTGGTTTGTGAAGAATGCCAGTGAGCCATTAAGTGTGGAGATTCCTTATTGGTTGACTGCTGTATCTAGTTTATGTTAATTAAGATAAGCTGTGTGGAATGTATATATATATATATCCCTCCTGTCCTACAATAAATGGCTCCCACTCCTGCTGTATCAATCTACACAAGTTGCTCGTCACTCCCCCCCCCCGTTATTCTGCCACAGTCCAGCTGCAGCAAATATGATATCTATCTATTTTAACTCAATGGATCATTCTGAAGCAGAAAAAATTGAACACAGGAAAAGTGTTAATATACTAGAATTCTTACTGTGGGGATTCAACTCATTAAGTATCTATTTTTTTGTTTTGTTTTGTTTTCATATGTGACTTAGACATTAGTTTGTCTAATCTATTTTCTCCTAAACCCCTAGAATAAAAACATCAGGGCAAGTATTAGTCCATCCAGGCAGATGTAACAAAATATTACTGATCGGTGCTAAAATACAAATTTATGTTTCATTGTTCCAGAGGCTAGCAGACCAAGATTTGAGCAGATTTAATTTCCTGATGAAGGCACTCTCTGGCTTTTACATGGCCACCTTAGTTGTGTCTCACATGGCTTTTCAAGTGGGGGCACAATACTGTTTTCTCTTTCTTTCTTCTTCTTTTTTTTTTTTTTTTTTTTTAAGCATAAGTGTGGATTGAACCTAGATGCACTCAACCCCTGAGTACTTCCCCACACCTTTTTGAATTTTATTTTAAGACAGGATCTCACTAAGTTGCCCCATCTGGCCTGGGAATAGCTATTCTCCTCCTCTTATTCCTGAATCACTGGAATAAAACACTTTGCCAACACACCTGGCTTCTCCCTTTTTATAAGGATACCACTCATATTGGATTTGGACTCTGCCTTTATGTCCTAATAGAGCCATATTTACTTATTTGCTTATTTAAAGACCTTCTCTTCAAACACAGGAATACTGGGGATTAGGGAGGGGATATATAAATTTTGTGGAGAAAAAATTCAGCCCAGTTTAAGGAATAGAGTTTATAAGAACATTTCAGAGAAAATATGAGTTTAAAATAAAATCTTCCCAAAATCTGATAAGCACTGAATTGTATTGCAACTATTCATAAACCATTATTTATGCAAAAGAATACACAGTTCTTAAGCCCTTAATTATTTAAAGCACAATAACATTATGATGTTTTAATTTTCTGTTTTTCAAATGATGAAATTATGGGACATCAATAGAAAAAAATTATCATTTTTGGAAGATATTCACATTTTATTATTATTAATTTTGCACGTTTTTGTCTAAGTTGGATTCAATGGGGTATACTCAGGTATTTCTGAAAACAAAACTACGTTGAGGGAAAAAGTAGAAGAAAATATTTGGCATTATATACAAATATTATTTTAAAATATTTGAATTTCAGGTTTGAAAAAAATCAGCTTTTAAAATACACTGGATTTATATAATCAATTGAAGTCTGATAAGGAATTGGGCAGTGCAACTAACCCACTTGAATCAAAGTGTGAAATATGATAAGTCAAGAACTATGTAATGTTTTGAACAACCAACAATAAAAAATTTAAAAAAAAATAAGAAAAGCAATGTTTTATTTATTCCACCTTCAAAATAAAATAACAACTATGTTAAAAAAAAGAAAAAGAAACCAGATTTAATGACCTTATGCTTAACAAAAATTTGTGCTATATTTAGAAATGGTAGTACAGATTCAGTACCTAACTTGAAGAGAGAATGTTCCATATGATTATGCAACTTGTTTTTCAAAATTCAAAGAACTGTAGCAACTTTATATTTATATTTTATGGTATTTATGTTTTCCTAATATTTTTTGCATTCTATGTAGCTTCATAAAATATGATGAAATTATTGTTTTGTTAGATGATATATTGTTATGTATTATTTTAGTATAAATGAACATTAATTCTTTTTTTTATATATTTTTTTATTGTGTTTTTTTTTATTGGTTGTTCAAAACATTACAAAGCTCTTGACATATCATATTTCATACATTTGATTCAAGTGGGTTTCTTCATAAAATATGATGAAATTATTGTTTTGTTAGATGATATATTGTTATGTATTATTTTAGTATAAATGAACATTAATTCTAAAAAATGATTGTTGAATATGTATTTTATATACACAGACACAAGTAAATGTCATGAATAAAAAAAACCATTTTTCAGAGAAATGAAAAAAGGTAATGTTTATGCCAAGTACAATCTATTCATTATTGTTAAGCTTGCTGTCAGTAGAATATGCATGCATTATTCAATTTTACATTGAATCTTGTTGACTTCAGATTTCATTATAAATACCAAAATTTATGGCTTTCCTGTAATAATTTTTGAGACTTTGATCATTTTCTATTTGTTGGTCCTTGCCAATCAAATATCTTCCCATATACCATTGTTCTCATTATCATTGTTATTTAAATATAAATCTTTCTCATTATCATTGTTATTTAAATATAAATCTTTTTGAAATATTAAGGAACAATACATTCACATAGCTAAATTCACACTCCATTTAATTTAAATTACCTTCAATTTCTATCTAATGTAAAGAAAAGCACTGTAATATATTGTTTTTATGATTCCTAGATAAAATATATTATTCATTTTGCTCATATTAGTGCTAACTATAATAAATTTTAAAATTCAAGACCATACATCAATTTTTCATGGATATTTTATTCTTCTGAAGTTTATGATTCAATTTGAAAATGTCTATTGGAAGCACGTAGGAGAGCATTTGCAGACACAAGAGTAGACTGAATAAATACTGAAAATATGAATACATCATAAATATTGACTCACTACACTTAAACAATATTTTAAAAGCCATAAAAAGTGAGGATCAAAAGGCAGAAAGGAAACTCCGGTTTAGAAGGTATTCAAATGTTCTTTCTGGTTCTAGCTAGACACAGTATTTTTTTTCAAGTAGTTTTATATTTTCACCTACATATTAAACTGAGAAAAAAATAACCTCAGAGAGGGAAATACATTTCTAAAGTTAAGTCAAGATAATTCTCACATTTCAGTGAACTTATGAGAAAAAAATAGACAATATATAATTGTGTATCTTAATAGTATATCATGAGTTATGTGGGACAAGATAGCAAACTATGTATTCAATTTTAATGATAATCTAAGAAACATACATGTTATCACATTAAGCAACACAGTTCCAGGGGTTTCACTACATCTTTGTGTGATCTCTCAGGTTGATTATAAAATCAATTAAATTGTGATTGGGAGTAAACAAAGGACACGATGAATGTTCTTCTCATAAAACTGTGCATAAAATACCAGAAGACATTTGACATATTCATAAAGTCTAATTAAAGCAGGTTCTGAGAGAAGCTTTCTAGAATTTGCTGCTGTATGAAAAATTGTATCTTTAACATATTCTGTGAAAATCACACTTCATAGGTCACTGGAGAAATTTATATAACTCAAAACAAGTCGAACAAAAAGTAAATAAATTATCCATTTCTAGGTTTATGCATTTGAGGGTCATATTCCAAAACTTGGCCAAATATGATGATGTTTCTGAGGAAAAAAACAGTAGAAGAAGAGTCTTGTAGAACATGAGGTATTATTTTTTATTTTCCATGTATAATCATATATTCACCATTTATTCAATTATACAGAAAATATATAAATAAACCTTAGTTCTATCTACATGAAAATTTTCTAAATTAAAAACTATACATAGCCAGGCATGGCGATGCATGCTTGAAATTCCAACAGCTCTAGAGGCTGAGGCAGGAGGATGGCGAGTTCAAAGCCAGCCATAACAATGATGAGATGCTAAGCAACTCAGTGAGATCCTGTCTCTAAATAAAATATAAAAAAGGACTGGGGATGTAGCTCAGTAGTTAAGTGACCCTGGGTTCAATCCCTAGTACAAAACAAAACAAAACAAAAAATGTATATATAGTAGAAACTGTTTTACAAATGTGAAGAAGTAAATTTTCCCAAGATATTGGTAACTGTAGGATTAAGCTGATAAAAATTGGAAACTAGTAACTTAATTCTTGAACATTAGGAGGAAAGATAAATAAATTATGTCCTGTATATTAAATATAGCCTTTAGGGATCAGTGAACAGCAAGAACTGAGATATACATATCAAACAACATGAATCTCACTAATACAGAGAAGTAAAAAAAAAGTGGCAAAAATAATAGGAACTATGTAATTTCATTATGCAACCATAATGCAACTCTATGCTGAAACTTAAAGAAAAAAATACCCATCTTAAATATGGATGAAAAATTTTACAAACTTAGTGAAAGAAGAAATACAATAATGCAACTTATTGTGATTCTATTTCTTGAAATTCCCAGCAAAGTTAAACAGATTAGAGACTGCCTGTATCTGGTGGTAGGGATAGGAGAGCCTGAACTGTTCGAAGTAATTTTTGGAGATGATGAAAATGACTTGTGCTGATGTTTGTATGGTTATTGGCCTTGTAACCCCCCAACATTGTGATCTCACCTTACAGAAGGACATCTGCAAAGCCTTTTGTCCAAATAAGACTGCATTCTGAGATTCGGGTTGGATGAAGAATTGAAAGGATCATTGTTGAATTGATTATAGCCCTGGTAACCATATTATCTTTTTTAAAATTAAAGAATGTTATTTAAAATGCCCTATCAAAGTAATATATATAGATATAGATATAGATATAGATATAGATAGATATACATATTATTTTTTGCAGAAATATTTTAAAAGACTATGCTTTGGCTGTTTCAACAAGATGGTGTGTCACAGTAGTTTCCACTGTGGCCAACTACTGAGTTCTTCAATTATTTTTCTAGGAACAAGGTTTTTGCATTCTCCCAGAAATATTCACCTGGTCAAAAATAAGATTTGGAAAGAGAATGTCCATGGATCAATGCCAACACATTAAATTATTGACTTGTTTTGTTTTCTGACCAAAGAGTTTAATTTTCTCAGCAACTTGAGCCAATTTATCTCTGCTGATAGCCATAGCCTCACACTCTACTTTAGAAAACCGTTTCTCACTAGTTCCACAGGAAATTAATAGACATGCTGTGAATAATAGGTTCTTTAATTAAATATAGTCAGAGAAAAACTGGGTTCAACAAAGCAGGTTTCTTTCTTGTCAAACTTCAAAAAACTTTTAATTTGTTAAATGTAGGATAGAGTGGGATCAGTTATGCAGTGCTTTATGAGTTCTGTTGAAAATAAACTCTTGTTGGATGGGCCATTACAGACAACTTTGAAAAAGTTTGGACTGTACCATCCCTCAGGGAGCAGATATATATGTCATTATTGTGGCAAATCGGGCTCCAAATTTGTGATCTGTGTTTGCTAACTTCTCTGCTCCATTGATTCCAGGTATTGCTCTAAGATTCCACATCCAGCTTCTGGTAAATGGATTTCTGTTCACAATCATGGACTGAAAATTCTACTCTGAGAAACCAGCAATACCTGTCTTGTATATGTCAATGCCTCTTGTTAACCAGTGATGCACCCTGAACCACAACTGCAGTTCCTGGTTATCTGATTATAGACTTTCCTAACATGTGCTCTGTTTTCTTAATATTGTCATTGTGACATCTTCAAGGACATTTGATTCTGCTATAGTTCCCAATGTCTCTCCAGGTCTATCATCACTTTCTAGACATGTTCATGGATCTCATTATACCTCATATTATACCATCTCAGGTTTTAAAACTCAAACATTGAATTATTTTTCTCATTTCATAGCCTTCCAAAAATGTTATCACCTCACACATCTCATTTCTCCTAAAATATTCTGCTAAATCCAGGTTCATTTATTTCCATCTCCTACTTTAACTAGCCAAAATTCCTTGTTTCTAAAAAAAATAAAAGTATGTAAAAAAGAAGATGGATAGTTTTACATTTGCCCCGCAATGAATTATTTAGTCATTTAGTATGTATCAATTGAGAAATTACAATGTGTCTAGAACTTAGATCTAAGAGCTGGGGATATAGTCATAAAACAAAAGTGACAAATATCTCAGCAATTAACAGAGTTTATATTTTGATGGGGGCAGAAATATAATAACTAAGATAAATATAATACATTTTGTGTATTCTTAATTTACTTACCAGTGGCGAAGTTCTAAAGATACTAAATTATATCAGGAGAGGGGATAAAAATAACAGGTGGGGCTGAGGTTGTGGCTCAGTGGCAGAGCACTTGCCTAGCATGTGTGAGGCACTCAGTTTGATCTTCAGCACCACATATAAATAAATAAATAAATAAATAGTGCATCAATATGCCCCCCCCCCTCTCTCTCTATATATATATATATATATATTTTTTTTTTTCAGGAAAGCAGATTGAAATTTTAGGTAGGGTGGACAGACAGGGAAGTATTTATAAAGAAGCAACTTTTCATAAATACTTCAGGGAAGTAAGGGTACCTATGATGCTTACCTCAATTTCAAGGAAAAACCCAACCCAACTACTGGAAGGAAAATGCTTTATGAACAATGCCTAGGAAATTTCCTGTGATATTTCAGAATAAAAATATTTGAAAGAAAACTCTAAGTTTTCAGAGGAAAAAATATGCTAAAGAAGGGAAAACAGAAGTCTAGAAGATATGTATTTATGTCATCTTTCCTTACTACTAAAATTCTGTCAAAGCTTTACACTACAGATCACTTCCAAATGAATAAGTTTCAAGATGATTGACATTCATTCTTTGTCTTATATTTCTGTTGTAATTTAAATTAATTTTCAAAGGAAGACTGTTTTGGTCAGTTCCTGTTCACCCTTTGGTGGAGTAGAACTCTCCCACCTTAGGGTACAAGAGTATCAACCATAAGACACTTGCCCCTGGACAGATGCACTTAGCTGTGTAGTCATGTACTCACAGTCCCCTAGCAGCTCATACACACCAAGCAGGGTTACACTGTGATGCTCATAGAACACAGAACTAGAGGGGGTGAGGAAGACAGGTTTTGCAGGACTCCGAATGGGGGGTCTGCTGTTTCCTGAGGGGAGTTGTGTTTGATTTGATTGACTTCAGTATGTAGGAAAGGTGAAGCAGCAAGTGTAGATTGTTTAGCCCACAGGCAACTAGCTGGATGGGGAGTCTTTCATGTTAAGAGGGAGAGCATGTCATACTAGAGAAGAAGACTTGAGTCTTGTACTTCGGAGCCCTGTGGGGCTTAAAAAAGGTCAAAGGCAGCACATGGACTTGTGGTAATTATAATAGATAGATATTTCTCTATTTATTACTTTGGATAGAATCCTACCAATGTTTCAACCTGTACAAAATCGGATGGGTTTATAATATTTGGTGATGTTTATAATGTTTCATTGTAGCACAAAAGTGCTCAATCTTTCTCTGTATGTTTGTTTATATGTATAGATTTTTTTTTTTACAAAATTATGTATTCATGTTCTGTTGTGAGAGGGAATTTTTGTATCTGTACTCAGACTCTTTAGTGTCATCTTCTCTATCTCTTTAATCACTCTTCTTCAAACTCTTCTGAATATTTTAGTTCACTAAGATTCTGCCTTTGTTTTTCTTATCTCTCCATTCTACTTGTTTTTAAATAATTACCTTCTTGTTACAATAAAAAACAGAGGCTGAGAATTCTTATATCTTTATTTCTAATCTTCACAGAGTTATGCTCACATTTATACTATTTGTGATTTCTTATCTCACAGGCTGAGTTAATTCATATTTATAAAATTGAAATTATCATTTTTGTCCCAAATACTCTTGGTCACTGAAGAGTCCACCTGCTCTGAGATTGTTCAGACAGAGCCATATGCAATTGCAAAGCCTTTTCTTGGCAGGACTCACAGGGAAAGCTGCCTTGCCCACACCAGGCTTGGTGCAGAGCCAAGCCATTCTAGTCTCTAAGAAAGCTGCACCAAGGTCACAGGCCTCTCTGGTCCAACACTCTCTTTCCTCATTTGTATTTTGAACCCAGGGACCCCCATTCCTAGGTGTACTTAGTTGAGATTTTAAGTGGATGTTTTCTTCTAGCACCTTTGCTGAGGTCTCCTCATGGGAGGCAAAAAGAGGAAAAACTTGAGGAGACTTTTGCCCATTTTTGGCTACATACTCAGTATTCTCCACAATTAGGCTAACTCCTTTGTCTTCTTCTGTACTCCCATCCCAAAGTCTACATAACTCGAGGAGAGTTTTGTTTAGGGTCCTTCCATGGATAGGGCCAATATTCTTATGCTGATCCACCTCACCCTCCACTGGGTTTCAACTCCATAGAGAAAAACAAAACAGAGGGATCTAGTACATTCTCTGATTTGAGCCTCTTAACTCATGATACCATCATGGCAAATGACCAAAGACTTCACTCTTTCACTTCTGGATTGGTGCTTTAATAGGTTACTCTGATCTATCAGCTCAGCTCTCTCTTTCCTCAACTGAGCCCCTGAAATATATAATTACCTATAAACTTCACTAAATTTTATGCACTATCAAATATATCCATCCAAATTAATATACCAGAGATGTATTTGACTCTGTCCCAAAAGTTTCCTTCCTGGTACTAATTGTTCAAGTTCTTGGATCCCTAAATACCATCTATCTCAAATTTATCCTTTCCTGTTGTGTGTTTTTAGAAAAAAACTAACTTAAATCCAGTCTTTATTCATTACCTCACCACCTCAAAAGAGATATAAAAGATAGCCAGGTTTATATAAAATCCATCTTCTTTGCTATAGTCATAGTGATAAATATAAAGAAGAGAATCCACCTTACATCCTCCCACCTCTCAGATCACTGAGTTTGGATGAAGTCTGAACTCATCATCATGTTTTTGGCACATTCAGTTTTCCAGTCCTCATAACTCAACAGTCTATTCTACTTATCCTATTCCCCAGAAAGACTAAACTTCTCCTGTAGCCATAATTTTATCATTCATTTAATTTTACCTCAGTGTCTATACTTATGCTATTTACTCTGCTTGGAATATTGAACTGTCTCTTTACAATAAAGAAACCATCTCATTTATCAAATCCAGGAAGAAAATTTCTATTGTTTCTTGTGTAAACCAAACCAGTATAAAATCACAAGCAAGAGACCAAAACCAGTATGATCACAAACCAGAAACTCTTAGTGTAAAACAGAACTTGCTGGCAGAAGGATCAGCAAGACCACTCAGAGGGTCCACCATGCACAGGAAAGTGGAGCAAGGTGACAGGGAACACTGAAGGTGGAAGGAACAAGGAAGAGATTCCTCCTGTAAACCTCTGGAGGGAGTGAAGTTTGCCAACAACTTGATTTCTGCCCAGTGACATTGATTTTAACGTTCAGGGATCCAGAACTCTAAGCGAACACATTTCTTTTGTTTTGAGTCACCAACTTTGTCATAATTTGGTACCATGAAAATGGGAAAATAATGCGGACTTCTTGGCTGGATTCAGTCAAATTGTACATTTTATGTAGCTAACAAGCTTGAGATTTTGTTTTGTTTGTTTTCCCCCATTTTTAAATGGTTGAAAGAATAAACTAAAATGAAGAATGATATCTGTGATACACAAAACTTGCATGTAATTCAAATTCAATTGTCCATAAATAAAGTTTTATTGGAACAAGTTCAGATTCCCTTACACATATCTATAGCTTCTCTTTTGCTTATTAGCATAGCTTTTTTAAAAAAAAAATACGTTTCTATGTTTTGTGATACATTGTCATTGTATGTAACAGTGAGATTCATTGTTACATATTTGCACATGTAGAGTACAACAATATTATTTGGCCAATATCATTCCCCAATATTTCCCCTTTCCCTCCCCTTCTCCCTTCCCTGGTCCCTTCCTCTACTCTACAGGTCTCCCTACCTCTTTCATGTGACATTCCCCTTAAATTTTCCATTTTCTTCTCCAGCTTCCATATATGAGAGTAAATATATAATCCTTGGTTTTTTGAGTTTGGTTAATTTTAACACGATGTTAAAGTTCCATGCATTTTTATGCCAATGACATAATTTCATTCTTATTTATGGCTAAAAGAAACTCAGGCCTTTTTGGTCTTTATAGAGAAAGCATCACCCACAAAATTTATAATATACACTTTCTATCCTTTTACAGAAAAATCTGATGTCTCCTCTACTAAATTACATTTATAATTACTACTTTTTATACATTTTCTTCCATTAAATTGAAGACCAATTTTTTACATATGGCTCAAGTTATACTAATACTTAAAGAGTCAGTTAAACATTTTACTATGTCTGAACTATATAAATCATTGAATTACAACTATTCAATTACCAAAATATCTACATATTACTTAGTTATAGCTTCCTTAATTTCAAGATCCTGCTATTTTATTTATTTTTTTAAATTATGAAGAAATTGAAAATAATGAAATAATTTACAATATTAGTACTTAATACTGTGATACTGGATAGCAATCAGAATGAATTTTGAGATTAATAAAAATGTCATCATGTCAATAATAACAAAATGAATACAAACAAAAGAATAAACATAAGAAAATTAATAGCCGTAAGAAAGCTGGCATTGCTTTAATATAAGCATTTTTTAAAATTACAAATAATGGGGCTGGAGTAGTGGCTCAGTGGTAGAGAACTTGCTTGGAATGTGTGAGGCACTGGGTTCAATTCTCAGCACCACATATAAATAAATAAAATAAAGGTCCATTGACAATTAAAAAAATATTAAATAGAAATTACAAATAATGCTTAAGAACTCCTAATTTTCCATGAAGTCCTGATTTCAAATTTGAATTGGAGATACTAGAGAGTTAAATATTTTGATTTTTAAATGTGTTAGATACATGCTAATTAAGGATAAAAGAGCATAAAACATTAGCCAACATACAATATAATGACTTAATATATGATTGAAGAGTTCAAAGTTTATATTCTTCTGTAATGCATGCTTTATTGCTAATTGACTTTTCCTAAATGACAAACTTGTAATTGGTAGTTACTGAAGCACAGATTCTCAAAGGTCGTGAAACCCCAGAGAACGCTGAGTGAGAAAACTTTCTCGTAAGATATAGTTACTTCTGAAGTCAGCATAAAAATCAAGCTTTGTATTTTATCAACTCACGAAGTTTAAAGGTTATGCTAATAAAAAATGGATATTCATTTTCATAAAAGACTTCTAGAAGAGAAAAAAAAAGTCAAATACTGCTTCATGGGAAAAGATGATGAGAAATTGAAAAATTTTAGATTAACATCTTCTTACCAGTTCCTAAGTTTAAAATTAACATTAAACTATTGAACATGGAGAACTATAAAATAATTTTATTATTCATTGGCTCTTGGGGTGAAGTGGCCTTTGCAAAATTCCACAAGGAAATATGTACTGATCTCTCAATTCATTCCATAAAATATTACCACTTTTTTTTACAAGAATACAAAGAAATATGAATTATATTTGCACTCAGAAAGGGGAGTATAAGTTTTCTTTCCTCAATTCTCTTAAATATATAATTACCCTTAGGGGTAGAGATACAGGTGTTAAAGACAAACAAAGGTCAGCTTTGGAAACATGTAACTTAGAAGCCAGAAAAAGCACTTCTGGTGGCCTACTAGTCATATTACTTGAAGTAGTTTTTATTTTGTCTATATTTACCTTATCATGTTTTATTAAATCAGAGAATTTATATAAAATTGTCTATCCATTTCCAAGGAACATGTTTACTGTAACTGTTATGCTATTAATTATCTTGTTGATACTTTTAAAATTATACATAAAGCTGTAGATTATTGTGGGAAACAAGCACATAATACATTCCTAGAATACAATTCTGTTTTAATGAAAAAAATATAACGAAAAGTCAGTTTCTGGCATGTGCAGGACTGCGTAGTAAAATGTCTAGAGTAACTTGAGTAACTTGTTTCAAATTTTAATCAAAACATTTCAGCTTTTTGGACAGTGACAAGGTATATAAATCCTAACCTTCAGATTCCTAACTGAATTCTCAATTTATTCTTCTAAATTGAAGTTATTTACATCTAACACATCATGGTATTATAAAGATTAACATTAAATGAACACTTATCTCATTGTCACAAAAATTTAGATTGTATTTACTTGGAAAAGTGTCACCACTCTTGTCTTTTTTGGAGTAGATGGAAAATTTCAATATTTTATTAGTTTTTTTTGTTTATCTTGTTAGACTCTATGGGAAATTATATCACCAGATTTAAATTTAAATGAATCCATCTAGCTTATTTTCTTTTCTTTAGTATAGCTGCTAATTAATACTGGATGCAATTGAAAATGGAAAATATAATCTCAATTCAATTATCTTGGCTTTTCATGAAGAATAATCATTTTATAAAAATAAACAATATAAATTATAATTGATAAAGTCATTGTTTTCACAAATGTGTACAGTTATTACAAATACTGAGAGACAATTTTAAAAAAGCACAAGTTTGAAGATTTCACATGAACAAAAATAAAAAGAAAATAATGGTCCTGTACTTTTGGTCATTGAAAAGGGCTAAGGTATTCAGAAAGTCACTCAAGAGTGTGGGAAGCCATCCATGAAATACATGAGGATCTTCTCTGAGCATGAAGCCAGGGAGAGTTAGGCCTGGCATTTCCAACTATCAACGGCTCCCCCAAGGCAATAGATTACCCAAAGCATATGACCTTTCCCTCTGCTCTGCTAGGAAGGATCCTCATAGTAACTCCAGAGATGGGAACATTTCCCATTAGGAACTGAACAGCCCGTCTTTAACCTTATTTGGAAAAGAATATTCTATAGTATCTGTTTGCTATTTTCCAATATAAATGAAGCAGGTGCAGGCTCCATTTTGTCTAGAAGCTCCATCCATCTGATTAGCTTCCCATCCTGTCCCTGCTTTTGAAACTACTTTCTGTGTTTTTTTTTTTTCCACCATTTTATTTCTCTTAGCTTTTATTTCCAGCCAGCCCATTCTACCCAGGGGAAGCCCACACAAGACATGGGCAGGACAAGAGCTCTTGCTATTACATGAATATTGAATAAAAACGATGGCTGTGCCTGATTACATGATGCTAACTTACATATACATACACATATATGCATAGATAAATGTGCGTATGTGCACATCTATATCATATAGCAGATTATTTGATATTGTGTCTATTTCATGGTTCCTAAATCTATAACAGAATATACATAAGCGTCCTCAATGAGTCAGGATAGAATAATAAAAGGTGGATATGTGTAATTTTCACAGATATACTTGACAAATTCATATGAGTTGCTTAATATGGATTAGCATAAATTATTTAAATTATATTGTTGTTTTCTTATCTATAAAACAGAGATTATAAAATCTTATCTAAAATTTTTCCAAGTTTCATCTGAGAGTTCTTAAAGAAACTGACACAAATGATTCAAAAATTGTTGTTTGCATATTAAATATAAGATTGTTAAGTGATAAAAATTTTATTAACATGATCTCTTTCATGGCCTTTAAGGAGAAAGCATCAAAGCTAGCTTGGAGGGCCAAGAAAAGAATTGTGCTACTAAGTCCAGAAAAGCTTTGACATTTCAACGTGGACTTTAAGAAAGAGTAAAATAAGCAGAAAGCAAGTTAAAAATATTATATATGCTATGGAATAGCTCTGCCTGTTGTTTTCATTAGAAAATTAAAGTATGGGAAGTTTACAATGTAGCCAACAGTCTGAATCAGGATACCTGAAGACCTTGTCCAGAGAACATCACTCGGACTCTCCTCTGACTGCTCTGGAATGACAGCATCCCCTTCACAATTTATTATGGTATAATCTATGAAAACAAGTTAATATATTATTAACATCCCCTTTGGTGTAGCTAGGTCTACAATGAGGGCATTTCTGGGGAAAAGATACAAAACTTCAAAGCATAGGGCTACTAAAGTGTGTGTGTATATATATAAAAAATATACACACACACACCAGGGATTAAACTCAGGGGCACTTGGCCACTGAGCCACATCCCCAGCCCTATTTTGTATTTAATTGAGAGACAGGGTGTCCCTGAATTGTTTAGCCCCTCACTTTTGCTGAGGCTGGCCTTAAACTCTGTATCCTCCTGCCTCAGCCTCTCCAGTTGCTGGAATTACAGGTGTGTGTTACCCCGCCTGGCTATGGGCTAGGTCTTATTATTGATGGGAAATAATTAGATTCAATACCTATGTTTTGTGGCATGTTTTAAGACTTGCCATGGTTTCTTTAAAGTAAAATATGATTTGGGAAAATCCAAGGCTCACTACTCTGATTCTCTGTCAAAGCACCCAGAAAGTAAACCAGTTCTAAATGTGTTCTGGTGGCATTTGGGGAACACAAAAAGAACTCACCAGTAATAACCAGTAATAACATGAACATCACCTCCATAGCATAAAGATTATCTATGATTAACAAGTAAAAATCTTTATCACAAGGTAAAGCAACTTATATTTAAAGAGGTTAAATAAATGACTTCAATTACATATAGTAAATAATTTACGTGTCTCTATTTCAGGTACAAGCTTTAGAAGAGATTAGCTTTTCTATGCCCTTATATCTTTTTGTTAAAATGCATTTAATTTGTTCAAATTATATCTTGCAAAAATGTTTCAGTACAATAGCTTAGTGTAATTTTAACCCCCCAAAAGTTACATATTTTTCTAGATTATTGAACATGGAGGTGAGATCTGAAAATATTCTAAATGTACAGATAATTTTAAAAATTTATATTACTCAACTCATAAATGTTTTATATGTGAACTCAAGGATCTATTTTTGGAAATCTATTGGTTTAACCATTGAAATATAATTCTCATTTTTATCCAAATATTTCTTTTCCTTTAGATCTATTTTGATATAAAGATTAGGCTGTAAAATTCCTCTAGGAAGACATATAATTGCTTGTCTTCTTGTTTTACAATTAAAACCACTTTTCACTGAAGTGAGACATACCTGCAAGCGATGAATATTATCAGGGGATTTGGATAATTAACCTATAATTTTAGCTATTAAAACGGTTTTAGTACTTGTCCTTTTAAAATATTTGCTACTGATTATAATTTATTTACACTAAAAATGTCCCCATGTTACCACTTAAAGATATAATAGATCTTATAAAAACTATATTGACTAGGATTTATTAAAAATACCTATTGCATCATTTTAAGAAAGTCATAGTGGAACGGAAGTAATGATTAAGGTTCCAGAGGAGTTTCTTTACATAGGGAGCAATTATCGTTAACCTTCAGTCAAAGACCACCAGAACACAGCTGTAGTTCAACAAATTGGATTTATTATTCTTTGCAGTGAGGGAGACTGCCTACTCTAGGGTACCAGCAGGCATTGCAGTACCAGAGTGTTAGAATTTATTACTGAACTTAGGCTTTAGATAAGTTTATTTGGAGAAGGTGCAAGGAATTAGGCTTTCGTTCTAGATTGGATAAAGTCAGAAGGCAGGGTGATTTTATAAGTGGGTAAAAAATAAGTGTCATTAGTGTGAGAGTGGGAAGTTGTTATCTTATGTGTGGCAGAGCACATAGTTTTTGTTTGTGTTTAGACAAATTTGTAAAGTGGCCTTGCTTCATCTCATTGTATCAGGGTCTTACGATTTGTCTGAGCTTGATCTTATCTGAGATTATTATGTGCACTAAAAAAATAACATGGCCTACAAAATGAATTAGAGGTGAGTGTAAGGAATGCCTCTGAGCCTGGCGCGGTGGTGCTCGCCTGCAATCCAAGTGGCTGGAAAGGCTGAGGCAGGAGGATCAAGAATTCAAAACCAGCCTCAGCAAAAGTGAGGCATTGAGCAATTCACTGAGACCCTGTCTCTAAATAAAATACAAAATAAGGCTGAGGATGTGGTTAAGTGCTCAATTTGCCCCTGAGTTCAATTCCTGGTATCCCACCTCAAAAAAAAAAAAAAAATGCCTCTGTAATTTTTAGTTTGTATACTAACAGAATGATTATAAAGAAAAATGCTCACAAGTGTCACTCTTCATAATGTAAAAGTTAAAATATCGAATTTCAATGATTAGGCATTTTATAAAAAAATCCATAATTCATCCTTCATTGTTCTTATGGTTTGAGAATGTTTCTCAAAAACGAAACCTATGAATAAATAGTAAGAGAGAAATATAATTTTAATTCAATTTTCCCAGAAGCAAAACAAGAAATCAAAGTAAAATCTATAATATATTTTCTTATGTAAAAAGGAAGAAACAACCTGTTGTTAGTTATCTTGTGTTTCTTCTGGAATCCCCAGCCCCACTGTACCACCCTGGTACCAGGAAAATAACAAACCCAGGAAAAATCTACCACTGAGCTACCTCCCAGTTCTTTTTATTCTATTTTGAGACAGGATCCCTAAATTGCCCAAGTTGGCCTCAGACATGCCATATTCCTGCCTTAGCCTCCCAAATAGCTGGAATTATTACTGTGCACCATCTCACAGAGGCCAGGTACTTTTTGGCTACCATTTCTTCTGTCATGGATATTATCCTTGGACCAAAGACACAGCTTCTGGTATGCTGCCCTTCCATGTATTTTATTTTTTCCCCCATTCTCTTTTCCTGGGTCTGCTCCAAAATGTATCCCCTTTTGCCCTGAAATCTAAGCACACCCATTTTTACCAACTCAAGAGTATTACACTACTCTTTGTGATATACTACCCTTTCCTATACCTTTGCCTGTTCATAGTTAGGTAATTTCATTATCCTCAAAATATTTCATCTTAGATAACTAGTTTTTCTTCTGCTACAGTACAAACTGTTAAACAAAATGTTATTTTATGATACATTTCACATTAAAGGTCTCACATTGATACTGATATGAACGTAATGTATTTGTCTATTAGATCTTTAGCAACATTTTCATTAAATGATATGGAAGACCCCATGTAGCTGCCAAATAGTTACCTTGAGCTAAATTCTTATTTACAGTCCCTATTAATACACTGTAAAGGAATGTGGATATTAAGACAATCTTATATGTTTTCATCTTTTCTTGGACAATGATGGAAATGATCCTAAATATTTCACAATTATATCTTATGTATGTTTCATTAATAACTTATACATCATCATCTGCTTGGGATCATCTGGTTTATATCCACTCTCCAGTTTAACATTTGAAAAATACTTCTCATACTTTGCAATATATTTTATTTGCACTGCTTTAAACAAAGTAGAAATATTTGTTGCCCCTGTCATTTGTATTGTCAGTTGCTGATATAGTAACTATCATCATCTCTGATATGTTTTGGAGGATCCATATATAGTAAAATGATGTCCCATGAGAACACATGGATAAATCTAAAACAAGATAGTGGAAAGTCATCTATCTCCTATTGACCTTCCCCATGAGCATCCTAGCTAAGGTCTCCTTTGCATATGTAAACTTGAATGCTCACTGTAAAACCAATGTGTTTCACAACACAAGCTACAAGGAAAATCTGAGGACTCAGTAATCCTTATGAGTCACAGAAGCAAAAGTCAGGGACTGGTGTCATGGCCTTTGGTTTGTGAGGAGAAAATGGATACTTAATTGTCAGTCAGTGGGACCACTGGAAAGCCAGGAGCATTATAAGTTAGGAGTTAGTAAAATGATACAGGAAATAATAATACAACATCATTTGAAAAGCACATAGGGAAGAGTCCAAAGGTTTACAATACTGGCTTTGTCTTTTACTGAATAATGTAAATTTAATCTACATACATAATTTGCTATGTATTTGGATTCTTCTGTTGGTAATAATATTTGTGGGCAAAAAGCTCAAAAATTTTAAAAGAAATAATGAAAATAAATTCAGCACATAAGTACAGGTTTTCATTTAATTCAGATATTATTCAATAATTTATAACTAGAAACATTTGAGAAAGCTATCATTCATTTTAGGCGCTATGCTAATAATCCTGACAACACGAAAACCAAGTGATATTCAGTAATTATGGAATGCCATCCTGTACTTCAAAAACAAAAACTTATTTTTAGGAACATGTGCCCCAAGGTAATGATTTAACAGGTGCAGCTGCAGAAGGTACATTTCTTATAATCTGAACCAACCTTTTCATCTAAAGCTGTTTAAGACTTTTTATTTAAGACTGTTCTGCATTAACATTGCTCATTTCTCCCAGTTTTCTTTCACATGTGCGCAAAGTGAAGCAATAACTGTGAATGTTAAGGGCTTAATTATCAGAAAACTTTCACAAATAATGGCTTGATTTCCATTTAATAGCATTAAATGGAATTATTATATTAAATGGAATTATTATCATCAGAGAATTCAGAATGAAAAATCAGTGTTAATGAACTCTTTGAAATTTTCATCTGATTCATAAAATCCAAGTGATATCAGTAAAAGTTTGTTTTGTCAAAGTAGAAGATCTTCCTTATTTTATGTTCATCCACTTCACATTTTAATTATACATACAACATTATTCACTTTGCCAATATGAATAAAAATTTCAACACTGCACAGTATTGTGCTTTAAAAAACAATGTGTGAGTGTGTATTTGCGTGTGTGTGTGTATATATACACACACACATACACATATATACACATTCACATATATACATATTCTCACACACATAGAAAATGTTCATAAAAATTGAAGTGAAAAAAGCTGATATGATCACAAAAAACTGTTTCAGCAGTGTGTATCGTGCATGAGACTAACCTGCAGATGAAATGAACTACAAAAGATGAATAAAATATTTAAAAAATAACCCAGGGCATTTATAAAATAACAAAGGCTGCCAGAACTTGAGGGCCAAACTCCTACAGGGCAGAGGAATGCACTGAGGTGAGCCCTACATTATCTGCAGCTTTTTTGCCTTTGAGCTGTTAGTCAATTCTAGGTGCAGGGCATGGGGCAAACAGAGAAGCTACACAGTGCTAGTAGCACTCCCTTGGCTGTAAAAACAATCACTGAAATTTACTACTTCCAAACAACGGAGAATGCTGGGCAGTATCCTAGGAGAAAAGAAAACCATAGAGAAATGACCCTCACATTCTCAGCACAATATCTCTGTAAGACATTTTTCAGCTTTTCCAATGTCTAAGCATAGGTGATGACTCAGGTAAAGAAAATATAAAACAGCTGCTAGAAACTATAAAGCTAAGCAGAGGCTCAGTAGCCTCATAGCTGGGGAAAGAGAAATAACAGAGTTCAGTGACCAGTCAAGAGGAGAAGCCTTTGTAAACATCCGGGCTTTCAATTAGGAGTCAAACTCAGGGGTATAGAACAAACCATATACGTTCCACAGAAACTGGAATAAGGCCATTTTCACAGTTCTCTTCAGAAGGGTGGAAAAAAAAGAGTAAATCTTCTGCTGAGATAAATAATGTCATCAAGACACTGTATAATTTTTCATACATAAATTTACAGAATTTCACCTGACAAAAGGCATGGCAATTTTGTTCAACAAAATGAAGAAAAATCAGAAGAAATGAATAACATAATAATCCATACCAATAATTAACACAGATGATGTATTAAAATTACTATGATTTAAATATTCAAGAACATTGACAGGATTTCACCAGTGGAAACCTAAAACAAGTCAAATAAGAATTGTAGAAATGAATAATTCAATACTAAAGTATGAATTTAATAGATTGATTTAAAAATAGATTGGACATAGTAGAAGATGGAACAAATACAGTGAAATTTTGATAAAGATGAATGGCTGCACATAAAATATATTTTCAGCATGTGATAATAATTAATATATAGTTTGTGAAGATATGATTTAATCAAGCTCCAGAACAATAGAAGGATGACTAAGAATAAAAAATAATAGTTGAAAAAGGATAAGGAACACTAATATTTTTCTAAAAGTAACAGAAGTAACTAGAGTAAATTTACACAGAGATCAGAAAATATAACAAAGCACATATACACGAGCAGGATACGTACAAAGAGGCATACATAGGTTACTTTGCCAAAAACAGCAAAAACAAAGATACCTGAAAATCAGAAGAATGAAAAGACACATTATTAAAAAGAAGCTATAATAGGATTAACAGCTAATTTTCATAAAAGAATAGTGGATATAAGAATACAATAAACATATGCATTTAAAATGTTGTAAGTCAGTAATGGCCTAAAAACAATTTTTGTACAAAAAATATGTTCCAAAAATGAAGGTAATCCAAAGTATTTTCATAATCAACAAAAATGTGGAATGAAATGACCACCAGCAAAGCTCCACCAGAGCATTATTTTTAATGTAGAAAGAAAATTATTCTAGGTATAAACACTATAAAGAGGGGATAAAATAATATGATTAGAGCAAATACAGAGAAACATTTTAAAATAGTGAAGACTGAGAATGTAGCTCAGAGGTAGAGCTCTTCCCTAGCATAAGCAAATCCCTGGATTCAATCCTCACAATATGTGCTTACACAAATGTGCAGACATATGATATTATATATATATATATATATATATATATATATATATATATATATATATACACACACACACACACACACACACACATATACATACATAATATATACACACATACACACACACACATATATTTCAGTGCACAAGTAGTTCTGAAAACTATAAGTACATCTTACAAAGTTTAAAATATATGCAGAAATATAATATATGAGTAGAAAACAAGACAATATAAATGGAGATGAAAAATTATATGTGAATATTTTAGAAAGTAAAAGAAAGTTAATTGTAAAAATCAAGAATAAATATTATAATATGTGGGATAAAATGTTTAATGAAACACAAATGAAATCAGCTTTAAACAGTAAGTAAGAATACATATACATATGTATGTGTATATATTATGTATGTATATATAAAATATCATATTAAATATTATTAAAAAGGTTAAAAATTTTACATGATATATTTAAACAGAAAAATCTTAATTCCATAAATATACTATATACTGGGATTAAAACTAAACACTGAAAAGTATTTAAGAAAAAAACAAAAATCTGAGCACATGTTGGCATATTAGAAAGTCATATTAATATATGAAGAATGATTGAAAGGCAAGGCATAAAATCATGCATAATATGGGAATGTTAACAAAAATGCAACAAGTATAGCAGCATTAATATTATATGTGCTACATTAATATCAGAGAATGTACACATCAAAGCAAAAATCATTTCTAGATATAAAGATTTTCTAATGTTTATAAAAGTAAAAATTCAAAGAGATATAAAAATCCTGTTTTTGTATGTACTCAATAAATAGTCTGAAAATATATAAAGCAACAACTGCAAAATAGTTTAGGGTTTAGAGAGAAATACTCTAAATGTAGTTGAGGTTATTAATGCAGAAATCTTAGTATCTGATGATAGAAACAAAAGAAAATTCTAAATACATAGAAGATTTTAGCAACAATCAGCACGATTGAACTAATTGACACTTATAAAATTGACATCCAAATTTGTTCTTAAGTTCATGTCAAAGAGTAAAGGATAACAGGATATATTCTATTTCAAAAACTTGAACTTAGAAGGATGATTGCAAGGCTAGGAAATGGGGACTATAAGAAGATTTTGATCAAAAGCAAAGATTTTTCATTTATTGAGGATGGATAGGTTCTGGAAATGTAATGTAAAGCATGGTGACTTTAGTTCATGGTTCTGCACTGTATTTTGAAATTACTTAGTAGGTTGATAAGACAGTAAAATGTTCTCACCACACACACACACACACACACACACACACACACACAATAAGGTAACTATGTGAAGGTGACACATTAATTTGTTTGACATAGTAATCATCTCACAATGCTTATGTATATCAAAACATTACATTGTGCATCTTACATGTGTATTATTTTATTTTTAAATTATGCCTCAAATCTGGGAAACCTAAAAAGGCTGTACAACCTGGTTAAAAATGGACAGAAGTACTGAACGTATACCTTGACACAGATAGAAGTATTGCCTTAGAAAAAGATGTTTAACTTCTTTTATGAAGGAACTACAAAATAAAACAGCAATGAGAAACCATTACACACATTAGAGTGACCAAAATCCTAACACAATAATCACTGAGCAACAGAAGCACATCTGTTACTTGTGAGAATGCAAACTGAAACAGAAACAGATTAACCCTTCAGAAATTTCTTACAAGATTCAACATGAACTTCCCATATTATCTTGCAATCATGTCCCTTAATATTAAAAAAATGAATTAAAAACTATTTCTACACAAAAACCTGAACATAAATAGTATTAACAGCTTTATTTATAATTCCCAAGACTTAGAAGCAACCAAGAGGTCTCTGGCACATGGAAAAAATAACCTGGGATACACACAGATAATGGAATATTATTTAAGGCTAAAAAGATATGAGCTATCAACCCATGAAAAACATGCAGTAAAG
This sequence comes from Marmota marmota marmota, assembly GCF_001458135.2. Lineage (NCBI taxonomy): Eukaryota > Metazoa > Chordata > Mammalia > Rodentia > Sciuridae > Marmota > Marmota marmota. Next base: position 19,724,825 of record NW_025999932.1, read on the forward strand.
TTAAATGTACATCTGAAGTGAAAAAAAAGCTAATCTAAAAATGACGTATTGAGTATGACTCCAACTATATTAAACTCCATTAATGGTAAAATGATGGACAGACACAGTAAGAAGATTAGTAGATGCTAGGGTTTTAGTTGAAAGGATGAATAAATAGGTATGGCATACAGAATGATATTTTGGGGGCTGTGAATCTATTCTGTATAATACTAAATGATGGATATGTCAGTATATATTTGTCAAAACCCATAAAATCTATAACATCAAGGGTGAAACATAGATATGTGGACTTCAGGTGATGATGAGTAAGCCTGAGTTCATCAAATTTTGCAAATGGTGAGATGCCAATAGTGTAGGATGCCCATAGTGTGGGGTGGGCTGTGCATCTCTGTGTATACTGGGTATAAGGGAACTCTATTGTTTCTATTCATTTTGCCCATGTTTATTTGAACTATTAAAGAGTTTTGTGACTCCAAGAAAACTGTATGACTTATTTTTTTTCTAATTCTCAAAGAAGATTGTTTACATTTTGAAGAGGCATTGCATTGAATCTACAATATGTTTTGTGTACATGAACTTTTAACAATGTTATTTTGTTGCTGCATGAGTACAGGAGGTATATCTAGGTTTTTCTATGTCTTCTTCAATTTCAATATCCGTGCTCATGTTTATTGCAACTCTAATCTCAACAGCCAAAAAATGGAAACAACAAAGTGAGTGATGAATAGATAAAGACATTGTGATGCATACACACAGAACACTATTCATCCATAAAAACAATGAAATATTGTCATTTCATTCACAGTGTGGATGGAACTGGAAATCATGGTGCCAAGTGAAATAAGACAGGCCCAGAAAGACAGGTACTGCATAATCATACTCTTAGGTGGAATCTAAAAATGTTCTTATGAAAGTTGAGTTATACAATGTATACTTGTATTAAAAAGTCACATAGTAACCCATAAACATGTACAATATCTATGTTTTTATATCAGTTATAGATTTACTATAATTATAAATTTAATTAACAATAAAATTAAAAGTTGACCAAAAGTGAAGTTTGATAATTAATAATAAAAATTGAATTCCTACAAAAGTATGCTCTAAACAGTAAATGCAATATGATAAAAATAATAGGAAAAAAAAGGAAATGTCTGGAACTCAAAAACCCAATTCTACAAAATAAGTAGATGGAAATATGACTATTGAAAGTAAGACTATCTTGTACTGAATATTAATAAAATACAGCATATTAAATTTATGTGAGCCAAACCATACTACTATTTGAATGGAAATTTAGAGCTTTGAATATGTATATTAAAAATACTAGAAATTCAGTGATGTATGCATCCATCTTAAGAAGTTGGAAAAAGTACTAAAATTGAAAGAAATATTATAATGAAGAGCACAAAGATAAAAGTTAGTACAATTTAAATAGATAGTAAAAGGCAAAAGTAGAAAATCAAGAGGCACTATTACTTTGATAAACACAAAAACATATTTTTATAAAATTAAACAAAATAAAGACAGTATAAATTGCCATTATCAAAATGTAAAAATACATATTACTACACATATTGTCACTCATAAAAATCATAGGAAATGTTAAATTTGAATCAAGTGAAATCATTTCTAGGAAAATAAATATAATCAAAATTGATCACTAAATTTATGATTAAAATTAAACTATGATTATAGCTACTTAAAATATTGAATATATCAATATTTCCATCTAGAAATAGATCATTCTCAAATGATCTCACCAGGAAATTATTCCAAAGATTTAGGATTATAACATTCCAGAAAATGTAAGTCACATTTTTGAGGCTGAAAGAACATTGATAACAAATTATATCAAGGAAAGCAAACAAATCTTGAAACTATTACAGACTATCTCCTGATTATAGGCACAAATGTCTAAAAAATATAATTAGCAAATTCTGTTATAAAAGAACATTAAGAACATTAAAATATTAATAACAGAATAATAGTTAATAGTAAAGTTGTCTTTAATTCTAGGAAGGTGAATATGACCCATTATTTAAACGTCAATGGATAAAAACTATTTATTTGCGTACAGAATAACCATTTTAAACAAATGCAGACACCTCTATGTTATAAAGACAAAAAAAGTAGCAAGACAGGAATAAAAGAAAAATTTATTCATATATTAAATGCAAAATTATACAGAACATAGTATTCATAGGAGAAAGATTTATTTCTTACTGAATTTGGAAATCAGCAATAAATAAATAAATAAAGAGGTCCACTCTCATCCCTTGAAATGCTGTCCTAGTTGGCCAACAAGAGAAAAAAAACTATAACTATTTTATATTCTGATAAAATTATTGTGTTTAAAAGCATTGCAAAAAAAATCAGAAAGTAAACAATTCTAAAGAAAACCTATAGAATATTTATAGGCAAATTCAGCAATACTACTGGATACAAGATCTATAGGCAGAAATACAATTATTTTACCGAATGAAAAAAATACATACTAATGCTCCAAAATAATTTATATTTTTGATGTAAGTCATATGGCTAAAGTGACATTCATTCTTTCTTTCAATGCCTGTGATTGTCTGTTTATAAATCAATTCACTGTTTCTTCTCTCTCTTTCCCTATATTTTCTTCATATAGGAGTATTGATGGTGGTATTGTTAGAATGTGACCTTTAGTTGACAGATTATACAGGTGTGTTTTGACTGTACCAGGCAAGAAATTATCCTCACCTAGAATAAGTAAAGGTTAGATGAAACAGTTTATCTCTCATTTGTGAAAAGTGGATTAGAGCACATTTTTAAACTAGAGAAACTTAAAATTATGATAGCTTTGAAGAAATTGCTATCGATCTTGCCGTTTTGAAGTTGAAGTGTTGTTGAATAGAATGCCTTCTGGAGGTGTGTGTCCTGCATGTCACACACTTTTTCTTGTCTTCTGATAAACACAAAAGGAGGAGAAGAAACCTGGCAACTATATTACTAACATCCCTCACTCACTGGTTTCTTATTGGTTTGGACAATTAATTATAAACCAGTAAGAAAATCATTCCATATACTGTTTCAGAATCGTGGTGTTTAAGTGACTGTGAAGGTAGAGGGCTTTCTGGGCTCACATGCTATGGGGTGCAAGTGCAGAGTTTCAGTGTATCTGAAGGAATCAGCCTGTATCTGTATCTGTAAAGTACTTCATCAGATCTAACTCTTCTATGACATTCTCTGATTAAATCCATCAAACTGGAAACAGGTATATTCAATTTCTTTCCTTATAAAAAATTACTGTTAGTTTTATTAATGTGTCTAATGATATACAGATTATTTTTACTTACTATATCAAGAACACATTTTATTGATTTTTGTTTAAAACACTGCTTTAATGAAAAATCTTTGAATAAACAATACAAGTTATGACATTTTAAAATTCTAGTCCAGAATATTTTCATAAAAACCCTAATCCTAGTAGTCCTATAAACAGAAATCTTTGTTAAATTATTTGGTATTAAGAGGAAAATTTTGACATGGCCAAGACAGATTTGTTGGAAAAATATGTTGGGAACTGATATGAGGTTATTTATGGTATTTATTCATCTAACTGTGAATATTCACAAGAGTGTCATTTAATTGACACTTTTTACTTAAAGCAAGATATTTTCAAATAATTATATTTTGGCATTTCTATTTTGTTTTTCTTTAATTTTTATTTCTATAGTGATAAAGGAAGTAGAGATTATTTTCATGCATTTACTGGCCATTTTTTTTTGTTTATGTATGTGTGAAATACCTATATATTTTCCTTTCAAATGTAAGCATTCTTAAATTGACATGTGTGAATAGAATTAGAGCTTCTGATTAAATATTGCTTTTCCTAGATCATATTTTGAATATTTTATTTTTTTTCATGTTGATGGCTGCAAGATACATTGTTTTAAGTATTCCAAGGCAAGCCAAATGCTTGTTTCCTGCTGATCTTAATTATGGCATATTTTGTTTATTTCACCCATCTGCAATCTCAGTGGAGGAGTACCATAATTTTTTAATTAATATTTTTTTTCTTTTTTTTTTTTTTTAACCTGTGATTGAACCAGGGGCACGGGCCAGGAGAGGGGTGGTTAACCACTTTGCCACATCCTTTTCATTTGAGATAGGGTCTCACAATGAGTTACTGAAAGCCTTGCAAAGTTGCAGAGATTGACTTTGAACTTGAGATATTTTTGCCTTGGCCTCTTAAAAGGCATATGCCACCATGTTTCCCAACTGAACTTTTTCTTTTTCCCTCCAAGAAAAACTGCTTAGAGGAATATAGTTGTAGTAGTCTCTGGACATTGTCATTAATGTTCTGAATAGCCTTATAATTTCTTATGCCATTATCATGTTTAGCAGATTATTTCATTTATAAGAGCTGATAGGTCAGAGATGAACTAGTGTTTGAACACTTAGTTAGACAGACAGATAAATATGGATAGACAGACAGGCACAGTAATAGATACTAATCTCTTTTACCAAACCAAACTACCTTCAAGATCCTGTCACTTATTAGTTTTAGTGCTAAATTTTCATGTCCCAAATTCTGTGCCTGTTTCAAAACATATTTTCCTTCTAGAAAGTGGAAAATTATAATGGCTTAATTGTGATAGAGTTCCTTTTTACATAAGTTAAATTTTTAAAAACATTTTTCAATTGTAGATGGACACATAGCTTTATTTATTTATTTTTATGTGGTGCTGAGGATCAAACCCAGTGCCTCACACCTGCCAGAGGAGTGCGCTACAACTGAGCCACAACCCCAGCTGCCTAAGTTAAATCTTGATGTAGACATCCAGGAAGAGCATTATGGTCTTAAATTTGTATCATTAATTAAGGTTCTTTATATTATCTATTTTTTCTTATGCAGTCATTATTTTTAAGTTGATTCATAAGTTAGGAAGAAAGGCAGAAAGGCACAGATTGCTTTTCATAAGATTGCCAGGAAGACCCACAAAACCTAGAAGCATACCTCATTGGCCAGAATAAGCCATGCAGTGAGTTGTAGGTGTAAGGGACATTGGCAGTTACACATATTATCCTGGTTCATATACTACCTGGTGAAATATCCAGGTTCTTGTAAATGAAGGAAAATCTTGGTAGGCAAAGACATGACTCACACAACATTCTCTTACTTTGGTGTGGTCTTCCTCACTATTTTTTTCCATATATAATTGACTAGAACATAGATATTTGCCTTCTTAAGGATTAATGCATGTAACTGAACTAACAAACTAGAAATTCTTTCCTCTGTGACCTATATTTCCACTATATAAGTTATCATGGATCAGCATGTCTATAAAAGCCTCATTTTAAAATATTGCTTGTTTCTATTTATGCATTTCTATCATGCAAGTCATGCAAGTTTTTATTTTTTTTCTGTGCACCAAGTACATTTTCTCACATATAATTCTCCATATTTCTGTAGAGAAGGTATTCTACTATTTGAAGGTTAAAACATTTGCACACTAATTCTAAGCAACCTCCCTATGGTAGTTCAAAGAAAGTTCCTTTACATTTGAACACACGCTTTCCTTGCTGACATATATTTGACACGGAAAATTTGATATTTAATATTTTCAATTCAATATTCCCAAATGAGACAATATTTTTGATCAAGTATATTAGTATAGATTTCAGAGAGGATGTTTAGTTTCCTTAGGGGGAAAAAATGAAAGAGAAAAATGCCTACTAGAAAACACAGCAGGGCATTTTACCAATTTTGTAGCCTCCTGTTCTCTTGTGTTCTCAGAATAGACCTACAATGAGTTTAGAAATGTTCTCCATTTATGAATGCATTACTTAAAACCAATTTTTTCCTGCAGTGAAAATAGGAGGCTATTTGATAAATAATTTTAGTTGCAAAGGGGATTAAGTTCATAAACTGTCTGGCAGAAGGAGTACTATGAGGATATGATTTCAGACCCACAGAAACTCATATAGTTCCCTCTGAATAAATTTAAACTTAAGTCAAAGAAAAGTAAGTCTGGCTCAAGATTACACTATCAGTTCACTAAGTTTTGCAGTTTATTGTAGCAAAAATAATTTTCCTTGTTGTACTTACAGCTAGTAAATCCCTCAAAACTTCTAGGTTACATTCATTAAAAAAGGAAGAAAGCAAGTCTTACACTAAATCAGGAAGTGAAACTGAAATTTGCTAGACAAAATTTTACAATATTTTTGGTTTTTAACCACCTTTATCCAACACCCAATATTGGCCAAAATCAATACAACCTAAATAATGTGCAGTACAGTGAAACTTATTTTAGGAGGAGATGAGAAATGCAAATGTGTATCAGACTGGGATGCTGAATGTAAATCAGCTTTTGTTTATATAAATAAGTCATACAATAGGCATATCTTGGGGATGATCTGGGTTGGTTCCAGATTAACACAATAAGACAAATATCACATTACAGTTAGCCATTCCAATTTCTTTTTGTTTCCCCATGCATGTAAAATTCATGTTTACATTATACTGTAGTCTACTAAGTGTTAAATATAATTATGTCTAAAAATATACATATGTTAAAATATTTTATGGAATGAAATGCTTTTGAACATTCAGGGTGTTATGATTTTTGCTGGTGAAGGGTCTTGCCTTGACATTCATGGCTGTTGATTCATGTGCGTGGCTGTTGCTAAAGGATGAGAAAGCCCGGGAAATTTATTAAAATAAGACAATAATGCCACTTACAGTGTGACTGATTCTTCCTTTCACAAAACATTTCTCTGTAGCATGTGATCCTGTGTGATACACTGTATTCACAGCAGAGTTTCTTTCAAAATTGAAGTCAATCCTCTGAAAGTCTGATACAGCTTCATCAACATGTTTTCTCATCAGTGTTCACAGCATTTTCATCAGGAGTGGATTCCATCTCAAGGAGCGAATTTCTTTGCTCATTCGTAAGAAGTATCTCATCAATTGAAGTTTTACCATGAGACTGTAGTAATCCAGTCACATCCTCAGGCTCCATTTCTCATGCTCATTTTCTTGCAATTTCCACTTCATCGGAAATAGCTTCCTCCAATGAACTCTTGAACCTCTGAAAGTCATCCATGTGGGTCAGAATCAACTTCTTACAAACTCTTGTGAATGCTGATATTTTGACACCCTCCATGAATCATGGATGTTCTTAACTACATCAGGAATAGTGAATCCTTTCCAGTGTGTTTTCAATTTCCTCTGCCCAGATCCATCAAAGGAGTCACTATCTATGGCAGCTGTAACCTTACAAAATGGGTTTCCTAAATAATGCAACTTGGAAGTGGAAATTACTCCTTGGGTCATGGGCTGCAGAGTGGATATTGTGTTAGCAAGCATGAAGAAAACATTAATCTTGTGCAGCTTCATTGAGGCTTCTTAAGTGATCAGGTGCATCTTCAATAGCACTAATCTTTTGAAGGGATTATTTTTATTTTTAATTTTATATTTAACTTTTCTCAACAGTGGACTCAAAATATTCATCAAAGCATATTATACACAGATATGATGTGATCCATGCCTTGTTTTTCCAATTATAAGAGTACATTTAGAGTTATTATGATTTGGAGGGGGGGCTATGATTTCAGTATGGATAACAGCATTGACTTCAACTTCAGACTGCAGGTGCATTAGCCCTTAACAAGAGTCACCCTATCCTTTGAAGCTTTGAAGCTTGCCATTGACTTTACATTTCCAGCTTTGGAATTCCCCCAGGGCATCCTCTTCCAATATGAGGCTGTTTCATCTACATTGGAAATTTGTTGTTTAATGTAGCTACCTTCACGAATCATCTTAGCTATGGCATCTGGATAACTTGGTGCAGCTTTTGCATTAGCATTTGCTGCTTCACATTTCCATGGAGACATCTTCCTTAAACTTCAGAAACCAGCTTCCAGTAGCTGCACACATTTATTCGACATCTTCCTCCCTTTCTTAGCCTTCACAGAGTGGAAGAGTTAGGGCCTTGCTCTCAATTAAGCTTTGGATTTAGCTAGTGCTGTGTCTGGTTTGATCTTATATTAGGATCACTAAAACTTCCTTCATGTTAGCCTAGGAGGGTTTTGAGTTTGCATCTTCCACATGTCCAATAGAGCAGCAGTTTTAATTTTCTCTAAGAACTCTTTCTTTGCATTCACAATTTAGATAATTATTTGGAGCAAGAGGCAAAGATAGGCAAAACCTATCATGGTTTTGGAGATGCCTTCTTCACTAACCTTAATCATTTCCAGCTTTTTATTTAAAGTGAAATACAGAGCTATTAACTGACATGATTTCAATGTTATTGTGTCTAAGTAAATGGGGAGGCCCAGGAGTGGGAGCCTTCCCATTTATTTAGACACAATAACATTTAGATCAGAACAGTCATCTGATGAAGCTGTCAACTCACATTGATTTAAGTTCACCATTGTATATGGGCACAGTATGTGGCACACCAAAACAATTTAGCATCACAGATCACAGATGAAGAGAATAGACATAATAAAATGTAAAGGTTTGAAATATTGCAGGAATTACCAAAATGTAACATGAATGTGTGAAGAGATCATAGTCAATTAAGTAAATAGTGTCAATATACTTAATCTATGCAGCATTGCCATCAACCTTCAACCCAAAAAATGAAATATCTGAGACATACAATAAAGAAAGGGGCAATAAAATGAAGTATGCCTACAACATAAAGCAATTTTACTACTTATTAGGCTTTGTTAAAAATAATAGCAGTCTATTGATACACAGTACACATTTTTATTTATGAGTATTTAAAGAACATTCCTTTAAAATACATGATCAATAATTTTCTACATATATAAGCATGATTTTCTCTGTAGTATAAGCATTTATTGATTACAAAATTTAAAAATCTCCCTAGGCTTGTGACCTTTGGTTTCTTTTTAATTAAAATTTGATAGCATGAGTCTTATATATTTTCTCTCACTTAATTGAGAATTATAGAAACAAATAAGAAAAAAAATATATTTAAAATATTTCTTTTAATGTTTATTTCCCATGCATGCGTCTCTGAAATCTTCTGATTCAAACCGGAGAACTGCAGAGCTTATGGGTAACATTTCAGCAGTAGCATATATGGTAGATACATTGTATATCTTATTTAGCAAGACACATTTAAACTTTAGCCTTCACATCACCCAGATGGACATTATTATATGAATCCTAGCTTGGTTAAGCAAAACCCAAATTTACTTGATAAAATTGTATTTCTGTCAGCATAGTTTACCTTAGTGAAGAAAGCAAAGTAAATTAACTGTTTTTACCCTATAGAATAGTTGGTTTACAGTCAGCGTTTTCTAATTGTACTTCTTTCATCTTAACAACATTTTGCGGTTTTAATTAATGGTCATTCTGAAGACTATTATTTGAGGAAATTACATGGGACTTCTTTGTTTTGAAACAACTTTCAATCAAAATTTGATGATGCAGACAGCATTAGTAGCATACCTGGCAAGCCTTCTTCCTGTATTGTTACAATTTTAAGGGTGAAGAACGATAGTAACATTTTAAATACTGCAGACATTTCCAATGAGGAAATATGGATATTTGAAACAATTTATTAAGGCATGTATCTATTTAAATGTTCATTTCCATATTAAAAATGATTGTCTTCAAAATTTGGTTTTACAAATAACATTAAACAATAATATAGTACATTTGTTTATGAACAGTAAATCTATAGATTTACTACTTGCAGGAAAGTTTTGAGACCAGTCTCAAAAGAGTGGACTCTTGGTGAAGGTGGAATAAAAAAGTCACATGGTTTCCCTAACCTCAGTTATAAAACCTTATACATCAAATATGACAACATTAAGCCTTGTTCTTGGTACATATGTAGTACTCAAATCATTCTCTTATATTTTAAGTATTTTATAAAGATATATATACCTTTATAAATATATATATTTATATATATATATATATATATATATATATATATATATATATATATATATATATATATATCACTACACAAAATTTCCAGTTAGAATTGGTTTAGAAATAAAACCACACCTAATTGAACACACATTTATTTTCCTTTTTAAACATACAACCAATATTCCTGAGAGTTATTAATGCTGTTACCAGAAATTAGGATAGCAAGTGGCTATCTATAAAATGGTAAATTAGTTGAATCAGTTCATAGTGGAAATCATTATAAATGCTTTTTCTTAGCAGGAAAGTTGGCACTCAATGAAGTTGTCTGTAATGAATCATCTGGTTTAAATATTATCTTGGGATTCACACCATTTGCCTCCTGAACCCAGAGCTTTGGGGATGGTGGATTATTACAAGATGGTGGAGTTGTGGTTATTCTGGCCATCACATGCATCCTTTCATGCATTAGTTTAAATGAGAGAAAGTGAAGACAGAGCCTAGGAATCAATAAAAATTCAAATATGTGTGTGTTGTGTGTGCACCAAAGGTTATGACATGGCTCAAAACAAAGTAACTATTTGTTGTTCTGACCTCAAAGCTAATTGTTTTTGTTGAAGGTAAAGTTAGTGTCAGCAATGGAGACTGGTGGGGTAATTGAGGACAGTGGGAAATAACATTGTCTTCTTTTTCTGGGAATTTATTCTTCAGACCACAACACACACACGTACACAGAGAGACACACACACTCATGTATATGAACCAAAAATATATGTGCAAGAAATTAAAAAGAGATAAAAAACATTATAAGACATTTTACACTTTTTTGGTGAAAAATCCATGCAAAACATTTTTTTAATATAATGTGCTTATTATAACTTTTTATTTGTGTGTGTTCCTGTTGCTGCAGATTGAACCCATAGCCTTTTGTGTGTTAGGCAAACAGTCTACTACTGAGCTATACCCCAGATCTGATTCTTCTTTTGAGAATCTATGACAAAAGAGAAGAATTTCCAGCTGCTTTCTCAACATTTATTTGTTGAAAAACAAATTAGTATGAAAGTCACAAAAAGCATTTTTTGTTTAACATTCCATAGATAAATTTTTACTAAGTCTTTAGGAGGAATTGTCATATGTAAAGTCATAGAAATGATTTGCATGAAGTTATTATTCACACTTACCACATGAGAAAACCTAAGAGTCAAAGGTGTTAGCAAATGGCTCAAAATCACAGACACTTTGTAGTCTTAAAACAAATGTTTGACTCCAGGTGAGAGAAAGACAAAATGGAAGAAGAACTTGAGATGGAAGTTCCCATACTTGTCCAGGACAGTGATACAGAGCCTGTAAGAGGATGGATTGTGGAGAAAGGGCAAAAATCTTGAAATGCTTTGGAAATGAATGGCCATTTCCTAGTCTTTGGGAATGTTTTTCTGTAAATTCACAGCACAACATCCACCCTTATCTGCAGTTCCCAAACACAAACATTCTGACAACTGAAAGGTTTTGTACAAAATTGCTTGGTGGCAAAATTTAATCTAATGACCACGAAGACAATCAAATCTCTATTAGCTGCACTTACTGTGCACATCCAAATGTTTTACTGCTGACATTTAAATATTTTTATGAATATGTATGATTAGACATCCTGCAGTCGTACAAAACATAAATTAGGCCACATCACTTTTATAAAATATTTTGGATACTATAACATATCTGTCTGAAAGAGAAATGAGATCTTTCACCAATTGTGAAATTGGGGAAGGTAGTATTATCATATAGAATTTTCAAGGCAATTAAAATAATGTAGGTTAATTACTGAGTTCAATGTCTGCCTCATAATAATCATTCAGCCTAGGTTAGCTATCATTAATATGCCCGCAGGGTAAAAGCCACATCTGACTTGGGAAGAAATTTATAAGATATTCTAGGTAATATGAAATTTCTAACTGACCCACATTGTTGTCCTACTTCCACTCTTTTTTGCATATAGCTGGCCTATGTCTATAAAGAAAACCATATTCATTGAAAAAGTGAAGATAATTTGAGATGGAAAGTTTCTCAGCATCAAGACCCATAAAACAGTGATAAAATAACTCCATAATATTCAGATTCCAGGGCTACATGACCTACAATCATTTTTTTTTTTTTGCAGGGGCATAAATATGAATCCATAAAAGACAAATCCTAAAATATAGAACTCAGATCAGAAGTTTCAAAATGCAAGAAGAACTTGTTTGATGATGGGAATGTGGAAAAGCACAAGAAGAATCGAAATAAATCATGCAAACTTGTGGAGCTTGTGGAGAACAAAAGACCAAGCTCTGAGCACTAAATCCTTTTGTGGTAAGCAGCTGGTGGGAGGCCCTGCTGATCATCCTTGCCTCCAGGTGTTTGTGCCCCTGTGTAATTCCCTCTCCTTGAACACAGGCAGCGTGTAGAGGCTTCATTATCCTTAATAAAATATGACAGACATCCTTCCCAAGATGAGGTTGCGAAAAAGGCAGTGGCTTTCATCTTGTATCCTCTCTCTCTTTCTCTGTCAGTTTGGGATGAGCAAGTCACCATGATGTGATCTGCGCAAATGGCGAGATACCTACCTGGAAAGGACCTGAATCCAAAGGAACATAAGGCTTCCACCTAGCAATGCCTGTGGGCCAAAATCCTGCTGAAATCTGTCAGACTGTGAAATAGGATTGCATTCTGGTCAAAGCCTGAGAAACCTCATGAGAACTCAGGAACTGAGGCTGAGCAGCTCAGCAACAGCTGGAATTTCGGCCAACAGAAACTCACACACAATGGAGTTGTAATGTTTTGAGTGGCTAAGTTGTGGGATAATTTATTACACATAGCAAAACATAAACGATTTAAGTATAGAGATAATAATGCTAAATAGTTTCTGCTACAAAACTGAATATAATGTTCATAAGTACAGGTAAAGTTAAAATAGATAGTTCGGTGGAGGTGCCAACAGGAAAGAGCAGTACAGTGAGTGGGTGAAGAACAGGTACAAGCAAATATAAGTGTTCTAATATTTCTATGGATGCTAGGGTGAAGGGGAAATGCTATCTGCATTTCATAAATTACAAACACAAGTATAAGGACAAAATCTAGTTCAGTATGACTTACTAAACAAAATCAAATAATATAAAATATTGTGCAAATAATACATAGTGAAACATGAATGTAATTAAAAATAATAATGAAGAAAAAGACAAAGAGGTAGACATAGGGAACCTATTGAGCAATTATATTCCGCTTTGTAGTCCTTTCGAATTCATTGACTCATTTAATATTCACAACTGTAAAAGACACACGCTGTCCTTGCCTCCACTTTATACATAACAAAAGAGTACAAACACAAATCACTATGGAATAGAACTCATATGACCTATCTAATATGATAAAAAAAAATGCTCTGATGTGTGTTATGAGAGCAAAACAAATAGAATGAGTCTTTAATCAAAATTTAGAAAAGAACAGAAAACCTTCTTTAAACTATAATATAATTATGCACTTTCTTATAAAAAATATCAATATCATGCTTGACTAGATTTTTCCTAACGTGGCAACTGTGAACATTCTCCTTTCTCTGCCTGGAGTTATTTCCCCAGGAGCCTGATCTTCCTTCACACACCCTTCTTTCCTTTATCTTTTTATTGGTCTATGTGTCACTTATAGAAACCTTTGGTCATCAGAACTAAAATATCCTTCTTATAGCTTCTTTTTCTCTCTTTCAATTTTTGGCAACCAAAGTACATTAATTTAGTCCTTTCATATTCCTCATTATGTATATGATCATATAATAATACACATTAATATAGCCCATAGAAAAAATACATAATGATCTCACTGAGTAGTCTATGAGTGCCCTCAGTTGATCATTTTAGTTTATTTAACTTTATAACTTTTCTCTATTATCCTATCCTCAATTTCCATCTACTTTTTTCAAATGTCTCCACATACAGTGCTCTTGAGAAAATCATAATAACTTAATTTAGGTTTTGCAATTCTAACTATAAGCAAAATAATAAGACTTACTATCAGAAAAAAATTGTTTATATTAAAAATTAATTATAAACACAATTATAGACTAAATGTTGAACATTTTGTATATAAATTAGTCAATTTATTCAATATTATCACCACAGAGTGTAGTAAGAATTGAGTGCATGTGCTTAAAAATAGATATTTCATCTGTCATTCCTTTGTTGATGACAAAAACAAACAAAAAAAAAACCTGTTGTCACAAAGTCTGAGTCACAAACACATCAAGTTCAGCATGAATTATTTAAGGAAAAATTCAGCACATAATTATTTTAGCAGACAAGTGCAAACACATTTCAGGAAAATGTGATCCCAAATGAGATGACCATTTTGATGTTTCCTTCTCTAAGAATGGGTTGCTTATTAAATAAAACAAGTATGAAAAATATTTTTGCAGTAGTAAGAGAATTTTTCACCTGGAAAACATCACTTCTATTGATATTAGAAGTAAAAGAATTCAGAGTGAAGTTTAAGGAGGAGAGAGACTGCTGTATTTCATACTCCAGCTTCTCTCTTTTTTTTTTTCTTTATCCTTCAGACAGACCCAGAGTTGATAAAATAGCAAAGCTCACTTTTATAAGTTAAATGGAGAACCACAGACAGATGAGATCTATGGAGATAATAAAAAAAGAAACTGGAAATTGCAACTTATAGCAACATTTCTAAAAATTATATGGTCCCTGTGGAGGAAAGTTGACCTTACACTGTGATAAAACCAATATACCCTCTTTACAGAAACAACGGCACTACTTAATTCTGATAAATAAATAAAATTCATACATTTTTAATATGTTATTTCCATTCAATTTATGTTTGTATAATCAAAACCTATTATTTCTTTGCATTTAACACTCCTATTAAAGAAAATCGTTTATAGGTAAATGTTTGGTAACTCTAATAATTTTCTTAATAATCAAAGAAAGGGCTTTTTCCTTTTCCTTCTCTAAATATATTATAAAAATATGTTTTGCTAACTAAAAAATTTACAACATGAGATTGCATATGGTCACCTACCCTTAACATAGGGTTTTATAGATTTAATATTATTTTCTTGATACTATCGACCTGTTATTCACTCTTTATTTTTACCAAGGATAAAATGAAAATAAAAAGTGATTTTTTGAGAATAAGTAATTGTGAAAGAGGAGTTTTGCTGTGTAAACTTTTTCATGCAATTAAAGAAAAAGAGAAAAATAACAGGAAAAGAAGAGTGTGAGAGTGCTATCATTAGAGAAACTAAAGGAGATCACACATTGAACTGTAAACTTTTTGCTACAAAATCAATTGAATCCAAATAATTGAAAATGTAAATAAATTAACATCTCCCTATCTGATCAGAATAAATTTTGCAAAATTGGCTAGACTATGAGAATGATGAAAGAAAATCATTAATAAGCCTAATGTGAGAAATAGATATTTAATGTACAAACTGACCTAGAAAAAGCCAACAGATACTAGTCAGGAAGCTCTCTTTTCACAAACCATAATAATGAACAATAAAAAAAATTTCTTTAATTTATAAAAATTAAATGAAGAAGGTTGAAAAATGTATGCATTACTGGGAAGTCAGTCTGAGAAGAGAGACAAAGTCTAAAATAAGTAGCAATTGTTTGAGAGGGTAAAATCAAGACAAATCGCTGAAGTCTAGAAAGCAGTTTCAATTTTGTACCTGAGGAAACTAAGACTCAGTGAGATTAAAGGATCTGGTCAGAGGCCTGGGCAGAAAATCCATTGGAATTCAAACCATGTTGTCCCAGATCTGTGATATACACTCATTCAGATAGACTTCTCTCCTCCATGGATAGTAAAATTAGGTAGAATTCTGAAAAGACTTCTTTATGAAATAGTCATTATTGTTTTGTAGTTTACTAAACACATTGTTAGAACGTTCTTAGAACATGTAAACAATGGAGTTCACACACAAAGGGATGAATATTGACTTTAGCACTAAAATAATTTCTACACAATGTTAAAAATATGCTATGAGCCACATTTTAGACATTTAATTATCAAATGGAATAACATATTTTCTCCAGTGTGTAAAATGTCCTTTATGTTTAACATGAAATAAGAAACTCAGTTATGATTCTAACATGACTTAAGAAATTAAGAACAACAAATGAAAAAATTTTCACAAAATATTAGTGCGTAATGATAAGAAAGAAACATGAAAAGAACATATAACTATAATAAACAATAGAGCACATGAATATGATGGCTTTCATATATAATAGTACAACAATGTATAGTTACGTTGGGTTCAACTATTCTAAAATCCCAAGTAGCAAATATACACTTGATATTAAGTGCATATTTTTGAAATTTAAGATATAGAAACAGTTAATATATTCTGAAAAATGAGCTATTCAATTGTGCTATCACATAAGATTCTTATATATTAGTTTTTAAAATTGTTAATTTAATATTGAACATGAATAAACTGTTTTTGGCCACATAATATATCATTTTCTTTGATCATTGTACACCAATTTATTGAACAATCCCATGCATTGTCAGATATCCTTAGACCTTAGAGGTGAATCAAAAGAAAGAACACATAAACAAATAAAATTTCTTAAGATTATTAGTATTTAATATAGGCAATAGAAAACTACTAAGAAGACTAAAATAAAATATGATACTATAAGAAGTGATGAGTATTGAGAAGCTTTAGCAGGGAATGAAGATAGAGATTGTCAGTTAAAAGGTGTTAATTTTTTATGAGAGCTTTGTAGTTATACATGGTAGTTGGTTCATCCCAGCAATCTAATACATGCATGGAATTCATGGAATTTCATTTCATTTCACATTCTCCCACTCTTTTCTCTCCACTTTTTCTTTCTCATCCTCTCTCCCCTCTCCCATTCTTTTTCTTCTAATCTACTAGGTTTACTTTCACTTATGTATTTATTTATATTAGATTTTTCTACCCATGTATAAAGGTGCAGTGCCCTACATTTATACATGCACCCAACATGATATTTTAAGAATTCATTCTTTATTACTTTCCTTTTCCTATCTCTCCACTCTGCCTCTTGATCTCCTTCTTCTACATTACTGATCTTCCCTTTATGTTACTGTATTCTTCTCTCCCTTTTCCTTTATTTTACTCTAACTTCTGTATTTGCAAGAAAACATTTACTTCACTTAGCATGATATCCTCCATTTCCATTCATTTACTGGCAAATGTCATAACTTCATTCTTTTTTTATGGAGTATGAATATATATATATATATATATATATATATATATGAATATGAATATATATATATGAGTATGAATATATATATATGAATATGAANCAATAGATGAGTAAATTAAGAAATATATATATATATATATATATATATATATATATATTTCTTAATTTACTCATCTATTGTTATGCACTTTGGTTGATTCCATAATTTAGCTATTGTGAATTGTACTGCTGTACATACCGAAATGGCTGTATCACTGTAGTATGCTGAGTTTAGATCTTTTGGGAGAACACCAAGGATTGGGATAGTTGGGTCACGTGGTGGTTCCATTTAGTTTTCTGATGATTCTCCACACTTCTTTTCCAGAGTGGTTATACTAGTCTGCAGTCACACTGACTATGTAAAAGTATACCTTTTCCCCACAACCTCTCCAACATTTATCGTTTGAATTCTTGATCATTGTCATTCTGGATGGAGTGAGATGAAATCTTAGTATACTTTTGATTTGCATTTCTCTCATTGATATAGATGAACACTCTTTTATTTATTTTTTGGCCATTTGTGTTTCTTCTTTTGAGAAGTTTCTGTTTACTTCTTTTGCTCATTTATCAGTTGAAGTGTTTTTATTGTTGTTTTTGTTTTTGTTTATTTTGCAAGTTAAGTGTTTGAGTTTATTGTACATTTATTGTATATATACAGCCCTCAAAGTCATATTATAAATTTTGGTTACAGTCATTTGTTAGTTTCACCATCAACTATTTTTAATTCTCACTGAATTATATATCCATTAATTATTTTTTCTTTTTTTGCTTCTCATTTGATGAAGCAGAATGATGTCTACTGAAATATGAGCCCAGCACGAGTTTCTGAGTTGGTCCTCCTGTCTCATTCTTGCCACTTAGCAACTTCTCTGCACTGACATCCATATAACACACTTAAAATCAACATGCCCACTCCTCTACTTGTAGCTCTTTATTAACTCAACAGTATTCCTATTATTAGTTTTTGATGATTTAGTATGACTTGTACTTCATTATTGAAATACTTGAGACCTAGAATATGCTATGAAAGTATTTTTGAAAATAAAATAAATACAAGTTGGAATGTCTCTGTTCTCTGTCTTTCAAATATTTTGTGTATTTTATACACATACTTTTCCTTTCCTATAATAAAGATATAGGGGGCTGGGGATATAGCTCAGTTGGTAGAGCCTAGCATTCACAAGGCCCTGTTTTCAGTCCCCAGCACCACCAAATAATAATAATAATAATAATAATAATAATAATATAGTTTCACTACCCTGGCATGTAAAGCCTATATTTTTTCTGCTTACCTCCAATATATCTAAGCTATTTTCTAATAGAATCTTCTACCTATTTTTCCACGTTTTCTAAATATTTTTGAAATAGTCTACTTTTTCACATTTCACAAAAATAAAAGCATTTAATTCTGTTTTTCTCATTTCTTACCTCAATATTTTTCTAAAGTGCAGCTCTGGATTATACCCTTTCCTATATAGTCAGAATTACAGTTAGTGAACCAATTCCATATATGTCTTTATTTGAATATATTTTTATTTCATAATATTTATGAATTCATTCATTCTATATTTTTCTATCACTTTAAAAGTAACTGGAGGTTAATCATAGTTTCTGATTGACCAGAAAAGTACTTAAATAAATTAATGAACCAAAGAAGAAAGATCTTCCCTTTCTCACATTTAACTTCTTAAAGAAACAATACTGTTTCTAAAAGTTTTAAAAATGAGATTACTTGACTTATTGTTTTCTGTTTTTCAAAGTTGTTCTCAATTATAGCATCCATTGCTTTCCCAGTTTCTCCCTCCAAAAGCATATCTCCCTTGTGCTTATTGTTTTACTGATACTTATTGCTGAATAATTGTCATGTATATGTTAAAAGAGGCATGCACAAGGGTGACATACGCTGCACAAGTTTTAACATAAAATAAATTATATAAACACAGACTTAAAAGTAAATACACACTAGTTTATAGATAATACTAGCATAAAACACTATTTAGATATCACGAAGATTCACACATACACATACACACACACACATATACACACACACACACACATACATACAGGTACTTACCACCTTTATCTATACATTGGTAGTGTTTCAATATAAGAATAAGCAGAAATGATCTGAATGGAGGCAAAATTAATCCATAGCTCATGAACCCCCTTCATGATGCTACATCACTGTGTACAGAGGGGATGCTAACATTTTGATAGAAGATCATAAGAGTGAATGGTAGTGGGACAGAAGGAAGGGCCCATATTTTTGAGCTATGTATTTTTATAAGTATAGTCAATTGAATTTGATGCATGGCTCACTAGGAGATATTTTTTTCTTACTTACCACATTCTAATTGGTAATAACTGCAGAAATTCATGAAACCTAAGTTACAGTGATTTTGTTCTTACCCAATGATACTTAGGATATCAGTATGATTGTTCACTGTGGTGGCTGACACTTTCCATGTTCAGTAAGGGTTGTGAATTTCTAAAATCCAATAGGGGTAATAAATAAACAGGCTTAAGGTAATAAAAATAATAAATTAGATTGAGTTAATGTGGTTGGATGGTTTCTGCATTAAAATTTTTCCAAATAATTGTTGTTGTTGTTATTTTAATTTGTAGAGCTATACTTTAGAGACACCTCTAAGTACCTATTATTTCCACTCAGGCAATACTTTTTAATCATGGTAGGATATACAACATAAAAAATTGTGATTTTTTGACATCAAGAAACTCACTGAAAACAAAAGCAAAAACATACAATGTTCTTTATAGGATGAAAATCAGGTATACTATATTTTTTTCTTAAAACATTGAGGTGAAAAGTCCTAAAATGAGGACTACTCTCTCTCTCTCTCTCTCTCTCTCTC
>NW_025999932.1:19744893-19759591 GCF_001458135.2 Marmota marmota marmota
AAGAGACAGCACACACACACACCACACACACACACACACCACACACACACACACACACAAAGTACATTTTAAGAATTCAATGAAATTATCAGCTCATGTTTACTGTTTTGTTAAACACAAGCTTCATGGCATAGAGCTAGCACTTATAAATATACAAGTAACCTGGATGCATTGAGAATTTTTCTTCATTGGTTATGCAGAACAGTTCAGGGTAACTTATCTATTTCAATCACATTGGCCAAGGTTGTTGATAGAAGAAAAATGTATGCTAAATCATAAACAGCAACACCACTAATTATTTAAAAACCAAAGGAAAAATACAGGGAAGTAAATAGTTCTTCAAAAGTTGCTGTTACATTTTCTTTTATTAAATTTATTCTTTAGAGTTATACATAATGTTACGATTCATTTTGACATAATTATAGAGCCATGGAATATAATTTGCTCCATTTTAATCCTCAGTACTTCCTCTTTTCCTCCTGTCTTCCTTCCCATTTTTCCCTTTTGTATACTGATCTTTGTGCTACTTACAATTATATATATATATTTTTAAATTAGTGTTTTGGAGATATACATGATGGTGAGATGCACTGTGGTATATATATATTTACATAAGTAAGGTAGGTCAGATTCATTCCATAGTTGTTCCCTTATCCTATCCCTTATCCCTCCCTCTAAATCCTGTTCACTACTCCACTAATTTTTCTTCTATTTTAATGGAATCCCCCTTTCCCCCCCCTTATTTATTTATTTAATTTTATTTTTTTGGTATGGAGATTGAATCCAGGTGTGCTTAACCATTGAGCCATATCTCCAGCTTGTTTTATTTATTTATTTATTTTTATTTTGTGAAACCATCTCTCCAGATTGTTTAAGGCCTTCATTAATTGCTGAGGCTGGCCTGAAACTTGTGGTCCTTCTGCCTTAACCTCCCAAGTTTCTGGGATTACAGGCTTGCATCACCATACCAGGCTTTTCCCCTCACTTTGGACTAGCTTCTGTGTATCCCAAGAAAAGTGGACCTTTGACATTCTGGTCTAGCTTATTTCACTTAACATGGTAGTTTCCAGTTCCATCCACTTATCATAAAATGCCATACTTTTATTATTTTTAGATCTTTTATTTAACTTTCCAGTAATAAATCTTGGAAAAATTAATTATTTGCTCTATTTATAAATGAGGGTAGAAAGTTCAATCATTCACTTGAAAAATAAGGAAAAAGTTTATGGTATACATTTTAATAAACTATAAGTACTTTTTTGGAATAATATTTATAAATTCATGAAGAAATAATTGTATTTTGAGAATGAACATTGTCACTCAAATCATGTGCTAACTTAGTCATTTGCTACAAAGTCAAATATTGTTATATCTTGGGGCAAGTCATTCTGATATTTGAGATAATGCCTCTGAACTATTGTCATTTGATATTCAAGTTGAATTTGATCATCATATTCTGTTAACATGCAAAATAGTGAGGAAGGGATTAGGAGAGGAAGGAAAGAAGGAAAGAAAAATTAAATTTAAGAAGACGAAAGACATGATTATGAAGAAATATGTAGAAACACTGACAAACAGTTGTTTAAGTGTTTAAAAATCATAAAATTGTAACTAAATTTTTCAAGTTGATAATTTAAGTAATTACTGGCTTGAAGAGTAGTTTTAGGAAAGTATTTTAAGATATAGAAAACAAATAAGACATACATCCTTTTACCTATAATGCTATGCAGTATATTAATATTAATGTTAGGAATTTCACAAACTATTAATGGAAGAAATATACTTGCTATTTATATCTTGACTAAGTTACTCTATAAACATATGCTTTTCTTTTTTTCTTGGCGGGGGGTGGGGGGTAACCAGGGATTGAACTCAGGAGCACTTGGGCACTAAGCCACATCCCAAGCCTTATATTTTTGTATTTTATTTAGAGACAGAGTCTCACTGAGTTGCTTAAGAACTTGCTGTGGCTGAGGCTGGCACTGAATTTGCAATCCTCCTGCCTCAGCCTCTGAGCCACTGGCGTGCACCACTTCGACCAGCAAGCACATGTGTTTCTGAGCATTCTGTTAACAATAAAAGTATTTCATGAGTCTGATAACAAAATATGCATCCCACTATGATTAAATCTCTCTGATTATATTTTTAAAGGCATTGAAATAATGATAACATGAAAGATGACATGTCTATTAGATTAATATTTAATAGATTTCTTAATAAAAAGTCCTAATGATCATAAAGTGTGTATGTTTCAATGTTTTTTGGCTCCTAATACTTTTTCATATATTAAACATTAAATATTAAATAATACAAATATTTAATAAATAATAGAAAGGTGGCTTTTCCAATTTAAAATCACATTTGTGGAACATAGATAATATATACAATTGTATTAACCTAAATTAAACTATACTGAACTTTTTCCCTGATTTTATTGTGTCCTATCAATTCACATATGTAGGCAGCTACATATACAGATGTATAGATTTGAATATAGAGAGTTAAAGGTTTAAGGGAGCTTATAAGTAGAAGGAATCTGAATTCAGCAGATATCGATTTCATTCTTGGCTAAGTCACAAAGTTAATAAGAATAAATCATGCCAATATTTTTTTAGTTTTGACAATGAAAAAGAATTTAACACAAGGTAGTTATTACCATAATCATTATTATTATTTGTAATTATTTTGTGTCAGGATAACAATCTTATATATTTTAAAACTCTTAATTCCTTGATATGTATCATCTCATATTCACCTTCATATAAAAAAAATGATTAAAGGATTTACCCAAAACACACAACTAAAGTAAAAACATCCCTTGGAAGAGAACTAAGAGTATGTTTGTTTTCTTAATCAAATTTCTTTTTCTTTTTCTTTTGTCAAAAATAAAATGGGTGAGTTTGACATGAAGACAGAGTTCAAACCAATTCTAAAACAATATTATTATTATGATGTTATGAAAAATTGTTTAAAGTTCATCATGATTCAATTGGGATAAGTAATACTTTTTTTCAGAATGTGCTTAGATTATAAAACGATGAGATATGTTGGTAATTTAAACACTAATAGCTTATTGGTGTTTAATTTACAATTTACACTTATATATGATATTTGAAAGCAAAATGCCATTATATTTAGAAGATTTGGTACACATTAAAAACACATCCATTACATTACTAATTTGAGTGAAGAGGTGTGATTTGTATGGCATGAAACAGATAAATGCTTGACCTCAGTGGTTCTCTCACCAGTTTGTTCTATAATTATTGGCCAAATTGTACAGGTATACTTCATGCACTTTTTCACTCACTTTATTACACAACAAAAAATTTAAATAATTTAATTGAAAATATATATTTGTTTACTTCTTAGTAATAACCCTGAGACAAAATCTTATACCATTTCTTAAGGTTTATTTTGTTGTAAAGAGAGCTGGTAGCAAATGTTTAATCAAGTAAAAGAAGAAGATTGCTAACAACTAAGAAAAGGCCAATAACCCTTGTTTCTAATGTGCTAAATGTAGTAAACGAGATGCCTTGAAGTAATTAATTTCTCTATTGTAGCAGTCTTATGAGAAATAGGTGAATAACTATCAAGTTTTCACTCTTGTGCATGAAGATTTGGATAAACAACTCGAGAGCACTAAACCTCAGTCAGAGAAAGTTGCCTTAAACAGCACCTATTCAGATAGATTTCTCTTGATCCAACAACTAGAGGACAAAGAAACAGGCTAGCTAGTGCCTCAGGATAGTCATCATTGTCACATTATTGTTTCTTAAAACAAACAATGTCTCAGTTCTAAGATCATCCATTCTAGGAAATAACAGGAGAGAAAGGAGGAACCATCACTTGTTTCTACTGCTTCCTTCTCAGCTTTCTTTACTTCTTAGTAAACTTTAACTGGGTTATTCAGTATATCTGAGTGATCTATCAACTTAAACTAAAAACAAACAAACAAACAAACAAAAAAAAAACGACTTTGTAAACTATTATCTCCACAGGAGTGATAAATGGAAGCTCTTATTTACTTCCATTGTTATAGTTTGCATTTGTGGTGTCCCCAAATAGCTACTGTGTCATTGCAGAAGGTAAAATGATTAGCTTATGAGAGGTATAATCTAATCAGCATGTCATTATTTGAATGTACTGGTAAGTAACTGTAGGCGGGGAGAGCATCACTGGGGCTGTGCCTTGTAACCTCTTCCCAATTCTCTCTCTCTCTCTCTCTCTCTCTCTCTCTAATCCCTGTCCACCATAATCAGAGTAGCTTTCCTCTGATTCCTCCCTTCAACCATGATGCTCCACCTCATCTTGGGTCCAGAGAGATGGAGTCAGCCCAGAATATGGACTAAACTCTGAAACCATGAGCTCAAAATAAATTGTTCCTCTTCTTAAGTTGTTGTTGTTAGGTATATTGGTCACAGTGATGAAAACCTAACACAGAAGTTGGTACCAAGAATTGAGGTCACTATTGTGGTTAATTCATAGTCTTTGGAATTGGTTGTAAAAGAAGTTTGGAATAATGGGGAGATTATTGCTTACAATGTTTTAAGAAGAA
Organism: Marmota marmota marmota; assembly: GCF_001458135.2. Classification (NCBI taxonomy): domain Eukaryota; kingdom Metazoa; phylum Chordata; class Mammalia; order Rodentia; family Sciuridae; genus Marmota; species Marmota marmota. Next base: position 19,749,452 of record NW_025999932.1, read on the forward strand.
ATTAATGGTTGATTATGGTGGGATAATAGAAGAGCAGAATGCCAAATGCAGATAGTAAAAGCTGTAGTCGTGAAGTTTCTGAGTGGATCCAGGACTCTATTGGAAATGTGAATAAAGGCCATTTGTCTTACATTCTGGCAAATAAGTTCTCTATATTTTGCCCATATTCTGAGACTTTTCTGTGCGACCGAATTTCAAGATGATTAACTAATTAATCTGGTTGGGGAAATTTCAAGATACTGTCATATTCAGGAAGTGGAATGGGTGTTGCTATTGACTTAACCAGGTTTACTGTGAGAATTTTAAGTAGAAGTGTTTATTAAAACTTGCAGTTTGGCCAGAAAAGTGCATGTAAAACTGGGATTAATGAAGCTGTGATTGTTGAAGAGATTATAGCCACTAAAGATGCTAAATACTTTATACAGAGACAAAATGAAAGAAGCCTTTAAGGCATCTCAGGAAATCATAAGACCACACCCATTCCAAGTTCAAGGGTATAAAAGTAAAAATTCCTTAAAGATGAGAACCTAGAGACACACTGCTTGCACAGGGGTCCTAGGAAGATTTGTACTGTCATTTGCATAGGCACTCAGTAGGCCACTGCAGCCATGGTCTCAGGGGCCCCATTCACAGATTGAGCTGGGAGCAGATATTGACATTATCCTTGTGGTGCTGTGGCTACAATTAGGAGATCATGGAGATTTACACTAATATTTCAAAGGAAAATTTCAAAGATTTCTCTCTCTCGTACAACCTCTCTCTCTCTATCTCTGTCTCTCTTTGGGTCCCAGTTGCCAGGAACTTAGCAGCTGTCATCCATGATGACCTTCTACCATTGTGTTCTGCCCCATCTCAGGCCCTGTGCAATAGAGTCTATCAACCATGGCTGAGTGTCTGAGACCATAAACTCAAAATAAACTTTTCCTCCCCTCTATTTTGTTCTTGTCAATTTTTTGGTCAAAACATACAAACAAACAACAAAAACAATAACAAAACACATCTAGGCAATTATAATTAGGTTAATAGTAGACTAATACATTCAGGCAGTTTCATGATTGAAATCGATCTTATCCCTCTGGTTACTGCTGAAAAGTTAGGCCAGTTCCTGCACATAGGAGTCCAGCACATGAACTTTGATTGTCTTTGGTTTAGACAGGCTTTTTGCTCCTGTGACCACACAACCTGACAAGAACAAATGGAGGAGAGAAAGTTTATTTGGGGGCTCATTGTTTCAGAGATCTCAGCACATGGATGGCTGATCTCATTCCTCAGTGACTCAGGTAAGGCAGGACGTCATGGTAGAAGAGTGTGGCAGAGAAAAACAGCTGTCTACATGGCACCAGGAAATAAAAACTTCTCTCAAAAAGGACAAAGTATGTAATCCAAAGACATGCCCTTAGTGACCCACCTCCACACCCTACCTGCCTCAGTTAACATCCAGTTAATCCCTATCACAGGATTAATCATCTGACTAGGTTTAGATTTTCATAACCCAATTATTTCACTCTGAACTTTCTTGCATTGTCTCACATATGAGCTTCTGAGGGACACCTAGTAGCTAAACCATAACCCATAACACCCTTTATCTTTCTGCCAAAACTGAAGTCGTGAACCTTTTTCTGAAAGGCCCTTCTTGGTCTAATATATACAACTGCTCTGGTACTTCTGTATTTATGGCAGAGATTACCAGCCAAATGAAGCATCTAGATTCCACTCAAATATGTGTACTCACCAACTACCAATAGAAATGTCTCCATATAAAGTAAAACTAACAAATAATATATAGTTTGGATAAATGTTTTTGCTCTTACATTTGAAATTTGGTATTTGAAACACAATAATGACCACAGATTGTGAATCATTTATTAAAAAAATAATACAAAGCTGTAAAATTCTTCTGTTTCTTATCCAGCTTTGGAATCAGCAACTAGCCAATTAAATTGACACAACATGATAGCATAATTGATAATGTCACAATTTTAAAGATTTATAATTACTTAATTTACATTTTCCAAGGACAGAGGTAATAAAAACAATATATTTTTTTTGTGATGGATGAAACTCAGTAAAATATTTGATTATTTCAGAGAACATTTCATCTCTAGTTGACATGATTTAATTTTTTTTATAATGAAAGTAAATACAACTTAAAATGTACTCAATAGGAAGCAAAAATTGGTTTTCTAGCAAAAACAAAAATTACAAGACATTCACCTCACATAAAATTATAATTTCATCATACACACCAACTCATAAGACATTTTAAAATTTTAAAAAACAGCTCCAAATACAATAGGATCCGTTTTTTTGAGAATAAAAAATGCAGCAGATATTGGAAATAGAATGGCCAAATATAGAATAAATTAAAGTTGTTAGTTCGGGATGTTTCAAGATAATTTTACATATTATGTACAAGTGACAATTTGAAAAAGTTTAGCTAAAGGTAATTGAAAACATTTAAATGACTTATTCTATAATTATCTAAATGAAATGAATATACAATATTAAAATTTAGAAAGAAAACTATTAAAATAGTAATTTCCAGTCTAAGAGTTAGTTCAACTCTGGAATAGAAGCTAAGTTTTATTTTTGGTAGCAATTCTATATTTGACATTGATTTAAATGTTTAGGTCCTGCTTATTACAAGTCACTCATCTGCATAATAAAGGTATGTCATACTATGGCTAATGAAATGTGAGGAATTTTCAAGACAGTATATTTTTTACAGATGCAGGAAAAATTATTTCTAGAGTTAAAATGGGAAATATTAACTGCATGAATTAACAAAAGCTGGCATTTGTGTAGTCACTAATATGAAGGTTTTGATATAACTGTGGATTTATATGCAGTTGTAACAACAGAGATGAATACATGTATGCTTCACCTAGTTTTCTCCAATAGTAAGGTAAAAACCAGGAGATTGAGACTGATCCAATATACTTACCTTATACATATTTAACTAGCTACATGAATTCCTGTGATGTGTTCTCAGTTCTATGCAGCTTTATTAAATCTGTACATTAATGTGATCCACCCCTACATTCAATATATTAGATAGGTTCATCACAAGGATCTCTTGATACCCTTTTGAAACCTCAGCTTTCTTCACCCTCTCCTGTAAATGATGTAACTGTTCTCAATCTCTCTATTTTTATCATTACATTAATATAACACAGATGGAGTGGTTGAACTAAGATATTTTAACTGAAACATAAAAATTTGTACATACTAATGGCATATAAGTGATGCTTTAATACATGTATACATTGTTCAATGTTTAAATTAGGTTAAACACATCTATTTGCTCATTTATCATTTTTGAGAGAGAGAGAGAGAGAGAATTTTTAATATTTATTTTTCAGTTTTCGGTGGACACAACATCTTTATTTTATGTGGTGCTGAGGATGGAACCCAGTGCCCAGCGCATGCCAGGCAAGCGCGTTACCACTTGAGCCACATCCCCAGCCCATCATTTATCATTTATTCATAGAGAAAATATTCAAGATATTTTCTTCAAAGTTTTTGAATTACATTACAATAATGTTACCTATAGTCACTTTATTATAATCTTTTGAGTATATTATGAGCACAAAAAAAAAGTGTATGCTTTTTACAGCTTGGTATGATGTTCTGTGTATAGCAAGCAGTTAGATTCTGTTTTTTGCTTATGTTATTCATTTCTTTAGTGTTGTTACATGGAGGCAGAAGTTTAGCTTCCTGATGAGTCCCACTGACACCAGGGGAAGTAAATGGAGTTAAAGTGTCCTTTAGCTAGTTTCAGCTCACATCCTCTCATTCTTTCTTTCTTTCTTTTCTTTTTTTTTTCTTTTTTTTTTTTGGACACTGGGTAGGAGTGGAGGTCTCACTGCCTACTGCAATCAGCTGACAATATGTTTGGGGACAAGTGGTTTTCTAGCTGGGCCTAAATCAAATATCCCTAATTCTAGTTTTGTTGATATCAAGCGAATGGGGAGGTTCAGCTTTCTGTTGGGGCCTGATGACAGTGTAGAAGGATACAGTGAAGAATAGCAGTTGGTAGCCTCTGTTTTTGATACTTCATGAAGCCTCCCTGCTATCCAGGTTTAGCTTTTCACTCGTTGCACTCCATTGAAGTTATGCTCTGGAGAACTGGAGCACCTTATACTTCTCAAAACAATTAGTCCCTTAGAGTTGGACATTATGACCCACTGCTTCCACCAAAGAGGTATGTGGGATTAAATGTCTATCCTATGCTTGACTCCATCAAAATGGTGATCATGAGAAGAGGAGGTGATTGCTTTTGGCTTGAATAGAACTATGTAGCCAAGGAGGTTTTCTGTTATTAGGCCACCATTCTCCCATTCCTCATTTTTCTTTTTGTCTATCTCTTTTGATTCTAGTCTGATGCTTGTATAATGCCGTGTCTAGGATATAGAGAAAGTGAAGAAGAAACTCAAAGAAGTCACCATTATATTTTTCCTCAATTTCCTATGTCCTTAGAAAGTCTACAATGTTCTTTCCAATTTTAAGTCTTCTTAAGGTTGTTTATTATGTTACACTCAGGGCTTTTCACTAACAAGTGTGTTAACCCTGGAGGAATGAAGCTAATCTATCATGGCTGGAACTGCAAGTATATGGATTGAATTTTAATGATTCATTATATTTAATGAATTTTAGGAACTAAATGCAATGTCAAAATATTTATTTCAAATGTCTTTTGCTGTTTAAAATGTTTTAATATTCCACATATTTTGAAAAAAAGATCTGTTAAAATTCAAAGCTTGCAGTTTTGACATCTTTTCTAGTTTTGCCTAAATAGAAATATTATGTATGGGACTCTGATAATATTAATTATGCCATTTTCTTCATTAATATTCTTAGTATCAACTCCTGCTGAGCTCCATGATTACTTTTCTGGATTTTAATATCACCTATGTGAACTGATAAGGCATCTATTTCAGATTTTTTGTGTTTCCTTAAATGTTTTGGTATTTTATGATGTAGACATATTAATCATATAATGAAAATATAATTTGCTTATCTAAATATTTTAAAGAATTTAACAGAATTATATTAGTGATTAATAACAATTTCATGCTGTACTAATAGTAATATTTCTAACATTCCTTAGAATTTTAGAAAATATAATTATCAGAGTAAATCAATGTTGATTCAATTTATATACATAGAGTTTTAAATTAACATTCAGCTGAATGTATATTTGTAATTTAGAGTATTCTGATCAAACTCTGACTAGGGTATTTCTAGGATTTTTGTGGCCTGAAAACATACCCACCAATAATAATCAAAAACAAGATGTAATAACCGTATGTTACTGGGTTATATGTCTATTCATCTTTATGATAAAAAATCAGTATATTTTTTTAAAAAAGGATATAAAAAGTATGTGTATCAAAACTAGTTATTGTCATTTACTTTACTATAGTAAATAGTACTGGTTATAAGATACCAATCTAGTTATGTTTACAAACAGTATCTCAAATTCAACATAAAATTATCCTGGATAATTTCTCATGTCTAAATCTTTTTAAAGTGAGTGTGAAGATAAGTGACTGAGATCACCTCTAATTTATGGTGATATTAATTGATACAACGAAATCCTGAAAAAAATTAATGATTTGCCTCATTAATTCTTTCAGGTGACATATTTAAGAACTATTGCAAGAAGTTTTAAATTGTGAGTTCTAGAAAAATTGAATGCTGTATTTCAATCTTCTGTGGGGCTAAAATGGTTCTACAAAATGAATCAAGCTTTCTTAACATCAAGCACTTTAATGGAAAGCAAAAGCAGAAAAGTATAAAGAACTGAGAAATCCTAATAATTTGGTGTACTAAACAATGGAATAGTAGCAACTGTCAATTACTTCTCTGTAATTGGACTCAAAGAAGAATACTTTGGGGTCTGGGGCTTATCAAATATATACTAGCAAAGGATATAGTAGTGATGGTTCTTCTTGGGTTATGTCTGAACTTCTGTAAAGTCCCTAGTTTCTATGGATTTTTGTCACTGAAAATAATTTGTGTAGAGTATGAAGAACATAACAACAATAAATCTGTTTGTGTGTGTGTGTGTGTGTGAGAGATGCAGAATTTCACAATACATTAATATAAGAGCAATGCTCTACAATTTTATTCCATCAAAACAGTGTATAAATTTCATAAAACTCTCTCCCCAGTGATGTTCACATTTGCATTAAGGAACTTGTCTGTCTTCCCATCCTGCACACAGAGTGATGGTTCTTATTATAACTCATAAATTTGCTTTAAGTCATTTGGGGTAATATATTTTCTAAAGCGAGGTACCAGATTATGAACAATTCTTGTTGTTTTATACAAAATATTTTTTTTCTAAATTGCCTCTATTTAAAATTTGAAAAATATATAATCTGAATTTTTTGTTTTTCAAAATGAAATAGTACTAAGTACAACTTAATAAGGAATGCTCATCATGAATACTAACTTTGCCCATTTTTCCAATTTATGCAAAATATTATTTTGAAAAAAAGCAATAATACCATTTTTAAAGATAATTTTAAATAAATTGACACTCAGATAATATAAATAATTACATTCAATTACATATCATCTAAGCAATGGAATTAAGATTCAAATTCACATAACTCATTTAATATATGTCAAATAAATTTTTAGATTATGAAAGCTTAATTACATTTCACAATTATCAAAACATATTTTTAAATGTATTATACATAAGCACTTCCCTTCTTTCTCTACACAAACACACACACACACACCCTCACTCACATATACTCATCCCCACACTACATACCTAATTTACCTTTTCATTAATTATGCTTAATGTACTTGTTTATACTATATTTATAAATATGTAAGTATTAACTCAATTCACATTGTTTCTAAAATTAACATTTACTTCAAATTAGTAGTTATATTATTTCACAATCATCAACTAAATTTGTTACTGGAAATATTTTTATGATTTAGCCAAATATTTATAAAAAAAAAGTTTTCTTTTGGTCCACAAAAATTCAATGAAGTTTTCTTAATAACTATGAGGAGGACTTCAATGCTTTGGCAAGTTTTTTATCCTTGACTGACAGATGCTCCATCATAACAGCAGACATGGCAAAGAGGAAAGGAATTCTTCGTAAAACTTTATGTGGAGGTACATGATTTAGAGACTAATACAGCAGAGCTTATTGTGCAACTTATTGTGAAATTTCATGATTTATTATACAGTTCTTAGGAGCGTATTGAATGTCCCCATTGCCACACTTGATGATTTACTGAGTAATACAGAAGAGCTTTTCACATAACTTGATAGTGCAGTTCTGATTTACTGTGAAATAGTTGTTCCAGTCTGTTTCTACAAAGGGAAGAGTTTATTAAATGTTTCCTAATTATAGACAAGCCTCATCAGACACTTCATTTTCAAAATAAGTGATATATCTAAGAAGATTTGAGTATATCTTTTGAAAATGAAAACATTTCCTCCCTCACAACCATCATTTATCCAAATCTCTGGAAACATTCAACTCTGTAAATCAGCCCTTGGAAAATGAAAGGCAGTTTCTATTTTATTTAATAATGCACCATGGTGAAACATCAATTGATGATATGTTATTTTTCAAAAGACTAAATTCTGTCTTTCTAAAAGCCATGAAGTGCTATCCTTGAAAAAAATAAAAGCTTCTAATGTTTTTATAATACTCGGCTCAACAGTTTCTCCCTCTTTCACTTAACATTAGTCAAAGTCTGAAGGGTGGAACTTTACATAGTAAGCAAGATTGAAACTTTACAAATCTCCACTGGAACGTTTATGTTTTGATGATGATGTGTGTGTTGGACTCTAAATTCATGAGGAAACTGTATAACATGAAATTATTTTTCTGATTTTCTTACTCTTTGCATTTTTTGTTGAAGTCATTTTGGTTTCTTAATTTTATATAAGTTTAGTAGATTTTGTTTTTAATAGAGAACATAATGTAACTATTGACAGTCTATGACTTTCATATTTAATTTCACTAACCTGAAAATTAAACTTCAAATATGGTTTATCTATTTAAGCTATAGATGTATTTTATGCAGAGGACTTTTACATGTGAGTTAAATTATGAAGGTAAGTAAATGCCCAAATATATTTCATTCATCATTTGTTGAATGCCCTCTCCCAAGAACTGGGCATTAGCAAAAATTGTTTTTGAACATTAATATTACCACAAGGAAGAAGATTTTTATTGATCAGAATTAGGGAGTGAATAAAAAAGAATAGAAGTCTGGAGATAGTTCTTTGGGGGAAATTTTATACTTAGGAAAGGTAGTTACTGAACAAAACAGAAAAAGAATAGTTGTGGAATTAAACACAGAAACTTAATGCAAAGTAAATTTTATTACCTTAACTCTAGAACAAATTCAGTCATTTATGTTCTTCTCAAATGGCCTGTGGTTTTCTTTGTACCCAATAGATAATTTCATGCAGTTTAGAAAAGTTATGAAATATAGCTGTTTTGCAGGTAAATTTGAAAAAAAAATCCACAAACATGACTTTCCTAAGAACTAATGAAATATCCTCCCAAAATTTTAAGTCAGCAAAGACTATTTACATAAGTCATAGCATAACAAAAGATGACATTAAAATTGTAAAAGTAGAATATGTACAGGAAATAGTTAATAAGTAAGAAAAATAGATATAATTACAGGAGAAGATTAGAAATCCTACTTTATTTTAAAAAACTGAATATAACAAGAGAAATTTAACCAATAAAAATGAAAGTTGTCTATATTAAAAAAGAAAGACCCAAATCCTTGGAAATACATTGTGGCACAACACAACAATCAAAAAGCAAAATGGCAGGCATGAGACTAAAATAATGGCCAACAACATAGCCTCTGTGTTTCATGAATTCCTAAAAAGAATGAATATGTGTTTAACCCATTATGATCACGTTATATGTTATAAATCTTTTTATTATAAGTGCATATCAAATACCCTTAGAATACATAGCTACTATTTTCATATGAATAATAAATAAAATAATAAAATACACATAATGAAAACAGATACTATTGAAACTACCTTTGTATTTTTGTATAGAATCAAGGGAGGCTCTCTTTCCCTAGCATGCACAGGAGAGAGAGAGATCCCACCAAACATTTTTGTGCAGACATTCACACACATTTCATTAAATATAAACATTTATAATTTGTACTTTAGTGTATGGAAATTAGAGCTGTAGTCCAGTGATCAAGCAACACTGTGTGTATAACAGTTTACTTTTCATCGTTTTTCGACACTACCTGGCAACAAATGACTAAAAGGAGCTCACATGCAGAGTATTTCCCGATTCACTTTTGTCATTTCAACTTTTGGTCTTGTTTTATTCTCCATCTTTCACTGATTGTCATAATTACATGAATTATAGCTATTGAGAAGAAAGCGCATGTGCTATGAAGGCTACGTATTTTATACAATTCTAGAATATGTCTTAGAAGCAGTCTGTGGAGATCCCACCAAATGACTCATTTTACATCACTACATCCAACATGGGTTCTGTCAAAGGAAACCTAACTCAGCCTCAACATGTGATTCATCCTTTTTGTATTATGCACCAATAATATCATTCATCTAGTGCCAATTATAGGAAAATAGGTTTCAATATAAGTGAGCTTGTACTGTGTTTCTTTAATAAAGCTTTCAGTAATTGTTTCTTTTATAATTTCAAATTATTATGAGTACAAAACTAGGCTTCATAGTAGTCTGTTTATAATAAAAATGAAAGCCTCATGGGAATCATACTCAATAGCACTCAAGTGGGTTATTGAAAAAATAATGCCATTATTGCAATAGCAAACATAATCAACCATACAAATACTTTCCTTCTCATTTGAAATATGCACAGTGCTGTACATCATGTTTTTAACAAGTGAATTATTTCCTTTCACAACAGAGAAACCATGTAAGGAGCTAAAACTTTAAAAGCTTTGTTATGTATGTATTGATAGATTATGCATTATTAGATGTGTATTAGAGAATAGTGATTTCTGAAAAGAAATAAGTACTCTATTCAGCAGAAATAGACCTCTGTTCCTCAGACTATATAAGATTTTTGGCTTCCTGTGATAGGCTTTTTCTTTCTTTTTTTTTTTTTTTTTGCCAGT
>NW_025999932.1:19761269-19773542 GCF_001458135.2 Marmota marmota marmota
TTTTTTTTTTTTTTTTTTTTTTTTTTTTTTTTTTTTTGCCAGTATGCTGGAGTCTTTCCAAGGACAGTCAAAATGAAATCAGAGGTTGCAGCACTTTAATATCTCTTTGAACTTAAGTACTGCTGAAGTACTCAGAAATCTGCACATTCACCAGCTCTCCTGTGGGCCTTTGTGGAGTGTTACTAGGTAATTAATTATTCCCTAGTAATCAGATTTGCAGTGCCATGGCAACTGTTTGTTTTATTAAATTTATCACATGTTGGATGAAATATTAACCTGCAGCACATGCTTCATTTATTAAATTTTGCAGAAATGCATAGATACAAATCATTTAAAAGTTATGTGAATATAGATTTGAGGAACCAGTAGAATAGCGATAGTGTGTGTGTGTGTTTTCTTTTTCTTTTTTTTTTTTGTACTGGGGATTTAGCACAGTGGTGCTTAACCACTGAGCCACAATCCCAGCTAGTTTTATTTTCATTTATTTTGAGACAGTCTTACTAAGTTGTTCAGGGCCTCACTAAGTTGCTGAGGCTGGCTTTGAACTTGCAATCCTGTCTCAGCTTCCCAGTCAGCTGGGATTACAGACATGTGCCACTGTGCTCAGTTTTTTAAAATTCTATATGCTCTACACATTACCTGAAGGTCATTAACAGAGTGCATAACTGAGTCTCTGACCTTGCTTTTGAAGGCCTTGTCTGTTTTACATATTTTAGGAAGAAACACACATTCTCTACCATTTTGAGAAAAAAAATGTATTTATTATAAACTGTGTTTGCTTGTTTGGATCTTACTAATCTAACTCCCTTCTGATAGAAAGATATCATATGTATTGCCCATGGTTAAATGGATAGATGGAGGGCACTGAAGCTGAATCACACTGACGTATCTAGAGGATTTAAAATGTGTCACTATGTGACCTAAACTTTATATGCATGTTATGCACTGCAATGAAAGCAGTAATTCTCAATGGTTTGGTATTTCTCTGCTGTGTTCATCATTCCACCTTCATGACTAAACCCTTTCCTGGCATGTAACAATAAATAAGGGCTGGGGTTGTGGCTCAGTGTCAGGGTGCTTGCCTACCATGTGTGAGGCACTGGGTTCAATTCTCAGCACCACATATAAATGAATAAAATAAAGACCCATCAATAACTAAAAAAAAAATTTAAAAAGAATAAATAAGTAGATAGGTGACAGTCAACTAAATATTTTCATGAATTAATCATTTATAGTACTAGTTATAATATTCTAGTAATTGTTTTTAAATATTACATTAACTTAAGATAATTGTACTCATAATTCATAAATTATGGCTTCTGAATCTGATGGCTAGATTCACAAAGCCTTCTGTTAATGCTATAAGATTATATAATATTAAAATTTATAGAATTTTTATTCATTCAATATTTTAAAAAATATGTCATTTGGGTATTTGCATGTGGTTTTATGTTTGAAAGACATACATTTTACTTTCTCTCGATAAGTTAATAAATTGTAGTAAGTGATTCATGGTTAACCAATAATGTACCCAGTGTGTGAAATAGTCCTTTTTAATATGTTGATCTCTTAGTCCTTGACTTTCCTCTTGAAATTTCTGATAATTATCATTGACCATTTATTTATTAATAACCATGAATTATCTATGAGATTAATGCTAGCCATGTATATATAACAATTTTGGAGAAGGATGCAAATGGACAACTATTATATTTATTCACAGTCAATTATCATTGTTCATATTTTGAAATTTCACACAGTTTACTTTGTATACTCACATCATTCTGAACACAAAATGGTGACATTTCTACACAAACTCGACAAAACACTGAGCAATCTTGTAGTCCTACCATGTGCTAGATGAGTTTTAAATGCCAGCAGTGTTCATAAAATAATTGAAACATCTTGTTTATTCATTGTCAAAACAAATAGTGAATGAAATAGTAAATGAATGGGCTAATATTGAGGAGGGATTACTGTACGTGATAGGATAGGATTGTAATTGGTACATTTTCAAGATGAAATGTCCAAGAGTAATGGAACTTGCCTTTCAATCTTATGTTAAATTTGAAAAATTTCCAAACTTTGTACATCATGGAAAAAAATAATTTTTTGCAGTTCTGGGAATCAAACTCTGGGCCTTGTACATTCTAAGCAAGCACTCTTCCAGTGAGGTGAATCTCCAAGAATCATTTTCTAATTTCTTTTAAAATCAAAGGTTATTTTTTTAGATAGATAGAATATTTTAATATTTATTTTTTAGTTTTCGATGAACACATCATTATTTTATTTTATTTTTTATGTGGTGCTGAGGATTGAACCCAGCACCCCGCACATGTCAGGCGAGCGCGTTACAGCTTGAGCCACATCTCCAGCCCTGGCAATTAAAACTAAACTAATTTAAGTTACATAAATATAACTTAAGATTTGTAATATACTTTATGAACAAAACCTATAATCAAGTTTTTTTAAAAAACCCTACTATGTGTCTCTTATCAACTCCCTTCTTTTTCGTTGTTGTTTTGGTTTGGTTTTTTGGTTTTATGTTTTTGGTTTTTGCTTGTTTGTTTTTTGGTCTAAAGAGAAATGTATCTAATTGTGTTTCCTGGAAGAAAAATATATATACTTTATGAATTATTTTAGAAATAAAATATGTACAAGACAATCAAATTATCTCTATGATTTAAATAACTGTATTCATTTAAAACAATTTTTATTTGGATGTGATTAAGTTGAAATACAGATTAAGTGTTAATATCCAACTACATCATGTGAGTATATGAGCATATTTTGTTCTTTATCTTACACATGAGTTTCTCAAGAACTTGAGTAATTTTTTTTTTCAAAACTAAGTACACTGTGCTTTGGTTTAAAGCTATACATGGAATGTTAAAGAGTTATTCAAATATTCCTAATTTGCTTTGATTGAGGATTATATGTGTTTTGTGTCCAATAATAATTGTTTTTAAATATCTCATAAACTTTAACGACATTTTGCTTCATTCTTCTAATAAATTTCTACTAGATTTATTCAAAGAATAATTCATGAGGTATTTAGAGAATAAATTACTAATATTTTATTTAAAATTAACAATACATTTTTTATTAAAAAATAATTTGCAGTTTGCTGTCTTAATTTCCTTTCTTATCAGCATTTTACAGTAAGCTTTGATAATATCACTACATGAAGTGGGAAAGTTTCATCTATACTTCTCTTCTGAAATATTGAGACAGTTTTCTATGTCATGAAAATGAATAAATCTTGCACTGGTACCACCTCTGCTGGTTTGTTACCTTGAGTGCACTATTTGAAAGTATTTCCAATTATTTATCCATTAAATCTATTTAAATTTTCTTTTTATATGATTGAATTTTGTTGTGTTAGGAAAAATATCAGCATTTTTCTCATATAAGAGTAATGCAAAGCATTGTATTCTGCATTTTGTTATTTTTATGATTTTAAGGTTCTGTCTTTTATTTTATTGCCATTCTAGGTGCTCATTTTATTAATGTGACTGTGTGTTAACTGGAAGAAACCCAGCAACCTGCAAAAATTCTGTCTGGCTTGACCACATAATAAGGTATGTCCATGCATTGCCTCAGAATTTGAATCTGAATAATCACCTACATTGGATCAATCAAAAAAAAAAAATCATCTCCATTTTACAAGATGAGCTTTCTTCCATTCTTTGAACTCCCCAAATTAACAATTTTGTCTACATTACTTCTACTTCTTCCTATGAGTACAAAAGTCTTTCTTTGGACTATGATATTCAAAACTTTAATAGTATATCTATTACTTTTGTATTTTTACATGCTCTGTGTTTCTTGCATTTAAACTATTACCATTTAAAATATGATTAGAAATTCTGGATGACTGCAACTGTGTTGTGTATGTGTGTATACATGTTCACAGTTATTCATTATTTTTTATTGTTAGAATGTTTCCAGGAAAGAAAATACATGAATAACCTCGCCAGGCACATATTGCTAGTGTTTGGAAACCTTCCTAGATTTTTTAGACCTTAATAAATTTATGTAGATACTCTCCACTTTGCAGCCTGTAAAATACATCTTCTTTTTGAGGATATTGTTTCTGTTAGATATTTCTGAAACAAAATAAAATATTATATTTGGTTAGAATTATGATAAATTTTACATAAATAATAAAACAGTAAATCTATTCATTCATGACTTCTATGTTCATATTGTCAATGAACATAACTTTTGAAAAGTTAATATTGAAGAGAAAAGTCTGCACACAACACTAAATCTATCACCTAGTATACCTTTAGTCCTTATAAAAATTTACACATCTCAATTTCAACAACAAGCTGCTATTGTTAAGGGAATAGTATAAAATTAAATAGAATAAACTTGAGTATCTCCATTGATTTCATAGATATAGACTCTTCCAAAGGGTAGAAAGTGAAATATCACAGGTCTTCACAAATATTTTCATAAATCAAAAAGATTAAATGCACTAGGTGTTAGTACAGTCTTAATTTTTTCTTCATTATAATATCTATACTTTGAAATTTGCAGCTAGTCAAAAAACAATAAAAAAGAATAAAAATGGGAACATTAATAAAGTATTCTAAACATCAATTCACTATTTCAAGCATTTAAGTTTTAAAAAGTACATTTTACAACTTTATCACTTTTTTAAGTTGGCAAAATGTGCTGATTGTAAAATAAAAGTTTCTAAAAAGAATAATTTCAGTGTAACTGCTATTCTAGAAAAGCAGACTATGAAGTTTAAGAAAATCAGCAGTTAAGTGTAGACACATATTCAAAATGTTCACATTCTAATGTGGAAGCAAGTTAGATTTTGATTATGTATTCCCTAGGGTTTAACCAAAGAAACAGGTTCAACCAGAGACCATTTCCAAGATATATTGCCAGAAATTGGCATATGTCATTGTGTGGACTGGATGGCAAGTTGGAATGCACAAAACCTGCCACTGAGCAGAAAACTGTCAGTTCCAACCTACCAGTGATACACAGATGTGTAATTTTTTCTTCCTTGAGAAGTCTCAGTTCTATCTGGGCCTTATTGATTGACTGAATTAGCCTGCCCAGAATATGGAGAAATATCTCCCTTACTTGAAGTTTAAAAATGTTACTAAAATATTTTAATCATATCCACACAATATCTTCAAAGTCACACCTAGATTAATCCATATGGGAATCTAGCTGACATACCAAAGTAACCATTACAGAATGCTCTCCAGATCCAAGATCTCAACTACCACAGGAGGTCAAGCCCAGCAGCCCAGATCCACCCACACTGGCCTCTGTGGGGCCCAGGTGCACAGTGGGCCTGGTCTACCCCTTTCCCAGTGGGGCAGACACTCGCCAGAACCTAGCCTCTGGTGCAGGACCACCCCTTCTGACCAGTGCACTACCACTGGAGCCAAGATCCAGCCCAGATGGCTCACAACAGCCCACAGGAGATCCAGTATTTCAGTAGGCCCAGTTCACCCCTCCCCCGGTGGGGTAGACACTGCCAGAGAAAAGTGCCCCAAATAAACCAGGACACTACAATAACAGAATCTATGGACACCAAAGTTGATGAAATGTCAGAGAAGGAGTTCGTAATTAAAATAATCTGTGAATTAAAGAATGACCTAAATGAGCAAATACAGGCAAAAATTGATCACTCCAACAATGACATAAGAGAGCAAATACATGTAGCAAAAGATTACTTCAAGAGAGAGATAAAGATCCTGAAAAAGAAAAAAAAAACAGTCAGAAATCCTTCAAATAAAGGATACAATAAATCAAATAAAAAACTCAATAGAAAGCATAAACAACAGACTAGATAATTTGGAAGAAACAACATCAGATAATGAGGACAAGTATACAATCTGGAAAATAAAGTTGATCACACAGTGAAGAAAGTTAGAAACCATGAACAGAACATCTAAGAATTATGGGACATTATCAAAAGACCAAAATAAGAGTCAATGGGAGAGAGAAAGGCACAGAGTTTTAAACTAAAAGAATGCAGAATCTCTTCAATGAGATAATATCAGAAAACTTCTTAAGTATGAAGAACAAATTGGAAAACCAAATACAAGAGCTAACAGGACACCAGATGTACAAAATTACAACAGATCTACACCAAGGCACATTATAATGAAAATGCCTAGCATACAGAATATGGATAGAATCTTAAAAGTTGCAAGAGATAGGAGTCAGATCACATATAGGAGGAAACAAATTCTTATCTCAGCAGATTTTTCAACCCACCCTCAAAGCCAGGAGATTGTGGAACAACATATACCAAGCTCTAAAAGAAAATGGATGCCCACCAAGAATATATCCAGTAAAACTAAGCTTTAGATTTGATGATGAAATAAATACCTTCCATGATCAACAAATGTTAAAAAAAAAAGAAATCATAGCTAGAAAGCCTGCACTACAGAACATCCTCAGCAAAATATTCCAAGATGAGGAAATGAAAAACAATGATGAAAATCAGCAGAGGGAGTTATTACACTAAAGAAAAATCTAATCAGAGGAGACAGCAAATACACAAAAATGGCTGGAAATACAAATCATGTCTCAATAATAACCCTGAATGTTAATGGCCAAAACTTACCAATCAAAAGACATAGACTAGCAGATTTAATTAAAAAAAAAAAAACCACCAACAATATACTGCTTCCAAGAGACTCATCTTATAGAAAAAACCTTCTTATAGAAAAAACTCATCTCACAGAAAAAACAGACAGAAGGTGAAGGGTTGGGAAAAATCATACCACTCACATGGACTGTGAAAGCAAGCAGGGGTTTCCATCCTCATATCAAATAAAGTAGACTTCAAACTAAGACAATCAAAAAGGATAAAGACAGACACTACATAATGCTCAAGGGAACCATACACCAACAAGACTTAACAATTATATGCCCCAAACAACAAAGCAGCTATGTACTTCAAACAAACTCTTCTCAAGTTCAAGAGTCAAATAGACCACAACACAATAATTTCAGGTAACTTTAACACATCTCTTTCATCACTTGATAGATCTTAAAAACAAAAGCTGAACAAAGAAAGTATAGAACTCAATAATACAATCAATAACTTAGACTTAACTGACATATATAGAATATTCCAACCTTCAATGAGAGAATACACTTTCTTCTCAGCAGCACATGGATCCTTCTGTAAAATAGACAATGTACTATGCCACAAAGCAACTCTTAGCAAATATAAAAATGTAGAGATACTACCTGCATTCTATCAGATCATAATGGAATGAAATTAGAAATCAATGATAAAATAAAAAATAAAATCCACGCCAACAACTGGAGACTAAATAATAAGCTACTTAATGAAAAACACGTTACAGAAGACATCAAGGAGGAGATGAAAAAGTTTTTAGAGGTAAATGAGAACATAGATACAATATATTGAAATCTCTGGGACACTATGAAAGCAGTTCTAAGAGGAAAGTTCATTGCATAGAGTTTATTCTATAAAAGAAGAGTCAACAAATAAATGAGTAAACACTATACCTAAAGCCCTAGAAAAAGAAGAACAAATCAACACCAAAAGCAGCAGAAGACAGGAAATAATTAAAATCAGAGCTGAACTCAATGAAATTGAAACAAAAGAAACAACTGAAAAAACTGACAGAACAAAAAGTTGGTTCTTTGAGAAAAATAAATAAAATTGACATACCCTTAGCCATGCTAAGGAAGAGAAGGAGAGAGAAAACTGAAATCACTAATAGGCATGATGAAAAAGGAAATATCACAACAGACACTACAGATATAAAGAAAATAATTAGAAATTATTTTGAATAAATAAAATAGAAAATATTTTACTCCAATAAAATAGAAAATATTGAGGCATCAACATATTTCTAGAGTCATATAATTTGCCCAAATTGATATACACAATTCAAACAGACCAATTTCAAGTGACGAAATAGCAGATGCCATCAAAAGTCTACCAACCAAGAAAATCCCAGGACAGGATGGATACAAACCCGAGTTTTACAAGACCTTTAAAGAAGAGCCACTACCAATACTCTTAAATTTATTTCAGGAAATAGAAAAAGAGGCAGCACTTCCAAACTCATTCTATGAGGCCAATATCAGGCAAAGACACTCAAAAGCAGAAAACTTCAAACCAATATCTCTAATAAACATAGATGCAAAAATTCTCAATAAAATTCTGGCAAATTGAATACAAAACATATCAAAAAGATCATTCACCATGATCAAGTGGGATTCATCCCAGGAATGCAAAGTTATTTCAACATATGGAAATCAATAAATGTAATTCATCATATCAATAGATTATAGATAGGAATCATAAGAACATCTCAATAGATGGAAACTAAATAATATGGTACTGAATGAAAAACAGGTTACAGAAGACATCAAGGAGGATAAAAAACATTTGACAAAATACAGCACTCCTTTATGTTCAAAACACTAGAAAAACTAGGAATAACATGAAAATATCTCAACATCATAAAGGCTATCTATGCTAAGCCCCAGGCCAACATCATTCTAAATGGAGAAAAATTGAAGGCATTCCCTCTAAAAACTGAAACAAGTCAGGGATACCCTCTTTCACTACTTCTATTTAACATAGTTCTTGAAACACTGGACAGAGCAATTAGATGAAATTAATTAAAGAGATACACGTAGGAAAAGAAAACTCAAATTTTCACTATTTGCTGATGATATAATTCTATACCTGGAAGACCCCAACTCGTAAACAAATTCATCAGAGTAGCAGAATATAAAATCAACACCCATAAATCAAAAGCATTTCTGTATTTCAGTGACAAATCTTCAGAAAGCGAAATGAAGAAAACTACCCCATTCTCTATAGCCTCAAAAAAAAAAAAAAAAAAAAACTTGGGGATCTACTTAATAAAAGAGGTAAAAGATCTATATAATGAAAATTGCAGAACCCTAAAGAAAGAAATCAAAGAACACCTTAGAAGATGGAAAGATCTACCTTACTCTTGAATAGGCAGAATTAATATTATCAAAATTACTATACTTTCAAAGCATTATATAGATTTAATGCAATTCCGATCAAAATTCCAATGACATTCACCATAGAAATAGAAAAAGCAATCAGGAAATTCATCTGGAAAAATAAGAGACCCAGAATAGCTAAAGCAATCCTTAGCAGAAAGAGTGAAGCAGGTGGCATCAGTATACCACACCTTAAAGTATACTACAGAGCAATAGTAAAAAATAACAGCATGCCATTGGCACCAAAACAGACTGGTAGACCAATGGTACAGAATAGAGGACACAGAGACTAAACCACAAAATTACAATTATCTTACATTAGACAAAGGTGCCAAAAACATGCAATGGAGAAAAGATAGCCTCTTCAACAAATGGTGCTGGGAAAACTGGAAATCCACATGCAACAAAATGAAATTAAATCCCTATCACTCACCATGCACAAAACTCAACTCAAAATGGAATAAAGACCTAGGAATAAAACCCGAGACCCATGTCTAATAGAAGAAAAAGTAGACCCTAATTTCCATCGTGTGGGATTAGGCCCCAATTTCCTTAATAAGACTCCTGTGGCACAAGAATTAAATCAAGAATCAATAAATGAGATGGACTCAAACTAAAAAGCTTCTTCTCAGCAAAAGAAACAATCTGTGAGGTGAATAGAGCGCCTGCATCTTGGGAACAAATCTTTACTGCTCACACATCAGATACAGCACTATTCACTAGGGTATATAAAGAACTCAAAACGCTACACAACAAAAAAATAAAAAATAAAATCCAAACAATTAATGGACCAAGGACCTGAAGGGACACTTCTTATAAGACAATATACAATCAACAAACACATGAAAAAATGTTCATCATCACTAGCAATTAGAGAAATGCAAATCAAAACCACTTTAAGATTTCATCTCACTCCAGTCAGAATGGCAGCTATTATACATACAAACAACAATAAGTGTTGGTGAGGATGTGGGGAAAAAGGTACACTCATATAATGCTGGTGGGACTGCAAATAGGTGCAGCCAATATGGAAAGCAGTATGAAGATTTGTTGGAAAATTGGGAATGGAACCACCATTTGACTCAGCTCTCCCTCTCCTCAGTCTTTACCCAAAGGAATTAAAAACAGCATACTACAGGGACACAGCCACATCAATGTTACAGCAGCACAATTCACAATAGCTAAACTGTGGAACCAACCTAGATTTTCCTTCAATAGATGAATGCTTAAAAAAATGTGGCATATATACACAATGAAATATTCCTCAGCAGTAAAAGAGAACAAAATCATGGCATTTGCGCTAAATGGATGGAGTTAGAGAAGATAATGCTAAGTGAATTTAGCCAATCCCAAAAAATCAAATGCTGAATGTTTTCTTTGATATAAGGAGGCTGATTCATAGTGGGATGGGGAGTGGGAGCATGGGAGGAATAGACAAACTCTAGATAGGGCAGAGGGGTGGGAGGAGAAGGGAGGGGGCATAGGGTAATTAATGATGGTGGAATGTGATGATCATTACTATCCAAAGTATTGGTATGAGGACATGAATTGGTGTGAATATACTATGTATACAACCAGAGATATGAAAAATTGTGCTCTATATATGTAGTAAGAATTGTAATGCTTTCTGCTGTTATGTATAAATAAAAAAAAATTACATATAGAAATATCTGACAGGAAGTGCTGGAAAAAAAAAGAAAAAAAAAACAGAATGCTCTCCAGAAACAGGCATAGGAAATTAGAAAGCCAAGTGTGGAAGCATGAGGTACCATGCTATGTAGTAAGAACAGAGATGTATCAGTCAATAGAAGGTAAGGCACTATAACCTCTAGCATGGTTAAGTGAATACATAGCCTTCCACATCTTCCTTCCATGTTTCAAATAAAGAGGAAGAAATGGCATGAATATTAGTTGAGTCACAGAAAGTTTCCAGATAGGAAGCAGTGACACAGGGATTTGCATTTATGAAATCTTCCACAACTTTTGCATTAGTCATCATGTTCATTACACAACTGACTCTCTATGGACTACAGTTTCAAAAGGTTTTAATGCCAATATTGCAATGTTATCATACTGATGAATTAGGAAAAAGAACAATCATAGTATATACACAAAAAAGATCTATAAAATTGCTAAAATGTTATTTTCAAAAAAATAGTTAACAAGGCATGGTGATACATGCTTGAAATCCCAGTGTTTCAGGAGGTTGAGGCAGAAGGATCACAATATCAAAGCCAGTCTTGGCAACTTAGCAAGGCTCTAATCAGCTTAGTGAAACTCTCTTTCAAAATAAAAAAGTATATATATAAAGTGGTGTGGATGTGTCTCAGTGGTTAAGTGACTCTGGATTCCAAAAAAGAATGAAAAAGAAAACTATACAGTAAAATATCTGCATTATATTTTGACACTTTCATCTCAGCATCAATTTACAGCCTATTCTATGATCCACTGAGATTTGTGAAGGGAAATATCATAGTCTGATATCAAAGTCATATTTTATTTTTATTTCCAAGTTAAAAGGGTAAACAATTAAAGAATTTAATTCTGAATTAGTACATAAAAATAAATACTCAACAAAACGATAATTTTATATTGTCATTGAAAGATTTCTTTTGAAATGTTTTAACTATTTTTGAAAATAAACAAAGTATTGAAAACATATATTTAAAAATATTACACTTCCTTGTGTTGTAAAATTCATATTACACAGAAATGTTTAAGTTTCCTGCTGATTAGATTTTTCTGGGTGGAAAAACACTAGCAACATGGATTACATAATAAATAAATGGCAATTAAATCTTGGAAGGTAAATATTTTTTCAAAGAGAACATAGATTTGTCAAAACTGGGGCCAAGGGCTTGCTTATGTTAGAAAGTTACTATTAAAATCTCAGTTTATTCAAAAAGAAAGAAAGGAAGGAAGGAAGGAAGGAAGGAAGGAAGGAAGGAAGGAAGGAAGGGAGGGAGGGAAAAGAAGGAAAGAAAGAAAGACAGAAAGAAAGGAAGGAAGGTAAGATCTCTCCCTCTCTAGTGAAGAAAGAACAGTTGTGTGAGTTTCCTTTAGTACAGATACCCTATAAGGGAATAACATCTGCTCTCATATCATTGTGTACAATGGAAAACATAGTTTGAAAAAGTAGATGCTTTGTATTTTTAAGTATATAATAAGTCTAAGCAGTTGCCTCTGATCCGGAAATATATGTTTACATATATATATATATATATATATATATATATATATATATATATATATATAAACATATAT
>NW_025999932.1:19773554-19776954 GCF_001458135.2 Marmota marmota marmota
ATATATATATATATATATATATATATATATGTAAACATATAATCATATATATCATATAATTAAGTATATCTGTGTGTATGATGTCCATATTATTAATATATGTGTTTCCAATATACATAAGCAGCTGAACTTGAATTGAAAGCTGAAGAATTTATGAGTGTTCTTACCAAATTGGATTTTCATCAGGATATATCTGAACACCAGATCAACTCAATATATGTTCATACCCCAACCCTGCCTAAATGATTAGGTATTGAATGTTCTGTAATATTCTATCATCAGTAAATTTATACATATTCAATCTCTAAAGCTAATTTCCTATCTTGCAAATTTTCACAAACATGTTAGAAACATTCATGAAATTTCCTTTCCTCTGCACTTGAAAATACATTAGGAAGACAGTGCACTTCTTCCAAACTGTCAATATAGAGTAAGGAAAATATAAAGGAAGTGAATATTGAGCACATAATATGTACCAGTTTTTACATAGCATGGTCAGAATAAACATGCTTGAGAAATCAAGAGGATGTCTCTTAAATAACTTATGGCTGATCATGTTCTTCATTGGAAAGATATGACAAATTTTGTTAAGTACATCTAAAGGGCAAAATAAGGCCTAAAGAAAAATAATTTCATAAATGATCAGAACAATAAAGCATGAAGACAAATATTGACATGTATATTAGGTATAGATATATGCATAAAAATTGGTATACACATACACATACATATTGTTAGGATTTGGATTTGGAATATCCACCCAAGATTTATGTGTGGAAGGCTTGGTCCCCAGTACAACAGAGTTCGCAGGAGAGACTCATAAGTGAATGGATATGAAGGTTTTGACCTCATCAGTGAATTAATTCCTCAATGGAATTATTTACAGGAGGTTGGGCCTAGATGAAGGAAGTAGGTCACTGAGTTCATCTCTTAGAAAGGTATATATTGTTCCTGGTCCCTTCTTCTCTCTCTTTCTCTAGGATTGCTGGCTGCCATGAGGTTAGTAGCTTTCCTCCTCCATGCTCTTCTACCATGATACTCTACCGCACCTTAGCCCAAAGCAATGTAGCCAGTTGACTTCAAACTGAAACTGTAAGCCAAAATAAATATTTCTTTGGTAAAACATTCATGTCAGGTATATTGGTCACCATGCATATATAAATACAATTATGTGTGCCTACATGTAAATACAATTAAACCAGCAGAGCAATAAGCACATGTATGTGTACATATAAACACCTGTACTCCAAACATACAAAACTCCATGAGAACATAGATTTCCCACTGCCTTAATTTTCAGCACTGACAAGTTTTTTTTTTCTTTTTTAATGACTTTTTACATGAATGAGATTTAGAATTGCAATTTTTTCATTGCAATCTGTAACAGGGATTAGTATTGAATTTCTCTCTTTTTAGATAAGCTGTTTGTCTAGAGTCATTTTAAATCACATTTTATATAACATTAAGGTAATTTTCATTTTTCTTTTGATTAGGGTTGACATGATAAATTGTTCTTTCTCCTTTGAATTACTTTCTGTATTCTGAGATATGATGTTTTTGTAAGGAACATATAGATAAATGGGTATAGCCTTATGCTGGTAGCTCTGACTCATAGGGACCACATGCTTCTAAGTAATGGATGTGTATTCTACATTATTTTATTTTTAATCAGACTACTCCAAAAACTATGTTAATACAGCACACCATATTACTTCAATTGGGTGTAAATTGTTCTCCAATGTCTCATTTTTCTTTTAAGTGCCCTTTTTTTTTTCACATTAAACTATGATCTGAAAGACGTATAACTTGGTGCCAAAAGGATTGTGAACTAAAATGCAGAATGGGCTTTGAAATTGCATAGATACTCAATTAAAAGTTATTCATTCAGATGATAGACCATATGTTTACATCATTTTTGGAGATTGCGATGAAAATAAAAATCTATAAACTCGTGTAGGAATAATAACAACAATGATAATAATAAATTACTAGAGAAATCTAAACAGCAGAATTAAATATGAAAACTCAATGAGGATATAAAAGGCTAAATTAAGACATTCTGATTAAAGAAATCTAAGAAAAAAATTTAACTACACATTTTTTGGCTTGAACTGATTCCCATATACACCTAAAACTAACAAAATCACACTGACTTTGTTATTTTCAGTAGTATACAATTCACCTTAATGATATACTTGTCAGAATTCTGTCTTATATATTTTATTCATATTACTCATCTTTGTGACTATTTAAATGGTCACTTTTCTCTAAATCTTTCCACTACATGTTAGTTTGTGCTCTACTTATCTACCTGTACAACAGCCCATCCCTCCAAGATAAATTTCAACTTGAAACCCAGTGTTTATGAAAGTACATGAAACTAGCAGTTGCTTCATAAAGACTGGAAGGATAAATGAATTAATGAATTTATAACATGAAATAACAGGAAGTTATTTCTCAGGAAACAGATATTTGAAACTGTTAGCTATGCCATTCACACATCTGATTCTTCTACTAAATTCTATGTAGTTTTTGACATTTGAGAATGACTATATTTGTTTTTGTTTCTAATATGAAGTTGCCACCATAATTTTTGTCTTAGTTTGATAGGATTGGCAAAGTAAGAATTTTCCATGTAAAAGTTCATGATCAGAGCTTATCTGGAGGTACTTATATTTTCTTAATGATTTTTCTTAGCACACTTTTGCTCTTTTATAAAAAGTGAATACCAGGTATTATGTAGAAACTCCGTAATAGAGAACAATAGACAGGAGAGTTTTAATGTTTATTGGTATTGACTGCTTACCTCCACTGTGATTATCCATAAAGAATTGAAATAATAATACTTATTTAGTGAATTTCCATAAGTACTCATTCTAAAAAAATATAATACAACTTGGGTTTCTTGTCCAGAGATTTTAATTTTAAATTCTATTTAGAATAAACAGTTTAAGATACATATATTCATGTTAAGGTATCTACTTAAAAAGGATTCACAGGCAATGGTGCAGTGTACATAAAATCACTCATTTTAAAAACAAAATAAATTATGTTGTATTGATTATGTTATTATATGCATATGAAATTTAATGATATATATAATGAAGAAAACTTTTCAAGGTGAATAGACATTTATTAATTTTTATATTTCTCACTAGAAGAAGTTGATATTGTACAGAATATCAAACAGTTTAGTACATAATAAATTGTAACAAAATATAATGTAAGAAAAAAGAGAAACTTTCAGCTCATACTTGAAAGAAAAATTTCATTTGATTTTTTAAAGAAACATTATTATCCTCTTTATAAATAACATTGTTTAAAAAAGTTATATATATGCATGTATTTGTGTGTGTATGTACACATCTATTGATAGATGTGTACATACACTATATATATA
>NW_025999932.1:19776977-19811520 GCF_001458135.2 Marmota marmota marmota
ATATATATATATAGTGTGTGTGTGTAACTATAACAATGGTTACATGGGATTGCCATTTTTCCAATCTCACATATGAAGAAATAAGTTCAGAAGACGAAAACTAATACAAATGCTTTAGACATAAACAAAAAGCTGGAAATTTAGAAATTAAGTCCAGACTCTTGAGTCTAATTTTGTTCTTTATTGCAGCTGGTATTAAAAAATAACTGTATGGAATAATAAAACAACTTTACAAATACGATCTATCTATTTATGAGATAATATACTTATTACTTTCTCTAGAGTGTTCTCAAATCTTGGAGTTTAATCCCTCTGGAACTCAAACTTCGGCCTGCATCCAAGAACACAGTCTTGCAGCTGTTGTTTATCCTGGACTGTTCACTTTTAGTTCCAATGGTCCATGCACAGCTGTGCAGTTGAAGGGATTAAAAAGTTAGAATATTGTTTTGGAGGAAGTTATGTACTGGCTCAGAAAGAATAACAATTTTAAACTCTTCAGAGTTTACAATGTTGACTTCTATCTCCTGAGGAAATCCTGGTCCCATTATATATTCTTGGACTCCTAAGATGAGCAACATCTTACTTACTTTTGATGTTGCAAATAAAGTATTTCTTGCCTTTAGCAATAATAAAATCTTTACAGAGAATGTTGCATCCCACAGACTCGAAGCGGCATTACAAAATATAATTCTTTTAACCATGATATAGTGCCTGTAGCACTTAAAAAGACTTTAGAACTAATATATAAATTGTGCTAAAGGAGAGAAAGGAAGTAGGAAAAAGGTTTGACTTCTTATTTCAGTTTTCAGATAATGTTTCTACATCTAGAAAGATATACTTGTTTAAGAATCAAAACTTTCACAAGTTTGTTATTAACAATTTGGTGTAGAATATCTAACAGAAACCAGCAAAATCACTAGGAGAGAAAGTATGCATGCCTCCAGAACACTACATCAAAAACAGATAACAGAAATTGATTTCCATTTAGAAAAGAAACCCATTTCTAGCCAAACTTGAGCTCTCCTCTACCCCCAAAACACCTGAAGCTAGACAATAAATGCTTTTAAACCATAACTGTCCAAAATAACTGTCATATCATGTGTACCATGAAAAAGTTACAAGTCTATACAAATATGAATGTAGTTTTGAGGTTGGTAAACCATTCCTGGGACAGCCAGAATACACTGCACATCCAACCTGACTATACCACTTATGGGCAAAACCTCATTGTTTTATCCAAGGATGCTTCTTAATGATTATATTGGTGTCAGTATATAGCACTGATTGAAAACGTTTACGATTTATTACATAATTTATCCCTAGGCTGGTAATGAAAAATAAAAAAAAAAAACTCATAGAGCATCCAAAGGAGGAGATATCTGAAAAAAAATGAAAGATTGTGAAGAGGAAAAATCGTATTGTTGGGACTTGTCTACCACAGGTAAAAGCTCAAAGTTTCAGTAATTTAAGTTGTCTTGCTTTTGCACAAATACAGACAAATAGGTCAATGGGACCTAAGAGTAGAGAACACTGTAAATAGATAGAAACTTGAAAGTACAGAAACCTATAGTTAGTGAAAATATATTTGATAATTTGTGACACTACAAATATATTTTCTACAAAATTTGAATAGAGTAACATGAAATAAATTAGCTACCTTAGAACTCTCCTGAATTCTAAGAATATTGCATACTTGAATGTGAACGGCAAAACTATAATTTGAGGATAAGCTTTTTTTTAATTCATTTTTTTTAAAATTTTGCAGCCAGGATTGAACTCAGGGGCATTTTATCACTGAGTTACATAACCAGCCCCTTTACTTTTTACTTTGAGACAGAGTCTCAATAAGTTGCTTCAGGCTTCACTAAGTTGCTGAGGCTAAACTCAGTCTCCTGAGCCTCTAGGATTAGAGGTGTGTCCCACCATGCCCAAGTAAAAGAAGATTACTAAAAGAAAATAAAAGAAGAGTATAAAAATTATAAATGAAGAGAATAATCATTTTGTTACATTAAAATTAATAACATGTATTATAAAAGAACATCATTAAGAGGTTGAAAGAGAAATTGAAATCAGATAGATTAGCTTCCAGAATACACTTACATGTACATATGTTCGTACATTTATAAGCTGTAAATCTGAAGGATAAAAAGCAACTTATTGGAAAAATGGGCAAATACTTGAACAGTCAAAAAACAGAAATGCACAGCTCACAGTTACATGAACAAGGCCAGCTCACATATAAAATACTATTCAAATCCAAAGTGTGATGAATAATTAAAATATCAGATAATATTAACTGCTGAGGAAGACACAATATTAACTGCTCATCCTCTGCTGGTAGGAGTGTACATTTGCATAACCAATTGTGCATTAATTTTTCATTCACACTGGTCCATCTTCCTCACCTTTGTATGCAGTTAAAAAAAATAAATAAAGAAAAAACTCTCCTCAGTGTATATAAAAGGTTCAGATGAACACCTCTTAGAAGAGCAAAAGCTCAAATGTCCAAATATTAGAGTACTTAAATATGTTCATTTAATTCATATAATAAAGATGGCTTCATCTCAAAAACAATGCTGAGTAAACTTGTTAAATAAGGAAAACTCATTGCTTGATTTATAGATTATTTTGTTTTTTATTGGCATATTGTCATTTTACATAACAAGGGGAATTTTTTGTGATACAGTCAGACATGCACAACACACAATTTCATCTGTTTCATTCCCTGTTATCCTCTCATGTCCCTCCCCTCCTTCATCCCCAGTTCTGCTTCCTCTAGCCTATTGGTCACCCTTCAGTTTTCATGAGGTTCATATTCTTTCTCTTTTCCTTTCTTACTTCCACATAGGAAAGAAAACACATCACCCTCAAATTTCTGAGTATATACTGTTTTTTTTAAAAAAGAGAAAAATATATCGTTCACAGACACAAGATAGGTAAATAAGACTATGAAGAAAGGGAAAAAAAAAGATGAATGTGTAGGCAGAAATTTCACCCTCTCTTGTTGGGAGAGTACTGCTGACTAAAAGGCAAAAATTGGGAAGGACAATAGGATTCCTAGGAAAATAAGAGTGTTTATGGCCTGATCTTTGCAATAAAAGCAAAGTCCCACATGAGATGTCCTCATTAGCCAATTTATCAAAAAACAATATTAATTATAATCCTTTTTCTATGGAGGCTTAAATATTTAAAGGGGTCAAATGAACATGACCCCTTTAGGTGTAGATTTTTTGTAAGTCTGCTACAATTTGCTGTGTGGCATTTCCTGCATTGAAAACTGTTCTACTAAGGATATTAAAGTTGATATCTGTTTATAGAAACCAATCTATTTCCAAGTGTGTCTATTAACTTGAAAATTGGAAGAGGAAGCTAGGATGAAATGAGCACCTGTATTCTATCAAGAAAGGATGTTTTCAAATTCTCTGTGGCTAAGTTTAGCCATTATTTCTCTTGCAATTATTTCTTATGTACCTCGAGTACAATGAGGAATGCACCTTTCTAAGGAAACCCAAAGTATCAATCTTGCCATGGCAGCAAAACCTCAGGACAAAGACTTCCCCCGCTAGAAACTACAATTTAGCCAGGTACTTCAATGTGGCAAATGACTGGCTCTCAAAATTTTGAGATGCACAATCTCACTACATGAATAAGCAGATTGTGTGTAAGCCTTGGAATGTATTTTTTTAAATACAGAAAGGAGTCATAAAATCTGTCTTTACAAAAAGTGTACGATTAGATTCCAAAATTGCAATATTGGTTTATGCACACAAGGAAGACTCAGGCCAGACATACTGACATTGGAAATCAGTGAGTTATGCAGACGTGAAGGGCAAGAGCTTCCTCATTCATCTACAGGCATTTGCCTTTTGTTGTTCTTTCCATTTAACTGGGCTGCATTGTTCTGAGCTGGTCTGCTAAGTAGTCTTATCTCTGATGTTTTTCTGCAGACATCTCATACTTCAGATGTCTAACTGTTCTGACCTATATCTTAGGCCAGGATATTAGATAATTTAGGAGGGAAATAAGCAGGAAAAATGTGGAATTTGTTGAGGTTGAGAGATTTGACTTTAGCTATTCATAAATGCTTAGAAAATTAGAATTCTATGACTTTGCTGGTGTTATATTCATTATAACAGTTCAGTGATTAAGCACAGTGTTTAAGCTGAGCTCTTAGTATTATGAAAAGTGCCTCTGGGGCAACTCTAAATTGCAGATTTGCCAGTCTTTTCTCTCTGTGAGATTCTGGGCTCCTATATATAATTGCCTTTGAACAAAGCTTCTGTACATAAAATAGATTTTAAAACCCACATTTGATGAATATTACACTCACAAAAGCACACTTTTTAAAGGTATCATTTTGTGCTAGAGATTTTATATAAAGCATTTAATCTGCACCAAAATCCTGACAAAACAAACTGAAAAAAGGAATAGAAGCTGACAGAATATAATGAGTCTAATAGTTGGCAGTGATATGTTCATATCAAGGTTCTTTGACAGCATAAAAGCATATTTTTTTAATGCTATAGCTATGAACTACAATGTTTTGCTGCACCACAATTGGTGGTGGATAGTAGGTGTTTTTTCCTTTGGAGCTGAGTCTTCTTTTTTTCTAATCACAGCTTCTTAAAATATGCATGCCACTGAATGGATATTGAAAAAGTGGTATAAATACACATTGAAATATTATTGACATCAACAAGAAGGGATGACCAGCATCTGTCATTTGTGACCATATGGATCAATCCACAGTACACCATGCTAATTTAAATAAGCCAGGCACAGAAAGACCAATACCATGTGACTTTGCTTATGCATGGAATCTTAAAAAAGTCCAATTCAAGAGAAATAGAGAGTGGAATAGCAGTTATCAGGGACTAGAATGGTAGGGGGCAGTGGAAAGGGCAAGAATAAATGTTTCTAAGGGAATAAATTACTCAGGAAAATAAATTCTGGGGCTCCATTGTACAGTGTTGGTATTATAGTTAATAATATTAGATACTTAAAAATTGCTAATAATTAAATTTTAATTGTTCTCATTTCCAAGTAAAGGTAAATATATGAGATGATAGATATGTTAATTAGATTGATTTTATTATTTCAAAATGTGCACATGTATTATAACATCATATTCTATCCCCAAATTAGTATTATTCCACAATACAATTAGTATTTGTCAGTTTAAAATAAAATAAAATTGAAAGAAACCACCTATGTCATTGTAATTAACTCTTACTGAATCATACAATACATTGGACCAAGTCACAACAGGCTTTTATAGCATGAATTTAAAATGTAATTGGAATTACAGAAATATTATCAATATATCTTATTTTGTTGACATTTAAATCAATGATTCTCAAACATTATTTTTCCTGTACTTGAAGAAGAAAGTTTAAGAACTGCAAGTTTCCTATACACACCAGTCATCTTCTCTCTTCAACTCACATGGGCTGAGGTGAGGACTGGGTAGCTGCCTTTTTAAAAAGAGAATTCCAAGTGATTTTTAAATAAGTGGTGGGTAAAAAGAACCCTAGGAAAGCAACAATATTTGATAGCTGAAAGAACTTTGTTCATAGTTAATCTTATAATCTCTGAAAACAAAGCATAAATAGTTGACTTAAATTATATTGTGTTGTTTATATTTAATGTAAAAGTTGTAATAACCTCTTCAATATATGAATATATTTCAAAATTTTTGAAACTGAAAAAGATCTTCTAATTTTTAGAAAGAGATCTGGGTGTGGTGACCCATGTCTTAATTCCAGCATCTCTGCAGGATGAGATAGGAGGATCCTGAGTTCAAAGCAAACCTCAGAAAAAGTGAGGTACTAAGCAACTCAGTGAGACCTTGTTTCTAAATAAAATACAAAACAGGGTTGGGGATGTGGCTCAGTGTTTGAGTGCACTTGAGTTCAATCCCTGGACTCTCCCCACCAAAAAAAAAACAGATTTAGAAATAGATTCTGGCACAAAGTACATATAAAAAGGTAAATTTAAAAGAATGTCAGTACTTTTTAGTTCTTTAGTAATTTACTTATATTTCAAAGAAAATTTCAGTTTTAAAATTTTACTTGATGAGAAAAAATTAGTCCTTAAGCTATTTGGTTTGTATTCTTTCTGGAAACTCACAATTAAAATTTATAACACAACTTTTAATTATCTTAAATTTATGATTAGGGACTATTATTAGTGTTAGTCACAAAGTTATGATAATATTATTATAATAAAGAATAATTGCAGCTAGACACATTTGAATGAAACTGCTAAATAACCAAAGATACACCTAATTTTTTTCTCTACTAGACCAGAATAATGGTAGAATAGGTAGAGAAACAATAAACAAAATAACAAAAACTGTATTTTAACCAAGAAAGAATTGAAATAAAAATTAAAAGATACTTTTAAGTGCTGAAAGAAAAAAAAATGAGTCAGTCAACACATCACTCTATACACTATGAACACACCTATTGAAAATGAAAACTAAATAACAACAATGTTAAGTACATAATAGCAGAAAGAATGAATCTCCAATGGGTTTAACTACAAGAAATGTAAAAAGAGAATCATTTGACTAGAAGAATTTCATGTGAAATAGAACTCATCATTTGTAAGAAATAAGGAACATTACAAAACATTTTAAGGAAATTAGTTGGGTAAATAAATATATACATTAAAAGATATTTTAAAGCAAAATAACAAGGTGCCATACATTTTATAGTGTATTTAATAAGTGTATGTAGTATAGGGTATGTAATAAAATATATGATGGAATAAATGTAAAATTTTAAGAAAAATTATACTATTAAAATTATTTAATTATTTTCTTCATCAGACTTAAAAAAGACATATTATAATTAATATATTTTAACTTTTACAGCAAAGACACAAAGCACAAAGATATTAACTAAAAACTCAGTAGAGTATATTAAATATACTACAAAAATATTTTCCCCAAAATAAAAAAAAAGTATTTTGAAAGACAAAGAAAAAAATGAAGAAACAGAAATCAAATAGTTATTATGATTGCTAATATGAAAATTTATGTAATAGTTACATGATAGTTATATAATAGTTATGTTAAATGTAATCATGCAAAACAATGATTAAAGAATCTCAGAATTAAAATAAAACAATTAGTAACTAGTGGATAGTTATAAGATGTTTCAAATATTGAAAATTCCGACTTTGAATATAAAAGCAAAAATAAAAACAGTGCAACGTTAGCAGTAAGAAACTTAGTGTACTTGCCATTAACAGTAGTATAAATATACTTAAAAAGAATTTCAGCAGAGATAAATATATGTGTTTATATGTAAATGTATATGTCTATGTATATACATATATATTACATAAGGATAAAAGTAACAATCATGAGACTTAACAATATTCATTGTGTATGTATCCAAAGTTTCAAATATACATAAAACCAAAAAAAAAAAGGAAAGAATAGGAAAATATGCACATTCAGAAAATTTGAAAATTACTCCCTCAGTAGCAAAGGCATGATGAATAGATATTTGACACTAATTGACGTTTTAGATTATTAGAATAGCATT
This sequence comes from Marmota marmota marmota, assembly GCF_001458135.2. Taxonomy (NCBI): domain Eukaryota; kingdom Metazoa; phylum Chordata; class Mammalia; order Rodentia; family Sciuridae; genus Marmota; species Marmota marmota. The sequence goes on from NW_025999932.1 coordinate 19,784,534, forward strand.
TAAATTGTTTATCCAAGCAAAATGAAAACATAAATCTCCCGGAAGACTTATAAAATAATAGCAGTTTTTTAACAATACTAAAATTTGGGAAAAAATGATGATTTTCCATTGATAAGAAGGTGTAACATTGTAGTGTAACTGCTAAGTAATAAAGAGAATAAAGCATTGATGTATTTTCAAAATATAAAAAAAGATGTGGACAAATCTTTCTCTCTAGATAATAGAGACTCATACATATGCATGTACGTACAACATACAAATACAGACATAAAACAGACACATGTATACTGGCTTTGTTTACCTATTATGCATTCAGGTCCTTCTGAAACTGAAGTAGATGTTGTGCACTCATGTTCACAGGGCCAGTTTCACACTGGCATCTTTTCTGTCCTATCAGATTGATGGGCTGTCATTCCTTTTATATACTATTGAAACAAGTTGGGAGAAACTAAGAGAAATGTAAATCCCAGGAGAATACATAAGGCAGAATATGGTGCTAAACTGGCAAAATCTGATGCAGTATCTATAAGGAATTGTTTACTTTGATCTAGTTTTGTGACATGGATGGCATTTATTCAAATACCAGTCCACTTGTTCAAATTGAAATAAATCTTAATTGTCTATGGTTATTTTTATTTTATCAACCTAATTGGTTATCTTGGGATATTATTTGTATATATCTTAATAAGAAAATCTCTGTTTATCTATTATCTTTGTTGAATTTTGTTATCAATAATTTACATTAACCCTAAAACATCAACTAAGAGAAAATCTAATTATTCAGGAAAATTTATGTAGCAAGATAATTACCTCTTTCTCAGAATCATAAAAGAATTCACCTACACTTGTTCCATGCATCAGAAAAAAAAATACATAATGCCAGATAGTGTTTTAAAAATGTTCCACTAAATAAAAAGCAGCTCTGTGGCTATTTCATGTAGTGATCTGTTATCATTATAAGCAGTAAGGGTTTGGTAGACTTAAATATAGGGTAAATGAATTTTATTGAGGACAACCCTAATGCAAACCTGCAAAAGATGTATAGATGGGAACTCAGCTTGTCTTCACCTCTGTGGGCTGCATAGGAGATCAAGCCTTTATTATGTGGATTTTCACGGACACTTAAGATCCAAACTGTAGCACAGAATTAACATTTAATATATTGTAGTGGATTACATAGAATATGTCATAAGTAATGTTAAAATTTCTATATTTCTATATTTTTAGGACTATAACAGTGCTGTTGAAATAATTACTCTGATTTAAATTTATAGCTAAGTTTGAATCCCTGGCACGAGTGTCTGTTTTAACTATACAGATGCATTTATTATAATACTTATCTTGGCATTTAATTTACTAGTAATTTTCTAAAAATCATAATTTAATAGAAGTATTTTAAGAATCATTTCTCTGATCTAAAATGTATGCATTTAGCACGTAATTTACACTTTTTAAATTTCTTTTTGTATACTGTTTTTTACTTTCCTGAAAATGAAATGAGAATACTTGTCTTTTCCCTAATGTTTCAGCATAACTGCTCTGTTCTAAATCCTACCATAACTAAGACATGTTAAGTTACCAGAGGGAGACACAAAAGGATTCTGATTTTTCTCTAACTATTTCTAAGCAATAAGATGAGAATAAAAAAATTCTACTTCTTCCCAAGGATATTCTCATGTCTTTATTTTTTTCCTGTTTGTGAAATTCTGAAGAAATAAATTGAAAAGCAGTAATAAATGGTTGTAAATGTTCTCTTCATATTTACCTCCACATTCCCATTTACACATTACTGTCAGGAATAGGAGCGGCCAATTTCTAGGCAACTATCAAACCCAAATAGCAAATGGGAAGAGAAAGAAAGAACTAAGATTGATAGATATAATTGTTTAAGGTAGCCGAGGAGGATGATAATGTAATACTGTAACCCTACAATAGAGCCAGTATGACACAAAAGAGAGGTAGTATGTCCATACATTTTATTTTTCTGCATGTTGTTTTACTGCAAACTTGCACATCAAAAGAAAATTTCCAAAATACAGGATTTCTAAGTGTCTCTGCATCATCAAGTTGGTTTAGGATAGAATTGAGCTGACAGTAATTAATAGATAAATACTATAACAATTGGAAAAAACTATCACAACCCTTTAACTATTTCCAATTAAGATATGGACATGCTATTGGTTTTTAAAATGTCAATTCATACCAAAAATATAAGTGAAAATTGGTATAGTTTTTGTCTTCCCCCAAATAAGCAACTTTCCTCACTTGATATGCCTTAGTCTAGATCAATTTTTTCACCTCTTCTCCCGATTTACCATTGCAATGAGGGAAGTAATATCTGAGGTCTTTACTTTCAATCAGCAACCTCCTATCAGACTTTTCATCTTGGGTTGGGATTCTAGGTGTTTTTGTTTGTCTCTTTCACCTCTAGTGCTCCTCAAACCTGAAGCTGATGACAGCAGGTTTTTGAGTTAATAAAGTATATTTCCACAATGTTTTAAATGTTCATTTATATCTAATATTTTCTAGTTCCGTATCACTTCATGTTGATTCCTTGACATCATCTTATTCCTCTTGCAGGTGTAGTTAATCTAGAAATTCCGGGAGAAGCAGTGCCACTTGAGGCTTCTGCTCACAGCCCTTGGAGTCACTTATACATGAAGTTTTGCGTTATTCCCACTGTCCCTGTGGGCCTAGAAAAAAATCAGTCTGCTTATACACAGAAAAAAAAATGTGGTGACTTCCTTTATGGCCTAAGTGCCGAAAAAAGTTTTCAGAAGATGAAATAAAGGAAGGACTGCTAAATATGACTATTAAAAATTAAAATATTTTCATGAGATAAAACCCCGTAAGCATAGACATAAGACAGCTGAGAAACTAGAAGATATTATTTTAAACATGTACATTAGATAGTAGCCTGATATTCCAAACTGAGAGGAGAATGGTGGTTACTAGTACTGCAGTCATTAGGACATGGTGAAGAGATGTTAGTTAAAAGTACAAAATTACACTTAGAAGGAATGAGTTCAAGAGTTCTACTGTGAGCATGACGTCTATAAAAATGATGTCATATTATATTCATAAAGAATGCTAGGAGAGTGGATGTTCTTACAAATCAGTTAACTGATTTGAATGTAAATTCTCATCCAAAAACAATCTCACAAAAACATCAAGAATAACCTTTGACCAAATAGCTGGGTACTATGGGCCAGCAATGTTAACACATAAAATTAATCATCACACTCATTATTATCAAAAGAAATTCTGCATCCTTCTAACAAGGGAGAAGAAATCACTGAAAAGACGTTCTGAATATTCTCATCATATAAATTAATTCACTCTTCTGATTTTAGCTGAGGCAAGATGGCAAAACATTTAAATTATCAATATACAAGTATGAGTATCATTATGATTTTATTAAGATTTTTATTTTTCCCATAACTGTATTATTTTAATTTTGCCTATTTTCTAATATTTTAAATATATTGATAGCACAAACAATAAAAAATGCAATGAATACAAAACTAATCCCCACCTAGGCTCATCAATTCTGCAAATGTCAATAATTTATTTTTCTCTTTTCTTCACTCTGTATTTGTCTCTTGCTTCTGAGTCTGTCTGTCTATCTGTATTCTCTACCCACCCCCTGCCTTACACACACACATATGTCCTGTGAGAATAAAAAGGTTGGTCATTTCACCCAATTAAGAACAGAAAGAAGCTAGGATTTCACTAAGAGCAAGGCAAATAGGAAGGAGGTAGCTAAAGAATGAGGCCTTGGATATCTCCTCATGCCCAATTACCAGAAAAAAAGGAGTACAGAAGTTTTTCACATTTGCTTAATGGTTGTTATATGTGCATTATCAATTTTTAAATACTAGACAATCTCTTCTGCCTGTTCTTCCCACTCCTATTTGTATATTTTACAAAGTTAATTTTACAATCTATCATTTAAATAATAGAATGTTCAACTAACCAAAACATTGAGTGAAACCACTGAAAAAATATAAGAAGTGAGTTATTCAGGCTTATAGGAGTAAGGAGTACAAATATATGTATATGTATATGATGGAGTAAGGAGTTCAAATATGTGAGGAGGGTTGCTTATGGAAGCTGAGTCACCAAAGAATATGTTCCTGAATTTAATCACATTACAGTTATCAACTGATTGCCTCTCAGTTCTGAATGTATTCACCAACAAATGTTCTCAGACAACACAATTCCTTTATTTCTCCTTTGAAGTGAGCACACTATTAAGATTTCTCAATGGAGAGGTCCAAAGGATATTGCATGAGGAAGAAAATACTCTACTTATTATTTGGACATAGTAGGCCTAGAGACAACCTTTCTATGGCTATCTGAAGGCTTCTTGCTGGGTCAGTGAGCAGACACATTATGCACTCTTGTCCTGAGAAATTCTCTTACCCTCTTGGGTCCTGAACCCTTTCTATAAACTGCTGAACAGCCTGCATACAGCCTGTAGACGGAAGAATCATCCACTAAGATACCTCTTGCAAGGACTCACACAGCCTGCATGTGCAGAAGACCACCTGAGCCCACTAGGACTCAGAATCCTACAGAACACCTGTGACACCTGTAACTCACCCCCCTACACACAAACTTGGACTCCAGAGGGTAGCCTAGTGCTTTCCCAGTAGAAAAAGACCAGTTCCAGCATGGAAAAATAATAAAGAGCTGAATTACATCTCCTCCAACTAGGTCTCAACCCCTTCTCAGTGTTTCTGGCCTTGGGTATTTTTTCATACTGAACTTCCCAATATGCTATAGTTGTTACTATTATTTTTTTTTACCTTAAACACCTCTCTTATCTGCTACGTGGTTTCTATATCCTGACTAGACCAAAACTACTATATAATGCTAGTATAAATTAATGCAGTTTATACAAAAAGCATTAGGATATTTCATATAAGAAAATCAAACTCTCTAAAGGTTTGTTATTTTTGTTGTTACTTGTTAATTTGATATCCTTATATAAAAAAATCAGAAACATGCCTTTTTCTAACCAATCAAGTTCCATAACACTAATTGTAGTTAGGGCAAAGCTTCTTACCCTCTAAGTGTCTATGATATTGGGATCCAGATTGGTTTATTCTTAGAAAGAAATTTTGCTATAAAATACATTAATATTTTTTTGGCCACTGACACAAAATTCATATCATTGAGTCAGATAAAATTAATGTTTGAGAAAGTTCACTCAGAGAAACTTGTACAAATTGTTGACTTAAATCTGACTGAAAAGTCTTTCTTGCAATAAAATAAATACCCAGAAACATTGGAGGCTGACTTGGAAATTAAAAAAAAAAGACACAATAAGGGAGACAAATAAGTTAACTTGTTATTTTAAATTTGTTATAGGAATATTTTAAATATATATTGAATAATAGTGATAATATAGTAATATCAGAATATCTCATGAAACTGTAAGCAAAGCAAAAACATTTCTGAAATTTTAACATAGTCTTGGTTCCAGTGTTATAAACAAACATAACTCTTGTTTACAGTAAGATATTTAAACAACAGTGTTTTTAAATAAAAGAAATAAAATGCAGTCATTATACAACCATCTGGCCTATAAAGCAATAACTGCTTTAAATTTCAGCTAATAAGAGAAAGACACAATGTACCTGAGTTTGATTCTCCTCTTCTACACTTTTAAAATTTAAATAACCTCAATCCAAAGATGGCAAAAATGACAAATAAAAACGTACAGAGCCTTTAACATATGACAGAAAACCATTAGTAGACATAATAGGATCTCCTAATTTATTTTTTGCCAGGTCTCTGAAATATGATTAATAGTGTCAATCTTAATAAAAGCTTTAGATTATTTAATATGATATTAATAATTTTATTGCTATGAAAATACTCATTACTGGTATCCTGGACATCAAAGGCTTATCCACAACCTGGTATTCCTGTTGGTAGGTATCTTTATCTATTTGTAGTTGCTGTGAGATAGGAGATATTGAAGTGTCCCAGAAAACCTTGTAGATATCACTTATATTACTGTACAAATATATGAAGATTATCTGAAAATCTACACCATTTTTCCTCTGATCATCTTTAATTTTTAATTTTTCCAATTTTAATTTTTCTTTAATCTTGTTTTAGAAAAATTCTTCCCAGATATATCTTCTTCATAGGATTTAGTGTGCACCTCTTTCTGAGGCAGCCAAAAAGCTCAGCCCTGGATGGGGAAATGGTACAGATTTCATCAATCACATTCTCAGTACTTTGGAACTCAAGTGACTGAGACAAAGACCTGGGCCCAGGGAATTCCTTACATTGGCAGCTGTGATGTGTGGACCAGTTGGTTTATCTGTGTGACTTTTGTAGTAGTTTCTGCTGACTAATCTTCTGGAGTCCATCTGAGAACTTCTTCTTCCAAAATTGCAATTTTGTATCTTCTTTATGATTCTGAGATGCCTTAGTATTTTTCCATTAATTCTTTTTGCTTAAAGGTATATGGGAGCTGGTGTGGTGGTGCACACCTGTAATCCTACTGGCTCAAGAGGCTGAAGCAGAAGGATCACAAGTTCAAAGCCAGCCTCAGCAACTAAGTGAGTCCTTAAATAAGGATTAAATAACTTAGACTGTGTCTAAAATAAAAAGTAAAAAGTGCTGAGGATATGGTTCAGTGGATGCCATAAGTGCCCCTGGGAAAGCATTCCCTTGTTTCAGTGTAAATTATTTGCCTGCTAGTTTTTTTCTGGGCATATGAAATAAGTAGATAGGTTCTTACAGCTCTCTCAGATGAAGCATGGAGTAGAAGAAGATGGCATTAGGTCATATTTCTACTAATGATTTGCTGCAACATGTTGATTTTTATGTTTTCATTCATCTTTTTCATAGCTTTCTCCTCCTCCTCCTCCTCCTCCTCCTTCTTCTTTGATTGAACCCAGGCTTATGCTCAACCACTGAGCTACATCCCCAGGCCTATTTATTTATTTATTTATTTGAGACAAGATTTCAGTAAGTTGCTGAGGCTGACCAAAAACTTTCAATCTTCTTGTGTCAGCCTCCAGAGTCTCCGGGATTACAGTCGTGTGCCAATGTGCCCAGCTCTTTTACAGATTTATAAAAAATTTCTTTGTGGTTTTATTTTGTTTCTGCTATCATTTAAAAAATAGAAAATAATTTATTTATGGTTTAGAATATTTTTTCTTCTATAACCTCAAAGATATAAGAAAAGTCGATATAATAATACCCTAAACTTTAAAGAATATTAAATTTCCTTCTATTTGTGCATACCTGACTGTATAACTTTCTTTATTCTATCCGAGATTATAAAATTCTCTAATTACTTAACAGAAGAAACTCAAAAGGTGGGGGAAGAGTAAGTTATGCTTGCAAATAGCACAAGGAGAGATGTCACTTTGTCTTGAATGAATAAATAGGGTAAAGTGATTCAATCTTTCATGTCAATTGTGTAAGACTGCTTGTGTTTTTTTTTTAAATTAAAATTATATTCCTTTGTAATACTATATCTTTTCCACTTAAAATGGGTTACTAGTCCAAAGATGATAGTGATAAAATACTTCTATTGAACTCTAAATAGCATTTAATATTTTTTAGTTGTTAATAGAGCTTTATGTCATTTATTTATTTATATGTGGTGCTGAGAATTGAACCCAGTGCCTAATACATGCTAGGCAAGTGCTCTATCACTGAGCTACAACCCCAACCCTATAAATAGCTTTTTAAAAATAATGTACAGAAGATTTTGATAAGCATAATTTGTACAATTTCAAGTAAACCAGCATGTGTTAGTCTTTCACACATGTATTTGGGAAAATATTTAAGTTGGGTTCTATTGCCCTAGGAATTCATTTATCCCTGCTATCCAGTGTGATCTCTGTAAGGAAAAAAAAATCAAATTACTATGGTAATATTTTCAACATTTTTAGTTCATGTTTATAAAACATAGTGACAAATATAATAATACATACGTTTTTAACAATTCTCCAATTAAGAAAAACAAACAACAAAAAAAACCAAAAAAACCAACTAAGGCAGAAAGTTAAATGAAGCCAAAGAGGCAGTTTTTTGATAAGAAGGAAAACTGCTGAGACATTTATAATATCTAACACTACATTAATGTCAAGTTGTATGTTATGAGAGAAATCATAATAAATGTTTATCTTTCCTTTTTCAAATGATGTCATTATATATTTTATAATGTAAATTACATAATAGAAAAGGGCAATTGCTGTCATTTGGGCATGGTATTAGGTATTTCACATTACAGTTTAATAATTTCTCCTATAGGACAGGAAGAATATGAATCAGCTCTTGGTATGTCCATATTCTGCATATGAAGGAAACAATAAAGTTTTATTTATCACTGAAAGCCAATCTAGAGTCTCTTACTTGTTTTTTATTTGTTTGTTTGTTTTCCTACTAAGTTAGGTATTATTTGAGCTGCAGCACTTTTAGAAACAGATATTTTAGGACAGGAGGCTTCACTATGCAGGTAGAATTTCCAGGTGGGTCATACACTGCTAGATAACATCAAGACAACCTGCAGGACTTACCTGAACTCAGGTGTTGAAGGCAATATTTAAACTTCTGATAAAATCAAATCATCACAGATTGTGTACACAGTACTTAAAAAACAGGGCTGTTCAGTAGGATTTAAATATCCACATTGAAGTACTCTTTCTGCTTAGAGGGAAATTATGCTAACATACCTGTTATAGTGAGGGATGCTTTTATGTATTATCTGCAAAGACCAATTAATATCATTTCTTTGAGATTAAGTGGCTTTTTCCAAGGACCATTCTGACCATTATCTAGAGAAGGCTAAATATCCACTGGCTAATAATAGATTTCTTATAAAGAAAACACACATGAAATGTGTTCCATTTGACTGCAATATACCCATTTAAATACATATAGACATTGAAAACAGTCTTCTATAAGAGGTCTCTCAAAACTCTATTGCTCTGTTTACTTTTTGAGCATTTCAAAAATTTATATGAGCTTATAAAATCATATAAAAAGATCATATAAAAAGAGCCTTCAAACACTTATTTATGCACTTTGAACATTATTAAAATATCAATTATTAAGGGATAGAAATCAATTCCCATAATACATAATCATATATTCCTTTAATAAATAATCTTCTATTTCATGATTTAAAAATATTTTTTTTTCTAAAGTTGTTTAGTCTGTATCTATTAAAAAGTTTTGAAAAACATTAATGATGGTGTGAATAAGTTAACATAAACTATCTGGCCAGAGTATTATGGTATACAAACTAGTTGCTTTTTTTAAAATAAGCAACTGGAAAAAAATAATATTTAAAAGCTAAAAATTAAAATAAGAGACTACTCTTGTCAACTCTTGAAATGAGAAAGTATTATTAACATTGACTATGAACTGTCCAATTAATTACACTGTTTTTTTTTCTGATTTAAATACTTGTGCCCTAATCAGAAATTTGTTGTCACTATAACCTTAAAAATAAAATATGACAACATAGTAGTGCTTCCCAGTAAGAACAAAGACACACATTCTAGTGACCTCTTTATCAAACATTAAAATGCTGAAATGCTAGAATTTCTTATTATGTGATAAACTAATCTGAATATAAAAATAAAAATTTTTCTCCTAAGGTTTTAGCATATCTTTAACATTCTGTCTATAACATAATAATTCTTGTAGCAAAGGAGGTAAAGGCAAAGATTCTGGAAGAATCCAGAATAATTCCAGTGCCTAAAAATGAAAATACCCAGAATTTAAATTATATTGCCTTAAATTCTTATTATATCATTTATTATTACTGTTTTTTAAAGTTACTTAAAAAACATGCCCTCATTATATTTTTATAAAAATAAGAGCAGATATAAAGAGTTATTATACCAAAAATTCCTTTTTTTAAATTTTGAGATGAGCAGGTTCTATAAACTTATCTAGGTAGAGTAGTTAATTCAAATAAATAGAACAATATTCATATAATTATAAACATATCTATGATTTTGTATATAATATAGTATGTCACACTTAAATTTTTTATTTGTAAAAAAATATAGAAATATTAATGGTACTGAGTCAACTGACAACAAAAATAGAATGTTACTAATAGATATATTAACATACACTACAAAACCATAACATGCAAGAAAACCTTACAAAACAAAAGGAAGAAAAATAAGAGCTCCTACAACAAAAAATATATGTAACAAGGACAATTATATAAACAAGTATATGGATAGATGCTCACAATCTCTTGTAGTTAAGTAAATGCAAATTAAAGCAATAAAGGGTTCTATTTATCTCCAGCAGAATGGCAAAACATATTACACTGGACAAGGCCTCCTGGTGATGGAGAATTGGGGAACATGCATTGGGGGTGGAATTATAGGCTGCTTCCATTCTGACAAATACAACCCATTACCCAAAAATCTTATTCCTATTTATAAGGGCATACATCTTCCTGGGAAATTTTCATTTAAGGGCATTCAAGAGAATAATCATTGCAAAGTTAATTTTTTAGAAGAGTATTGGAGGCAATCTTGAATTTTTATCACTGGAGGAATGGATAATTAAAGCATTATAAGTAGATGCTTATTGCATAATCTCAAAAATATGAATACATTAAAATATAAGAAAATAAGAGTCAGAGGGAAGTTAGACATATGTGGAATATATGTGTATGTATAATATAATCATAAAAATCAGGATGACATTTATTATTAAAAACGTGGAAAATGAGAATTAAAAGTGTACTAGGATGTTAGATTATGATGAAAATATTAATAGGAAATAAGAATAAAAACCGGTTAAACAGAATAGTTTTCTAATACATATGGATTTTATGCATATGCATGTGAATATGCATATATATATGCACACAACATGCATATATATGAAAATATCTGAAATGGCATCCATCAAATTTTAATTTAATATACTTTATCTCAAATTTTCTTTTATTAAGCCTACATTTTTATTTTTTCATTCCTTATTTTTCTTTTTCTTTTATCCTATATCCCTTATAATAATAAAAACAAACCCAAGTACATATGGGTTTATTTTTATTATTAATAATAAATAAATAAATAAGCAGTCGCTTATTTTCTCATTATTAAAATACTATTTTGGGCTGGGGTTGTGGCTCAGCGATAGAGCACTCACCTAGCATACGTGAGGACTGTGTTCGATCCTCAACACCACATAAAAATAAATAAATAAAGATATTGTTTCCAACTAAAAAATATATTAAAAAAGATACTATTGCATAGTATACATCCATGTATATTAAGAGGACAAATCATCAAGTCTCAACTTTCTAATTTTCAAAGTACCTATATTTAACATTTTTCTTTTTACTTTAAACTTCAGAGTTCAACAACAATTCAACACACTCAGAAATATACCAAAAACTTCTCATACTTTACAAAGTCTTCAGATTTTTACCATAGAATTCACTTTTTATTACCTTGAAACAAAAAGGAAAAAACACATTCTTCAACGTGAAATGGGAGATTCTTCCAAGACAATTAAACTATTGACCCTCTGGATGTTATTTCAGAGACAAGGACAAAGTGGTGGATCATTTTCCAGAACCAGGATAAAGTCAAACTGTTAGAAACAATAAACAAATTTAGCAATGTTACAAGAAACTAACTCAACATATAAAATCATTAACTTTTCTATAAACTAAAAAGCAAGTCATCTAAAAAATAAGTGAAAGAAACAATCTCACTTATAAAAGTTATCATAAAATGATATCCTTAGGAGTTAATTTAAAAAAGAATATAAAACACTGATGAAAAAAAAATGAAGCAGACATAAATATGTGGAAAGATGTTCCATGCTCATGGATTGAAGGAATTAATACTGTTAAAATAGCCACAGAATTTAAAGCAACAACAGATTGAATGGGATATCAATCAAAATACCCAAATGATCTTTTTTCACAGAAAAATAATAATCCTGTCAATCACATGAGACTTCAAAAGCGTGTGGAGCCACTATGAATGATTCATGTCTTCCATCTCAGAGCAGAAAGGCTTTGACCCTCACTTCATCTTATAGTGACATGGACATTGCTTGGTCCCTGAAGTTGGAGAACGCTTCTTTAAATGTAGGTAAAGCCCTACAGCCCTTGGGTTGAATTACACTCACATTTCCCTTGTAACTCTGCCCCTTCTTACCTTTTTTGGATGGAACTTTTTAAGAATGAGGGTCCTCCCAATAAAAGCCCACTTCCGGATGGGCTTGCTCTCTCTCACCAGCCTCTCCTGATTATCCCTCACTCTCCAATTTGAGGAGCTTGAGGCTGAGAGGAGAGGAGCCACCTTGAAGCTTGTTTAAAGGTAAAGTGTGTGTCTGTGTTTTACTTGGTGTCCCTGGAAATTCACAGGAGCTACCTTAAATTCAGCTGCCCCATGGGCTGGGGGAGGCACAAAACACTCTGAATATCCTAAATAATCCTAAGCAATAAGAACAAAGCTAGTAGCCTAATACCGTCTGACCTCAAATATAATACAAAGCTGTAGTAGATAAAGTGGCATATTTTTGGTATACATATAGACAGATGGACAAATAGAATAAAATAAAGAATACAGAAATAATTTCACAGTTGCTGCCAACTGATTTGCAAAACCTCAACCAAGAATGCTTAATGGATAAAGGACAACCTTTTTAATAAATGATGTTGGAATAGTTGAATAACCTCATCCAGAAGAAGCAAGATTCTTGTTTCCCATTATATACAAAAATTCACTCAAAATATATTAGATTTGTAAGTATGGGATGCAAAATGATAATACTAGCAGAAGATAAAATGAGAAAAATTCTCTATGACATTGTTTTGAGTAAATGAGGCTAAGACCCTACAAGGATAAGATACAAATGCAAAAATCAGCTGGAGAAAAGAATGAAATCCTCCTAACTTTTTTGGCAACAAGAATGAATATTATGTTAAGTGAAATAAGCCAGTTACAGAATTGCAAATATCACATGGACTCACTGGTAAATGGAATATAATGAAGATAATTTCACAGAAGTAAAGAGATGGGGGAGGGTCAGTAAGCAAGGAGGATAGGAAGGGATTGGTCAACAATACAAAGTTTCAATTAAAGAGGAGGAATAAGTTCTGGTCTTCTAAAGTCTAGTAGGGTGACTATAATTAACAATATTTTATTTAATATTTCAGTACAATATAGAAGATTTTGAATGGTCTCACCCCCCAAAAATAACATATGATTGATGTAATGGATATGATTTGATTAATACATAAGGTACATGTGCATCAAAATGTCACATTGCAGCCAATAAAAACAGCAATCTTTGCCTTAATTAAAAATAAAATAAGAAGAAAGAAAATGAGAAAATCACTATAATAAAATAATCATGATCACATTCTAATAAATTTTTAATATTATTTAAAAATGTCAAACACAAATATTATTTCCTTTTTATCTTATATCTAAAATGGTATCTGCCTTATAGGAAGTTGGAAAAGGAACACTGTAGTTTTGCTAAATGTTCTGAATTGAAATCAGCCTGCCATGTGCTGTTCAGAAAGTCTATACATCCCTTGGTACCTCAGTTCTGTTGCTGCAAGTACTATGCTCACTGAGGGTGGATGGTCAGGAAGTTTCAGGCACACTTGATTTTTTGGCTTAGGAGCTTCGGATATTGTGTGTAATGCCATGCAAAATTCAGCAGTTTATTAAAGTTGGGCTATTTTTTTCCTTATCCTCATGTGCTATGGGAAATGTCTCTACTCCTTACAGTGGTACCAAGCTTAAAAGCAGCCATGCATCCCTTCTTGTAAAAATGAAAGACATTGTCACTTTCCAGACTCAATTCATTTGGGTTTTGTTGAGTCCTTAGATATTAAATATTTCTTAAAAAACAAACACATACACAGTTGGTCATAACCAACTGAACAATCAAAAAGTACACCCCACATGCACACAAACTAGTGCATTCAACTCTTTCATTATTAGAGTGGAAGTCACTATTATCAGTTCTAGATCTTGAACATTATTTAAAACAAAAATAAAATTCTATGTGTTCCCTTTTCAAACTGTGGCAGAAATCAGATTGTTTACCTTAAGCTCATATGTCAGACAATAAGTAAATGAATGACAAGGTGTAGAAAAACTACAAATTGTAAAATTAGAATTTTATAAAGAAAAACATTACCTTAAAATAATGACCTTCTCTATATCATAATTCCTCATAAAATTCAGAAATAAAAGACTAGAAAAATATATAAAATAATAAATGGCCAGTTATAATTAATATAATCTAAAGGTTTCTGATTTTTCTTTTTATGTTTCTGTACCTTATATTTTAAATGATTGTGAATTCATTTCTTATCAGAACAAAAGTAGTTAAAATAAATACAAAATATAGGGGTTTTGTTTATTTAGATCCAAAACAAATATCAAATTAATTTCTTAATGTCACATCAATTAGAAAACAGAACCTCTACAAACAGAGTATATTTTTTTAAAGAGAGAGAGAGAGAGAGAGAGAGAGAGAGAGAGAGAAAAGAGAGAGAGAGAGAGAGAGAATTTTTTAATATTTATTTTTCAGTTTTCGGTGGACACAACATCTTTATTTTTTTTTAAATTTTATGTGGTGCTGAGGACCAAACCCAGTGCCCCACACATGCCAGGCGAGCACGTTACCGCTTGAGCCACATCCCCAGCCCCCAAACAGAGTATATTTACCATGTATTCATTTTCAGTTTTTATATTTGGTTTAAAAATGTTAGCTAACTTTGTTGACTAATGTGACTGTAGCATTTTATATTTAATACAGAAAATTATGTTTTACTTCTTTAGATCAGATATTGTATACATAAAAGTGTTTCTCTATATCAAGATTATTTATATTTCTATTTGCTTTCATTTAATACATAGTATTTATTATCTCAACATAGCTTATCTAACTTAGACATTTATGCTCACTTATAGATTATACAGATGAATATGCAAGAAATATAAGGAAGCTAATATCAGGCTTTGC
This sequence comes from Marmota marmota marmota, assembly GCF_001458135.2. Classification (NCBI taxonomy): domain Eukaryota; kingdom Metazoa; phylum Chordata; class Mammalia; order Rodentia; family Sciuridae; genus Marmota; species Marmota marmota. Next base: position 19,799,552 of record NW_025999932.1, read on the forward strand.
ACTTTTGTTTGGGTTTTACGTTTCATTTATTCTCATGAAATCTTTGAAGAAAGACTTGTTAAGACAACTGCTTTGGAGTCAGGAAACTCAGAGGTACATATTCTCTAGGTAAAAGCTGGCAGAGCCAGAATTCAAACTGAGAATATGTGGCTCTGTACTCACTGACATTTACACTTAGCTATATTATCAAACAAAAGTGTGGGTTGTGTAAGCAAGCCCTCTAAACAGTTTTTGTGATTTGTCATAGTTATTATTTCAAAAATCTAATTTAAATTATTCTACCTAGCAAGATGCTCATTTTAAACTATCTCTGTTGTGGTTAGGATGTGTTCCCTCCAAAATTCAGGTGTGGTTAATGTGATAATATTAAGATGTGGGGCCTTTTAGAGGTACAAGTCATAGGAACTCTTCTCTGAGAAGCATACTCAGGTCTTTAAAAGAGGCTTTACATGCCTTCCAGGGCTCATGCCCCTCTGCCCTCCACCACCTGAAGATACAATGTTCTTTGTCTCAAAGGGTATATCCACAAGACAAAATCTTGTAAACAAAGAGCACCCTTCACCAGGCAATGGATCTTACTGGCACCTTGACTTGGACTTTCAAAACTACAGAACTGCAAGAAATAAATTGTTGTTCTTTTTAGATTTCCTGGTTTGGAGTATTTTACTATAGCAGCACAAACAGGCTAAGATGATCCACTAAGTACAGGGGACATAACAATTAGTAAAGTAGACCCTTCAAGGTGCCTACAGCCAGAGAAATACCTTGGGGCAAGTGTTAAAAGTAAGTACATCTGACATGGAATCAAAAAAAAGAAAGAAAAAACATAGATCAATTGGACATTGTCAAATTAAAATATTTGTGTTTTCAAGAACAGTATCAAAAATGTAAAAAAGCAGCCATATAACAGGAACACAATTCTTTAAGTGGATAAAATTTACAGTTATGTCTGTGGCATTGACACTACGTTATCCTTACTGGATTTTGAGCCAGTATTGCTCTCAGCTCCTAAAACAGAGGCCCCATGATTCTTACCTTGACCCTCTCAATTTTCAAAGCCTGTAATCACACATGGAATTCTCATGATTAAGATTTCTGCCCCCCCCCCATTCTGCTTTGGAATCCTTTGCCTTTAAAATGTTCATATGGTTAGATCAAGTGACGATCTCAAATGCCACTTCATCATATTCAAATTCTGCTCAAACTAAAAGGAAGTAGTGTACCTGTGCAAAGGTCATTGGAATTAAAATTAACTGGAAGCCGTTGTTCAAAATCTGACATATCATACACATCTGTAGAGAGGCATACTGAAAGAGAAAGACAAAATGAGTGAAAAAAAAAAGGAGAGAGGAAATAAGGGAGAACAAAGAAAGCTAGAGAGACTAGGAGTTAAATGGAGAGAGTAAAAAAAGAGAGAGAGTGGAAGAGACAAACTGGAGGAAAGAGGAAGAATAAATAGAAAAAGTGTAAAAACTTTCATTATCCTTTCAAAATAGTCTTAGCTATATGAAATACTCATATATCACATTTTATAAATAAAATTTTAAAATTATGTAAATTTAAAAATCTTAGCATTCAGACATTTTATAGCCTACAACTAATTTTCTTCCTTTTCATTCAAGAATAAAATAATTCTATATTTACTTTATGTGCAAATTTGAAGGTTTTTGCATTCACCTTTGAATACATGTTTTAATTAGTTTTGTAAAGCTGATCATACCTCAACTTCTTAATTTTTGAAAATGCTTACATGTAATAGCTCTTGTAACAATAATGCTTCATGATATACCACCTCTTTCTTCCATTTCTTAAACAATCATACACTATTCTCACATCTGTTTATCAGTAATTCTTTTTAGACTACTGCACTTTGCATACTGGATTCATATCTATTCCACATGTTTCACATCATCTCTGGTTCTGCTACTGCTCAAACTATGTTCCCTGCACGTTTATATGTCATTCTTTAGTCAGGGAAAGGGGTGGTGGCTATTGTCTTCCTGTGGCAGGTCACTGGATCACAGCAGAGTGAGCCTCTGATTATGTCACATCTACCACAAACACAATGAATACAGTAATTCACAAGGTCCCTCCTAAACATATAATGAACTAAATGGTACACTCTGCACATTGTGGATTTACATCTTGGGGATGAGCATATAAGGCAATTGCAAGTGAGGAAAGAATTGAAAATTTAATAATTTAATCTATCAAACCATCATTAACTCTTTCAACTAGTTGTACCACTCTTAAAGCTTATTCCTGAATGAAAGAGAATTAAAATTAATGCTCCATTGCTTTATCAGCCCAGCTTGAGTGCCTTGGTATCTCTTTCATTTCTGTTGAGTTTCCACCAGCTGATAGATTCTTAGGCTATTTGGCTTCCAGCCACTTCCAAACATATTGAACTAAACCTTGTGCTTTTTTCAATACCAAAAAATAGTATAATGTGAACTCCTCTGACTGTTGAATTTTAACAACAGATCAAATTTTATTCCCAAAGAAAAATTCATTCTGGTCAAACATTCTAATTTCAGATAAGTCTATAAATTTTCCATAATATAGTGTTACTCAAAGTCTTTGGTTTATTTCAGGTGCATTTGAACACAAGCTCTCAAGTAAAATGGTATTCTTACAACAAATTTTTATGCTGTATTTTATGTAGTGTGAAACTCCATTGAACTACTTAGATGCCCAGCTTTATTAAATTCTCATGCTTTCAGACATCATTTTTACCAAAATAGTATACTGTTTTATTACCTTAAACTTATTTTTAAAAATATTTTTACTTGTAGATGGACACAATACCTTTGTTTAATTAATTAATTTTTTTATGTGATGATGAGTCTCTAAAGCTAGACCTCACACGTGCTAGGCAAGTGCTCTACCACTGAGCTACAACCCCAGCCCAAAGCTTAATTAAAATTTTGCCTTCCAAAGTTACCTTTGAGATTTCTCTGTCCCTTGGTTCCAATTCTAAACATATTTCATAATATTTTCCTAGATTCGTTAAAATTGGATGTCATAAGTGGCACTCTTATCTCCTTAAAGAGTAAGTATTGAGCCCTGTTTTGTGCAGATTTATCTCCCAAGGATTCTAACATCTTTTCCCGTTGTCAGTAGTTGTCTGCAAGACTTTTATTAATGACATTATGTAAAGCTCCTATAAGCAGCAAATCCTACTGCCAGGATTCTATATTTCCTTTTGAATAATTAGTCATATAAGCACAATTTACATTAAATTATGATCTTAAAAATTCAACCAACATTTATAAATGGGTATAGAACATGTCAAATAAGGGCCTAAATAACTGCATTACAGAGTTAAAAAAAGTCTCCCTCCTTGATAAATGCTTGGGTAGCATGTCTTAACTGTTTCAGTATTCTGTAATGCTCTGTCTATAAAGTATTTCTACCCTAAGAGGATTAAGTCTGAGGCATTTGTTTCATTTATTGTTCATGCTATGAATTTAGAAAAAATGATTTAACCAACTTGATTATTTGTTTTATCATTTATAACTTCAAGTTTTGCTGAGGTTTACTTTGCAAATATATCTGAGCACATTAAATGTATTTATGATAGAGCTTAGACATTGTCATTTTTGGAATATTTTAAATTTGATTGTATACTTTTATAGAGTGGTATCTGAAAACTTCTTAAAATGCATAGTAGAGACAATGTATCAAACTAAATGCCCTTGACCAGTGATGCCAATATGAAAGTACGATGGCATATCAGTACTTTTAGTTTATTAACTTATGAAAGCCAACAAATCAAAACCAGTATTTTAAAATCATAGATAAAACTAAAGAATAAAATTTATAAAACGTAACAAACCAGTAAACAAAAAAGCAAAACCAACTGTGTAACTCATGTCTAGCAGACTCTTATATCATTTCATATTAACTTTGTTGTTGCTAATTATGTGAATAAGTGTATGTCCTAATGAGCATCCTCTTTAATGTTTCTATGTAGTGACCTCAACAAAGGAAAGATAAACTTGAAGTCTTTTCAATAATTTAATGGGGTCATGAGAGTTAGCCATTGGGCAAATATATTACGATAAAAGCAGGTGATTCACATCTATTAGAGAGCAGCATCAAATTATTATATTTTATGATGGAAAAGGTAATATAAGAATATAATTACTGTTCCAAGCTAATAACAAATTTTCATTATTTTTCTTTATTTAATTTTCTACTCTAATTCAGTTTCTAACTATAAAAATGATTCTTGGACTTAAAAAGCTTTCATTACAAATCCAAATACAAAGAAGTAAATAATCAAAATAGGAAACTAACAGCAGTTTTCTCTTTTACTTACTTCTTCCATACCTCAGGGAGAACAGTGAGAATAATGTGAAATGAGTATTTTTATTAAGAATGACAGATAATTATTTAGATGAGAAAATAAAATAGTACTTTCAGTCATAAAAACGTATCATGGATCCAACAGATTTGTGTGTAACTCCCATATACGGTAGGGATATACATTCTTCTGTCTTACTCTATGACAAATGTGGGTAAAATTAACATTTTTCTTACTATACATGTATTCATTTTCCTTATACTTCCAGTAGGATTATTACTTAATGAAGTAGAAATAGCATACTTTCTCTCCATACTTATTTAAAAAAATCTCTTTAAAAACATATGGAATAGAAGCCTGTTATTACACCACATCTTCATTGGAGTTCATTAGAATGATTACAGACAGTAATGGCATATTTTGAAAGGTGCTAAATAAAAGGTGAGTGAAGATATATGACCTACCCAAGGGCGCAGAGCCAATACATGCATACACAGGGAGACACAAACCTGATTCCAAATGGATGCTATTTCTTCTGATCATCAGGCTACAAAAATATAAGAAAAAAATAGATGATAATTATATGCTCTTTTTATCATAAGAAATATATTTAGAAGAAAAAAAATATTTGGGGAATTTTATTCATTCATTCCATAATCTACTGTTTAACAGACAGCAATTGATGCTGAGATACAGAAATGAAAAATACAGACAAGTTCCTCTTTTATGAAGTTTATATTTTAGTGAAAAAATACAGAAAATAGACTAAACAAAAACTTAAACATAATATATTTAGATATAAGCTATCTTACCTAAGAAACATGACAATATGTTAGATATTGTGAGTTAAATAGAGCACAGGATTAAGAATGAGTCTGGTTTTAGTTTGATTAACTACAAAATACCTAATATTTTGGGAATATAAATTAATAATTTGAAAAGATAAAGTGATGCAAAAATGAGTAGTTATAGCTTATTCAGTAAGTTTAATATGTTTCCATGGGCTGGTGTTTATGTTCTCCTAATATTCCTATGTTGAAATTCCCTCCCCCTGTGATGATGGCATTAAGAGGTGGGGCTTTTGTAATTAGATCATGGGAGTAGAGTTCTCATGAAAGAAATTGGTGTCCTTATAAAAGAAGCTTCAGAGAGACCCCCCTCCTTCCACCATATATGATCAGAGTAAGAAGATGACTGTCTTTGTGGAAGGGGATTCCTAACAGACACTGAGTCTGCCAACTCCCTAGCCTTAGACTGTCCAGTCTCCAGGTCTATGAGAAATACATTTTTGCTGTTTATAAACTACCCAGTTTATAGGATTTTGTTACAGCAGCCCAAACAGCCTGACAGATGTTTAGGCAAATGGTAATAAATACTAAGTATGCAATTCGGAATGATATTCCAAAACTTATGGGAGAAATCAATGATGGAGATTTAAAACTGAGGAAATGTTTTTGAAAGGCAAAGGGATAGATTGACAGCATATGAAGAGAAGGTTTAAATTGAGAAAAAGCAGTTTTTTGTGATCAAGCCCTAACTCAATGTAATGCTGAGTGGTGAACATGCTGAAAAAGGACCTTGAAAAGAAGTGGCTTTAAGGAAAGGGGGAAAAGCAGGATAGTATAACATCTTGGAAGAAGGGGCGTTTCCTAGGAAAACAAATTTGTGAAATGCTGCAGTGAAGCTACACTACAGTGAATATTTGCACTCATATAGGACACATGGGTAACCTTGATGGACTGATAAGAGCAATTTGTTAGTTGAATAGTAAAAATGAGAATTTCAGTTGGGAACTGGAAATCCTGCCCAGCTTTATCATTGCGCGTATGAGTAAATAATTTCATGGGTACTTGACTCTGTGATGGTGTTGAGAAAAGGTTCTTTTCTTTCTTAAATGGGAAATGCTAGAATATGATTTCATACTGATAAAGCTTATTCAATAGAGAGAAGAAAGAGATGATGCAGAAAAGAGAACAGTGGCACAAGAGGATTACTTTGTAAGGAGAGAAGAGTGTCTAATCTCAGGGAGCTATCCAAGAAGAGTACAGTGCATACTGCATGCTAGACAAGTCAGGGATGTGAAAAAATGCCCAGAGAGTGATGTATTATTGTGGGAACATAAGAAAAATCCTAAATAATACCAATTCCAATTTTCCAAATTTTTCATTCAGTCAGGTATTCAGTAAACATAATTTGACCAAGCCCTGGGGACAAATGTAGAAGAAAAGGCAGACAAAATATATGCATCCTATACTCTAATAGGAGAGGTTCAATTAAAAAATAATATTTAACACTAATGGAGCTTGTGATAATTTTATGTAGAAAAGAAATTTCACATTAAGGACAGTGTGGAACTTCTATTTTATATATGATGGTCAAAGAATCTCTCTCAGTGGAAATGTCATTTGTGAGTCTGTGAATGTAGTGAGAATATAAGCCATGAGATTATCCAGAGGGATAACACTTATGGACAGCAGAAAGCAAAGGTTGAGGATATGAGAGAACTTTACAGTGCTTTGAGTAGAGTGACGAAGCATTTATGGCTATAGTAGAATTGGAATGGAAAAAAATGGTGGGAAATGAGACTGAAAAACTTGCAGAAAGGAAATGAATTTAGTCTTACATGTCTGGAAAGAAACTATAAATTTTAATGTAAATGTAAATGAAATAAATTTAAAAATTGAGCAAAGTAGTGAACTCTGAAGTACATTTTGAAAGAAGTTTTATGAGTCATGAAGGAGAATATCCTTAAGAAGGAAAATAGAAGTAAAGTGAATTCTTAAGGACTCTGGAACAAGTTATTAATCTGAAAAAAAGAGTGATATATTGAAAAGATGGAATCAAGTTTATTTGATAATAGTAACATCTAATCCAGTCATATGGAAACATAGAAAAAGAAGATGAAATAGAAATGGGTAAGTTTTGGTGTTTAAAGAGTGATTATATTTCCCAGTTTCAGCCTGTTTTTCTAATGCAAATATTAAGAAAGCATCTTCTCATGATGAACAACATGCTTAGAAAATTAACTATACAGTCATCCAAAGTTAAGAATGAAAGCAGAAATTCATTCTAAATCACCACAATTTTTTTATGAAATAGGAGGCATAAACCCATTATTGACTCCATGTTTATATATGATGTACTATGCTGTGTTTGTATGTTTGTTTGTTGGGTGTATTTTGAAAGAGGGATATACACACATTTTGAGGGAATATGTGTATGTATTTATTTATATATTTTTGAAAATCCTTTAACTAATATATATTTGTTCATAACCAAATATAGCCAAATGTATAAGTTATATATTTCAGAGTTAACCTTATTAGTGAAAGTTTACTTTTAAATTATAGGTAGGTAGTACATTCCTTCTAAAGTGGTTATGTTGTGTGACTCAAAACACATATTGTTTTAATAAACTTAGCATAAATGAGGGGTTCACTTTTTACTATAGATAAGTGTGATGAAATATACTTTAATAATATTCATATTTATAAAATTCTGAGTATATGTGGTGTTTTTTGTTAATTTTGAAATTTTATCTGGACCCCTATTTTATGAACCTATGAAGTGTAAAACCTGAACAGTTCTTCAATTTTCAATTCAGGAATATTCTTGATTTGGGACATGTTTATATCCAATAGTAACCATGGTTAATATTAACTTTAACACAAAAATACACCAATAAAAGATTAAATGTCATCTACCATTTACATTAGAAAGCTTATGAGTCAACATTTTGTGTCTGTGATTATGCTTATAACTGCTGAAAGAAGAAGTGTAACATGAGGCAAGATGTAATAGAATTCTATTTGGGAGACAAGTTTAGATTTATTACTACACTTTCAATTGCATATTGGTGGCATCTGCTGGTACATATATAATTAATTTTGTGCTCATAGTGAAGTAGCTGGAGGGAAACTGCAAACTCAACTATGCAGCAAAGTATACCTTATAAATATCAAAGACAGAAGTTACACTCAAATCAAGAATAAATAAGCCTTTTCAATAATTGACTACTTAATAAGATTATATTTTGAGGCAATATTTTTTAAAAATAGTTACATATTGTATGTGTGTGTGTGTGTGTGTGTGTCTGCCTAAAGCTAAAGTATATCAAAATGCTCAAAATCACAAGAAGGATTTTGATTCAAATGAGTATGTACAAAAGCAAACATATTTTAGAAGACTCTTCTTTGGAGGTAAATTTTGTATGAAAAAATATAAAAACAAGGAAAGGCCTAGAAAGATATCTTAAAAATTCACCATAAAATGATGAATATAAATACACCTATTTTGGTTAATATTAAATTAAGGAGCCTACCCAGTTAGAATATAGAAAAAATAATATAAAAGTTAAAAAAATCGATATCATTCCCTTCATAAATTTATATTTATTATTTATACAGAGAAGATGTCATATACACTGGGAGTTACAGTACTTTTTCCATGATAAAAGGTACAAAACAGACTTATTGGGCAAAAAAAGTGTACCATTTGGCTGTGATGCTTATAATAACTTTAATAACCAAACATTAAAATCTCACTTTAAAGGCTAAACGGAAAATAATTGTGGACAGATTCCCTCATCCTGCAACCAGATTCAATCTCTGACTCTGAGATTTCTACCTATGAGATACATGGAAGCTGCCTAAGATCTTGGCATGAAGAAAGAATTTCATTCACTTGGAGCATAATTTTGAAAATCCTTTAACTAAGTAATATATATTTGTTCATAACCAAATATAGCCAAATGTATAGCTTATATATTTCAGAGTTAACCTTCTTAGTGAAAGTTTACTTTTAAATTATAGGTAAGTAGTACATTCCTTCTAAAGTGGTTATGTTGTGTGACTCAAAACACATGTTGTTTTAATAAACTTAGCATGAATGAGGTGTTCACTTTTTACCATAGATAAATGTGATGAAATATATTTTAATAATATTCATATTTATAAAATTGTAAGTATATGTGGGTTTTTTTTGTTAATTTTGAAATTTTATCTGGACCCCTATTATATGAACCTATGAAGTATAAAACCTGAACCTATGAAGTATAAAATAATATTCTATTGTTTTTGGAGAGATGTTGAACTTTCTAAGACTTTGTTAATCATCAACATCTACATAAAAATAAATAAAACTCATAAGTGAGATCATTATTATGTATATTAGTAAGGACTACTGGGATAATAGAAAGAAACCTCCTAACATTCACTCCTCAATACACAGGAAAAAATGTAAACTCTTCATAATTCTGAAATTAAGGAAATGTGCAACATACTGAAGAATGTATATTTAAGTGCCACAGTCTGTCTGGGCACAAAATCACGAGCCACCACACAGCTTGTAGATTCAAACAGCAACTCTTTATTCCCGAACTCACACACGCCGTCTACAAACACGTTCTGGGGAAATCCACGTTCTCTGGCCAAATCCACGTTTTCTGCCCAAATTAAGTTGACTCCNATCTTTATGTGCCAATAATACATCATCCATATAGTGAAATATTTGTAGTTCAGGATTTTGGATTTGGGCAGAGAATGTGGATTTGGGCAGAGAACGTGGATTTCCCCAGAACGTGATTGTAGACGGCTGGTGTGAGTTCGGGAATAAAGAGTTGCTGTTTGAATCTACAAGCTGTGTGATGGCTCGTGATTGTGTGCCCAGCCAGACTGCGGCATTTGTGCCCAGCCAGACTGCGGCATTTAAGGAAACAAAAACAACTTTGAATATTTTCAGGATCCATAAACTTTGTGGCTTTTTAATTTGGCTCTACCCATCCAACTCCCTCTGCCTCCATAGCACCCTTGATAACCAATACAATACCAGTTGCTGTGAAACACCAGCAACCTTGCAACCACTGGCTCAGGGGCAGGCTGCATGCAAAATAGTTGTGGAACTCTTCCCAAAGCTAATTTACAAGAGCATTATCAATATTGCCTCATATGAATGCTCTCTGAAAAAGTCTCTTTTATAGGGAGGGGCTTGCCTTTTTTGACCTGATTCAGAGGTAATAAATAAATAAATAAATAAGTCTATTCCAAGTTTGTCAAAGAAATTAGTGCCTACTGTTTATCAATAAAGTTGACGAGAATGTGATTATAGCTGGAATAAATAAGAGACTATTCAACAATGGAAAAGAAAAATGATATAACCATACCCAGGGTTGAAAAATTCGGACATAGTCCTTGGTATCTATAATGATCTGCACATGGGTAAGAATATAAATTACCCAAGAAAGACCTATAATTTCCTAACAGTTTACATTTGATCAACCTTAAAATTCTATGTAAGTAGGAAGTAAAACTAAGAAAGAACTATGAAGTTCCAGAATATTGAAAGTTTGTGTCAACATATGCTAAAATCTTCTTGACATGGAGTGTAAGGTTATTGGCTCAAGTCTGAGGTAATTATTTTTCAACCACTGTACCCACTATCTTAACTCCTGAGAGATTTCAGTGACTACACCAAAAAATTGGATGTATAGTTTGGAAAATTGGCTCAAGAAAGTCTCTAAACATATAGCCTCAATGACAACACACCTTGAAGATATAGGGACAAATTTCTCAGACTTGAGATATTATATTATTTAAAATGTCTAATTTTCAACTACAAAAAGTATGGCCCATACCTAAAAAGGGGAAAAACAAAACAACAAAATGTAAAACAACAGTACATAAAAATGTCCTTTAGGAACATTTAGGAAGCCCAAATGCTAAACTTGTGAGACAAAATTTTATGTCAGGCATACATATTTTAAAATACATAAAGGAAACAGTATCTGAACAACCAAAGAATGTGTAAAAATAATGTCTCACTAAATAGAGTAACAATGAAAAGATAGAAAGCTGTTCAAAACACATAACAATTTCAAAGTGGAAAATATAAATGAAATGAAAAACTCACTAGAGTGACTCAATATAAACTAGTGTTGGCAGAAGATTACGATACTTACATCAAATGAAATTAACCAGTAGAAGTACTAAAACTAGAACGAAAAGAAAAAAAGGATGAAGTAAAATAAGTAGGCTATTCAGGAGTCCCAGAAAGTGAAGACAATAAGAAAATGAAAAAGTGTTACAAAAATATTAATCCAAAAACAATTTACCATTTGATCAAAAAGTTTAATTAGTAATAATAATACAGTATATTACAGTAGGGTCAAATCAAACATATCAGTATCTAAACATTTTGTAGTTAAACTTTCAATGACAAATTCTTCTTTAAAAAAATGTTTACAGGATTTCTTTTTTTGTTTGTTATAATTAGTTACACATGATAGTAGAATGCATTTTGACACATCATACATAAGTGGATTATAATTTCTCATTCTTCTGGTTGTAGATGATATAATGTGTAATCATACATGCATATAGGATTATAATGTCCAATTCATTCTACTTTAATTTCTACCCACATACTCCACCTTCACTCCACTCTATTCCAAATTAACTCTATTCTACCAATTGTCCCTCTTACTGTGAATTGACATCTACATATCAGAGAAAATATTTGGATTTTCTTTCTCTGGGATTGGTTTATTTCACTTAGCATGATATTCTCCAGCTCTATCCTTTTACCTGCAGATGCCATAATTTCATTATTCTTTAAGGCTGAGTAATATTTCATTGTGTGTGTGTGTGTGTGTGTGTGTGTATAT
>NW_025999932.1:19811980-19815371 GCF_001458135.2 Marmota marmota marmota
TATATATATATATATATATATATATATATATATAGAGAGAGAGAGAGAGAGAGAGAGAGAGAGTTTAGTTATTATGAAATGAGCTGCTATAAATGTTGTTGTGGCTGAGTCACTATAGTATACTGATTTTAAGACCTTTGGGTATAAACCAAGGAGTGGTATAACTGGGTCAAATGGTGGTTCCATTCCAAGTTTTCTGAGGAATAGTCATACTGCTTTCCATAGTGGTTGCACCAATTAGCAGTCCCACCAGCAATGTAAGAGTGTACTTTTTTCCCCTGCACCCTTATCAACACTTAAACTGTTGCTTTTATTCTTGATAATTGCCATTCTGACTGAATTGAGATGGAATCTTGTTGTAGTTTCAATTTTCATGTCTCCACTTGCTAGATATATTGAATATTTTTTAATAAATTTGTTGATTGATTGTATATCATCTTCTCTTAAGTGTCTGTTCAGTTCCTTAGCCCATTTGTTGATAGGATTATTTGGCTTTTTATTTCTTTATATATCCTGGATATTAATGCTCTATCAAAGGTGCATGTGGTAAAGATATTTTTCCCATTCTGTAGGCTCTCTCTTCACATTCTTCATTGTTTCCTTAGTTGTGAAGAAGCTTTTTAGTTTGATTCCATCCCATGTATAAATTCTTGATTTTACTTTTGCTTTAGTAGTCTCATTAAGGAAGTCAGTACCTAAGCTGACATGGTGGAGATTTGGACTTACTTTTTCTTCTATTAGGCACAGGGTTTCTGTTCTAGTGCCTAAGTCCTTTATTCACTTTGAGCTGAGTTTTGTGCAGGGTGAAAGACAAGGGTTTAATTTCATTTTGCTACATATGGATATCCAGTTTTCCCAGCACCATTTGTTGAAGAGGCTATCTATTCTCTAATGTATGTTCTTGGTGACTTTGTCTAGAGTGAGATAACTGTAATTATGTGTGTTTGTCTCTGTGTCTTCTATTCTATACCATTTGTCTATGTATCTGTTTTGGTGCCAATACTATGCTGTTTTTGTTATTATGGCTCTTTAATATAATTTAAAGTCTGGTATTGTGATGATTCCTGCTTCACTTTTCTTGCTAAAGATTGCTTTGGCTATTCTGGGTCTCTTATTTTTCCAAATACACTTCATAATTTATTTTTCTATTTCTTTGTCAGGTGGGATTTTAATAGGAGACAAATTCTTAAAAGCAGTAAGAAAAACATTTATCAACTAAAATTGATGTTCACTAAAATTATTAGATCACTCTTCTCAAATCCATGGAGATCACATGAAAACTGAATGACATAGTCAAAGTTCTGGGAGAGAAAAGTAACTATCAAACAAGAATTCTGTACTTAGCAAAGTTTTTTCTCAAGAATGAGAAAGAATTCAAGGCTTTTTCAGATAACAAATAACAACAACAAAAAAAATGTTGCACACTACCTTATAAGAAATATTAATACAATTCTTTAGGCTAAACTGAAAGGACACTAACTTTAATGCAAATCACAGAACAAAGTAAAGAGTCCCTGAAAATAAACTCTGTAATTGAATATAAAATAAAATATAAGTGCATTTTTGTTTAACTCTTCACTTTCCTTTCTGATTAAAAGAAAATTACATAAAGTGGTAATGATAAGATATTTTTCCCAGGATTTTAATGCAAAGACAGCTTACATGATAACAACATTGCAATGAAAAGAGAAATAAAATGAGTTCTATTATAACTAAAATGTGGTTTTTATAATTAAGTTATAAACCCTAACATGATACTTTTAAGTTAAAATGTTAATTGTAATGTCCAGGTCAACAAATACAAATTATGTTAGAAAAAAACCATGAAATATTTACAGTTTATATTTTATAATAGATTTTAGTTACTAAAAAATGAATGAAGTAATAGAGAAATAGAAGATCAGAAAAGGAAGAGGTAAATTCTAACTTATTAATACTTAGACTATATGTAGATGAATTAAACATTTAAATAAAAGGCCATAAATTTCAGTTTATTTTTAAAAGCATGATTCAATTATACGCTGTGTATAGGAGATCCATTTTAAATTAGAGGTATGAATGGGTTGAAAGTTTAAGTTCAAAAAAGATGTACTCCACAAACAAATAATAGAGAGTTGGGGTTACTATATTAATATCATACAAATAAACTTTAAGAAAAAAATTGTGACCACAAAAATTTTGACCAGAGACAAAGGAAAAACATTGTATAATAATAAATGTTAATATATAAGGAAGATATAACATTTATCAGTATGAATGCTGTTAACCAAGCCCCAAAATCTATGAAACAAAAATTGATAGTATTCAAGGGTAAAGCAGACAATTAAGTAATAAGGTCTGGAAAAGTGAATAGTCAACTTTTAATAACAGATGGAAAGACTAGACAGAAAAAGAAGAAAAACATGGAAAATTTGGAAAAAAAATATAAACCAACCAGATATAAATGACATCTATACATTATTCTACCCAACAGCATAACTCAACATTTCTAAAGTGTACACACACATACACACACATATATATGTACACTATTATATAATATATATTACATACATATTTTCCTAAAGAAAATATATACTTGGCCAATAAACACACAAAAATATGCTTAACATCATTGGCCATCAGAGAAATGTAAATCAAAATGAAATTGAGATAATATTACATACCAGACAGAAGAGCTATAATCAAAATAAACAATCAGTAACAAGCATTGAGGAGCATGTGAAAAAAAGCAAACATTGGGGCTGGGGATGTGGCTCAAGCAGTAGCGCGCTCGCCTGGCATGCATGTGGCCAGGGTTCGATCCTCAGCACCACATACAGACAAAGATGTTGTGTCCGCCAAATACTAAAGAATAAATATTAAAATTCTCTCTCTCTCTCCCTCTCTCTCACTCTTTCTTTAAAAAAAATAGCAAACATAACGTAATAAATGTTACAGAGGATATGATAAAACAGGAAAGTGGACAATAGGAAAGTAAAATAGTCCAGCCATTGAAAAACAGTTTGTTAGTTCCTAAAAAAATCCAACATATAGTTATTACAGGACCAGAAATTCCACTCCTAGGTGCACATTAAAGAGGAATAAAAAATTATGTTCAAATGCAAACTTACACTATTGCTCATAGCAGCATTATTCAAAGTAGTCCCTCAAATATGATGTCAATCAATAGGAGGAGTAAGAACACATGAGATAGCTACACAAAAGGGTACTATGTAAGTATTAAAAAGGGAAATTAATTTTAATAAAATATAAATGCATTTCCAAACCATACTAAAATATGGAGAAAATTGCCAAAGATCACATAATATGATTTTGGATATCTGAATATATGCATAAATATATATATATATATATATATATATATATATATATATATATATATATATAT
>NW_025999932.1:19815423-19838383 GCF_001458135.2 Marmota marmota marmota
TTACAGAATGATAACCAAGAAGCAAATAAAAGAACTGGAGCAAAAACAATATGTCATGTTCCAGGATTCTTAAAAAAGTAAACCAGACCTGCATTAAATTCTACCTTGGAATGAAGCTGCAATGTCTACATGAAAGAGGTTTGTATTTACCATATTAAAATAGGATTTTTCTTTTAAGTAATTTCTTATGTGAAGGAATTGTATTAAAGCTTATTTATGGTAATTCTGATTTAAGCTATTTAATATTCTGAAGTACATTGTTGTTGGCTCCAGAATATTAAATAGCTTAAATCAGAATTACCATAAATAAGCTTTAATACAATTCCTTCACATAAGAAATTACTTAAAAGAAAAATCCTATTTTAATATGGTAAATACAAACCTCTTTCATGTAGACATTGCAGCTTCATTCCAAGGTAGAATTTAATGCAGGTCTGGTTTACTTTTTTAAGAATCCTGGAACATGACATATTGTTTTTGCTCCAGTTCTTTTATTTGCTTCTTGGTTATCATTCTGTAACTCCTTACTCTTTCCTCATTGCACTAAGGTAGCTTCTATTTAAAATCACAACAAACATGGGCTATCATGTCTTGAGTTGAGACTGTTTTCTTTCTTTGCTCTAACTTTCTACCAGAACTGACCCCCAATTTCCTAAAGTTTTCAGAAGACAAAAGATCAGTTGTTTTGTTGGATTGAAACCATTCTTTTGTTCAAAATCTCAGTAAAACAAAATAAACCTGAATCATCTTATTCAATAAAGAATGGTCTGATTTATTTTTTTTCTCACATAAGTGTTTTTGGAACATAGGATGTGTGTAATGTGTCAACCAGGGACAAGTTCTTTCTTAAAGTCTTTATAGGATTACCAGTCTAGTGCTCTTTGGTTAAATTAGAAGTGCTGACTTTCTTAAACTTCACTTGGAAATCCATAAATAAGTGAGATGTGTCCTTATGATAGTGGCATATCATCCTTGAATAACAGCCTGAAACACAAATATGTAGTGAGTAAAGATTGGAGTTATCTGTAGAGTTATACTATGTAACCAAATTTAGCCTTTTTAGAATAAAATACTTAAAGCAAACTAAGTCATGCAAATAAGTCATATTCTATTGCTAATGCATACTGAAAATATCCAAAATAATGAAGTCAGTAAGCCAATATATTGGAACTCAATTGGTGTTAAGTATTAAAGATTGATTTTTACATAATAATTAACATTTTCCATTAAATGTTTGAAGAAAGGCAGGCAAACTTACAGATATTAGTTTTGAACTATACTTGCAGTACATGCTAGTCAGTACGTTGAGGGAGAGGTTAATGTACAATATTTATATTCACAAAAGCAAAGAATGAGAAAAACATAGTTAACATCTTTAGAGATGTGTCACATGGGCAACTAAGTTAAAAATGAACAAACTCTACATGCCTTATTCCAACATTCATTAGAATGAATGCTCATTCAAGCTTTGGTGTCAAACATAGGAGGGTATGAAATTTATTCATTTTCAGTTCTAAAATACATAGCAAAAACATGCTTGGTCAAAATGTGTTTTTGCTACCATCTCTTTGGTATTGATATTAAGCCAAGGGAAAAAATTTGTAATAAAATTATATGGCAAAAGAAAAGGGGCAGCAGATGGTTCAGCTCTACCACCCTTTTGAGAGACTCAATTAAATCTTACCAACCTAAAATTTAATCTATTAGTCATCTTTTAGTTACTGTAACAAAATACCTGAGATAATTAAATTATAATAAGTAATGTTTATTTTGGCTAAAAAATTTGGAGGTTTCAGTTCACGGATGACTTACTCTGTTTCTGTGACTTATGGAAAGGCCATAGGTTATGGTGGAAGAATATGGTAGTGAAAAACTGCTCAGCTTATCAACCAGGAAGCAACAAGAGGAAGAGAAAAATCTGCAAAACTATGATCCCTTTTGAGTGCAGCCCTAGAATGAACCAGGTTCCTCTTACTAGACCTCATCTCCTAAAAATTCCACTGCCTCCCAATAGCTCCACAATGGAGACCAACCCTTTTAACACATGGGCCCTTGAGTTGCATTTATCCAAACTATAGCAATAAACAATATATGTATACTTATAATGCTAAATATTGCTCAATGTTAGACATACTCAATTTATTCTATGCTTCTTGTCAGAAAACTATGTCATTTCTGGTCTTATTTGTATTTCCCTGTGTATCCATGACTCTGAATCTTTTCATTGTAGGAGTCCATCAAATTTCAAATTGCTTATTGAAGCATTTTGTCTATCTCTATTATGTCACTCTATTATTGCAGAAAATGTGTATGTGAACTACAACCATATTTTGCAATATGACATTTTTTCAATATGACTTATTTTCTTTTGGACACATGAAATTCAATTTTAGGTAATATTCAAATATTGGAATGGATATTCATTCAAGCTTTGGTGTCAAACATATGAGGGTATGAAATTTATTCATTTTCAGTTCTAAAATACATAGTAAAAACATGCTTGGTCAAATGAATTGTAATGCAAAAATAAGTAAATAATAAATAGGAAAAAAAGAAAAAAATGATAGGTTCTGAATGTTTTTGATTAAATTACAATTAACTTTTGGATGGAGTATTGTAAAATGTATGTAAAAATATATCAATGGCTGACCTACCAATCAATTGCTAGCAATTTATATGTGTAAGTAAAATATATTTCAACACTAGCAGCTCTCTATTATTAACTATATTTATGTGGAGAAACTACTGTTGTTTCTAACGGATGAATTATAAAAACTATTCTTATCAGTAAATTTTATATAATAATCTACTAAGTAAAAAGTAGAAGAGATAAAAATAATTTATTAGTATTTCAAGATATTTAATGCTTCCCTGCAAATTCCATGATTTTGTCATTTTTTAGTGCTGCCTAATACTCCATGGTGTATAAATGCCACATTTTTTTAATCCATTCATCTATTAAAGGGCATCTGGGTTGGTTCCACAGTCTAGCAATTGTGAATTGTGCTGCTATGAACATCAATGAATGGATGGCACTAGAGCAGATTATGCTTAGTGAAGCTAGCCAATCCCTAAAAAACAAATATCAAATGTCTTCTTTGATATAATGAGAGCAACTAAGAACAGAGCAGGGAGGAAGAGCAGGAAGAAAAGATTAACATTAAACAGAGACATGAGGTGGGAGGGAAAGGGAGAGAAAAGGGAAATTGCATGGTAACGGAGGGAGACCCTCATTGTTATACAAAATTACATATAAGAGGTTATGAGGGGAATGGGAAAACAAACAAGGAGAGAAATGAATTACAGTAGATGGGGTAGAGAGAGAAGATGGGAGGGGAGGGGAGGGGGGATAGTAGAGGATAGGAAAGGTAGCAGAATACAACAGTTACTAATAGGGCATTATGTAAAAATGTGGATGTGTAACCGATGTGATTCTGCAATCTGTATTTGGGGTAAAATTGGGAGTTCATAACAACTTGAATCTAATGTATGAAATATGATATGTCAAGAGCTTTGTAATGTTTTGAACAACCAATAAAAAAAATATATTTAATGCTTTTGGATTTCTTTTTTTTAAAAGGAAGGAATTTTTTTTAAAATACCTTTATTCTATTTATTCATTTGTTTGTGGTCTGAGGATCTAACCCAGGGCCTCATATGTACTAGGCAAGCACTCTACCGCTGAACTATCGCCCTAGCCCCAAATGCTTTTGATTTCTAACATTTAATGATTTTTCAAGAATTTCAGTTAATTATTAACACATTTATTATTTACAAGCCTCAATCCCACCACAGAGATAATTATATGAAAAATAACAAATGATAATACTCTTATATAAAAGAAGTAGACAATTATCGAAGTTCAGCCTTCCTTTGTTAGCCTAGTTTTATATATGTCATCATTTTTTTCAAATATATTTTCAAACGTATAGGAGTGTATTATATCATATATTTCCAGCAGAATCAGGGGTCATCAAGTAGGTGATAACTGGGATAAATACTAAAAATACAGGCTTTGTTTATTTCATAATTAAGGATACATTAGATAATATGGCTAGATTTTCAATTCAATAAATATATCAATTATTAATTGATATTTCTTCTGACCAAGAGAAATATTGCTGTGTTACCAATCTACATAAATGAGAGTATGTCTTAGTCTTATTAGATTGCGAGAACAAAATATCATAAACTGGGTGGATTATAATCAACAGAAATTTACTACTTATAGTTCTGAAGGATGAGAAGTCCACAATCAAGAAACAAGCAGAGGTGGTGTCTGGTAAGACCTCACTTTCTGTTTCATAATTGATGGTGCATTCCCTCACATTTTCAAGTTACAAAAGGGGTAGAAAAGCTCTCTAAACCCTCTTACATATAAGCACGAATCCTATTCATGAAGGATCCACCCTCAGGACCTAGTCACTTTCCACACTTTCACATCCTGATACCTTCATATTGGCGATTATGTTTCAACATGTAAATTTTGAAGGTCAATAAACATTCAAATCATAACAGAAAGGAAAAGCAAAATTTCACGAATGTAACATAATCCTACGAATCTCACTGCAAGAGTGCTACTGAAATTCAGAATTGTCAGCAGAAATATGTATTACTTAAAATAGATGGGGAAAGTTGCAAATTTTAACTTAATAGTTACAATAATGTATCCTAAAATTGAATATGAGAGGAAGGAAGTCAGAGACTCCCTTAGACCAGGAGACAGGAATAACAGTTTGCAGAGAGCAAAAACAGACAAATTTATTTTTTCATATCTCACAAAAATTTATTTGGCCTATTTCAGTGGTAACTACCTCTGCTTTAAAGATACCTGTATCCAAGGAAGGCTGTGGTAATCAGAAACTGTTAAAGGTCCTAGATTTTTACTCTACCTATCAGCTAAGAATTAAGGTTGCTACAGTTTTATGGATGAAGGAAGAAGAAATGAGATTCCCCAGTCTAGGATCAAGTACAATTTATTTCTCATATTACAAGTAGTACCTAGATTATTAGCATTATTTTGGACCATGTGTTAAAGCTTGAATTCTCATACGGGGACATGAAGAGGATTGTAAAATCAACTCACACACAGTGGATTTAATCATAAGAGATGAACTCACAGTTTAGGAAAACCCATTCACTTAACGGGTGGCAACTGAACTTAACATTTTTGCCTGAAGAATACTGTCTTGGTTATATTATACAAGAAAGAAAGTTGTCCCTTGCTCCATAGGAAGATAATGTCTTCAATTTTAATATCTTTCTAGCATAAGAAACAAGAATTTGGACCAGAATAAATGCTACTGATAAAGCCTCTGCTCAAAACATAGAGCATAAATCTATGAATCACCTATGTAGAATTACCGCACAATAATATCCAGAGCCAAGGCATAATGTTGCTATCATTGAATTTATTAATGCAGATTCCTAATGATTCTTTGAAGGATCACATAATTTTATTACATGTTAACCAAATTAGGGACTGTGATTCTGGCTGAATTGCAAAATGGTAGGGACAACCATATGAATTTTACCCATCAAATCATGTGGACAAATATTAATTCTGTTGATCCAGAAATGCTGACTCAGAACAGCTGGGGTAGTGATACATACAAATACTTGAAATCAAAGCAGAAATACAGCAAAGCAATTTTAAGTAAATTTGAGCTTCAGAGTGGTACTAATTATTCTTTTGAAGTGATATAGAACAAGAGAGTGAAACTCAAACTAATCTCTCTCAGATCTAGCGCTGATAAGGACCATTATTGAGACCATTTTAAATTGTCTCTAAAGAAAGACTATTTTACACCTAGTGATGTATAACTTCTTACTATCTAAAGTCTGTGTGGTATATATGGTGAAAACAAATAACCAAAATATTCTCTGATGACTTAATTTATAAGTAGTCAACTACAACTACTATTTGATTTACCATTAATAGACTAAGCCACTGATTATATTACATGTTTAATAATATAATAATTTCACCTCTGAAACTTCTTGCATTGTCTCACACATCAGCTTTTGGAGAACATCCCACATCTGAATCATAATACCTAGATACCCCTATGCAAATCTGGTTTGCAAGTTGGTGAATAAAAGATAATTTACTTCTGGAGGAACACAGAGGCCATTAATGTAAAGTCTGTGACATAATAAGGCAGAAATATTTAAGGGGTAGATATGGTTATGGGACATATAATATTTGTGAGTACAGTGCATTTTCCAAATAACAACATTTTTTAACATTGACATATATTTGATGGATTAGATCTAGACTTAAATTGTCAAATATTTTGGGGAGGATATTAGGAACTAGGAACATTCTAAGTCAGGATAAAATAATATTCCTGAAGGCTTGATTTTATTATAAGAAAGACTTGCTAATGCCAAATGGGAAATACCACCAAGTTTTCACTTATAAGATACAGATTGGGCTTAGAAATTGACACAGAGAAGGAAAATAAATTTCAATAGAATCATTAACTGATAAAAAATTTAACAAAGTACCCTACTCATGAGCAAGGATGGGCATATATAGTGTATCCTCACTGAAGAATGCCTATTATTTATTATAGTTAACAAAGCATGTCAATAAAGTTCAAAGGCTAAATCTGATAGACAGCAAAGCCACAAAATTAGTTTGTAAAAAATTAAGGTAAATAAGTTTTATTAGAAGTTTTATCTTTGTTTTTGTTCTGTAGTGATGTAGTTAGTAGACATAAAAGAGAGAACCTCATTTCCTTGCTGTGCTACCAATTTAAGTTCAGAAGCATAAATTAACAGCACTGTGTCACTCTTAATGGAGTAGAGGGAGATAGTATTACCTAACACCTAGAAACCTGAGAACATAAAAACTTGTTCTATGTATCTGTAATATGGTTACATTAAAAATCCAGACAGAATAAGAAAATACACAATGGTTTCTAGTCATAGCACTTGTTATTGGGATATGCAGTACATGGTAAGTTTATTTGGAAAAGAATGGAAAGTGATTATGTAATTGCTATTATATAACTATGTACTACTGATTTATGGTGTGTCAAGCATAAATTTAATCATTGACACAGGCATGTGATGTAATGAAAGACTGGCTATAAGCTCATTGATAGAATTAAATGAAAATTAATATTATATAACAATGATTCTCAGTATAAGAAAACATTTGGAAACAATGATGACAGATTTGAGACAATAACTATGAAAAAACAATAGAACAGTGTAATAAGAATGTTTAGATTTAGGTAAATTGTGCATGCATAAACACACACATATATGTATTATATATACCCATCAACAATATGAAATTATTAAAATAGCTAACAGAGAAAATCAGTAACTGAAATGTTTAGAAAGTTAAGGAATTTAAAAAACACTTACAAAGAAATATAGTGATGATTTAGATGTAATGAACTTCCCATTTCCCACTGGATATCTTAAATGCTAGTGACTTTGAGGTTTTTCTGTCTTTTTACCATAGAATGATATTTAAAAATATTTTAAGACAAATAAAGAACAGATGTCTGAGAATTGTATCTTAGGGTAGACTGTTCAAAGGGTGAACTGGAGAAGTATTATAATAGCTGTTTAGTGGTTCATCTCTTCACCTATTTGTAGCATCTTAAAGGAAAGAAGGCAGGAGGTAGGTTCTAATATTTTTTGTAAATATGCTAATAAACTGACTTGTGGGGAGGAGGTTGTCCAGGGATTGAACCCAGAAATGCTTAATCACTGAGAAACATCCACAGCCCCTTTTTAAAATATTTTATTTAGAAACAGAGTCTCATGTAGTGGCTTAGGGCCTCACTAAGTTGCTCAGGCTGGCTTTGAACTCTTGATCCTCTTGCCTCAGCCTACTGAGTCTCTGGAATTACAGGTATGCACCATCACGCCTAGCTTGTAAATTTTTCTTGATAAACTAATGTGTTGTTAGGAGGAGAACCTATATTTATGGAAGGTTCTTATATACTCAGAATTTAGCACTGCTCATAAGAAATAAACCTAGCATCTGTGGATTTAAGAGCAATGACTTTCTGCAAAAAAACATGTAGGGCCCTTACATAGATTAAATTTAATAATGGATATGTTTTCTTTCCAAAAGTCTCCCTTTTATATTATGTTATTCTCATTTAGCAACCTCATCTATAACCCTGGACAAAGACCATGAATTGTCATCGTCTTCTCCCTGCCTTGCTTACACTTTGTGATTTCTCATTTTCCTGAATTTATTAGTAAAATTGGACAGAATATTAGTAAAATTTGCTGAGGATCTTAAGAAAATTATATTAGTTCCCAGTATAACCTTTAGATGAAGTGTGACCTAAATCATCTCATAAAGAAGAGGAAGGGGCAGGAATGATACATACAAATAGTGTGTCTGTACAATAATGAATATGACTGATTATAGAAATATATCTCCTTCAGTTATCAATGAAGTTATAACTAATTTGTCAGATTTATTACATATTTAAGGTTAGAATGGTCAAATTCTATAAAATCTGGAAAGTTCTTTTTTTTTTTCCAGTGCATTATTAATAGAATAACTTAGCATTCATGTGAACCTCAGCCTCATTAATCTTACACCAAATTTTCAAGTTCCCCATAAAGGCAAAATAATGACTGTGGTTTGTGGCCCCAGGACCTGTGACAATATTCACTGGGGTGTATATATATCAATATTTAATTTGTTGTTGCTGTGAATAACATAATATTTGTTGAACTGTGTATGTTCACACACTCTGTGGTCAAGACTCTAATTGGCTGAATCTTTCAGTGGTCAACTTTGATTCCCTATTGAGTGTTTACTAGAGCAAAGATTCTATTCCGACCCTCTGATTATCTCTACTGGAAATTCTTTACATGGAAAAAGTAACTTAGTTATGTTACAGTTCACCATTTTTATGTCAATTTCATGTGCTGCTAGCTGCTGATCCTAGGAATAAACAATCACGCTGTGGTTGGTTGCCATTGACCAAGTAAATATTTTTAAATCCCGTTTTTAATATCTACTCGCTACCATTGCTATAGAAAAATCTATACAGACATTTCCTAAAAAAAGTGAGAATTCATAGGAAACTTTCTTCTCAAAATTAATCTCAAAATTATACTAATGAATACTGATATCTCATTTAAACTAGGATATATTCTTATGCTCCAATTTCCCATCTCCTCTGCATTACTGTGCTCAGTTAAGGGCATGCTCTGCTTTATTTGGATAATTTCTTAAATTTATGTCCATTACTTTGAATATAGCCTCACCTAGGGCATCAGAGTAAACACCCCATATGAACAATGAGAGTCTGAAAAGACTCTGAGATATTTTCTTCTAACACTGGAAAGCTATAATGTCTACTTATCTGCAAGTATGTTTTCAGTTCCAGATCCAATCTCAACTTTTGTTGTTACTCACTGGCAAATCCTGTAGAAGAATAAAAATACTTATATCATATAATGGCAAGATATCTGAGCTGTTGAGGATTGTGACTGGGATTTAGTAACAGAAAAGCATTTTATATGAGTAAGGACAGGTATATGCAATGAATCTCTAGAATACTTAGCAAGTGACTCTGGATGCAAGCCTAGTAGGGACTCGTGAAATATATAGCAGTGTTAACTACAGGTTTTCCAAATATTGATAGATCAGAAGGAGAATTACATTGTAATGCTATTATATAATTTAACTGGCTAGAGAGTCATTTATTATCCAGATCAGAAGAAAAAAATATCATTCTTACATCACCTTATATAGTTTAAGTTTCTGAATGCAAAACAGAATGTTAATATGAGAAGTCTCAATGATTTACTTTTTAGAGAATTTCTAAGAACTGATTTGCTGATGACAGTAGATAATGGATTGTGATAACTTAAGTTACATGAATTTCAATGAATGATACTAAAGATTGGAGTGCTCACATTAAAAATTATTATGAGTGAATAGAGACAGGATTATGCGACCATTTTGTAAAATTGGAATACTCCCCAAATAGTAGGAGATCTTATACATGAAAAATACCATATCAACACAAGTAACCTTAAACATGATAGCTAGTATAATAAAATATTAATGAAACATTAAAAAGTTACATGAGAGTACCATATTCACATAGTTTAACAATTCCTGTGTATTAATTTAAAATAAAACATCCAGATTTTACATATACAAATCATCAAAATTTCTAAAAAACTAAGTATTCATCATAAAATTGGGCTAAAATTTAATTCACACAAGAAAAATAACAAATTCTTTAATTAACAGCTAACAGCTAACACAGCAAAGAAACAGAAACTGCATTAGAAACTTGAAACATGCCAAACAATAAATGTAATTGTGTGAATGTGTGGACTATACACACACACACACACACACACACTATATTAATGTTCATTTCATTTTTTAAGAAAACAATTTTTGAAAAATTCCAAGTAATACATCAGCAGCTATCCAGAAAGGAGAAAATCATGCAGCACATTAAGATTGTAAAAGGTGATATTTAGAGTTATTTTATAGTCTGATTAGTTGCTTCATTTAAAGTTTCGTAAGTTAATTTGCAGATATTTTTTTGAGAGAAGTAACTTACAGAAAACAGTCAAGAATACTGTCCCAAGTTAACACATGTCATACTGTTGTGAAAAAATGACTGACAATATTTGTCAAACCTAAGAACATGAAACATGGAATACTGGTTGGCCAAGAGTTACTGAATAGCATTATAATATTTTTACTCAGACTGGTACTATTCTAGAATTTCAGTTTACTGCTGATGAGTATTAGAAAACTCCATGAAGTGAGAAAACTTAAGCATAACAAGTACAAATCATTTATTTGAAACAAAATCTTAAAATTTGTTTTCAGAAACATCTCAATCTTAGAGTCATAAAGTCATAATATGCAAAAATCTGCATAAAAAATACAGAAGAGTAGCAGTCTTGCAATCAGAAATCTTGATATGTTATGTTGTCCAGAATCAGAAATCCATAAGTTTTTCTTAAATAATATTTCATCCCTTCTTATCTTAAATACTTTATTTTAGATACATCCACAAATTTTTGCATATTTATAGTTCTAAGTACTCTATGAAATAATGAATTCTATTTCAAAAAAAATTTATCAGATACAAGTAAAGGATACAATAATGTTGCTGCACAACTCATGAAACTCATAAACAGTAATGTATATTTTGTATTATATGGTACTGTGAAAATGCTACAGGACAGTATTTCAATTTATCAAATGGCTTGCACAGTATTTACTGAGGCTGCCTATATATAATGATGGGAAAAGGACAGTAAAGAAAAAGTTTGCCAAGTCACTTTATATTGCAAAATTCTCCTGGCATCTATCAACTATTTCTGGAAATTTGGGGATCAGTACAAAACAACTCTGACTAAATTTGACCTGATTTCCTGTGGTTACATACCTACATTTTTTTTTTTACTAGAATCATTTTCATGGGACTGAAGTGCAGTTCTTCAAGTACAGTTCATTCCATAATGCAGCTTCTTTCACATTCCATACATACAAACCCTTATATTTTAGGTCTTATACAAATGGAAGGAAGATTTGATACTAACAATACAACATTTTTTCTATTATGCTACTTTACAAAAAAGTCTTCCTCAAAATTAAAATGAGAAGAGAACACTTGCTATGATTTCAGACATACTCTTAAGACTCCATATCTGGAAATACTCTAATAATCCTGTGAGTTATAAATTTCACACTTCCTCTGTCAAATTTTATCTACATTTTTCAGAGTTTTTTATTCCATCTTTTATGACTCCTTGGTCATAGATCTCAGTATCATATTATATAATAATTAATGTTTCTAAAATAATAAATTGTCATCTTTCAATACATTTACAAATCTTCATATATTTGTGTTGCTATAGCCTGCAATCTTGATTGATATGTTTATATTCATAAATACAAGAAAACAATAAATGACATGGACTTTAATCTTTTCCATTTTAAAATACTAGTTAAGTAAATGTCCTCTTATCTTTCTTGTTACATTTCACACTTTCATAAAGTAGAAAATTTCTGACATCATTTATTCCATTATGTTCTGCCATAAAATGTATAATATAATATTTTCAGAATATGTAACAAAGTACAGGGGAACAGATTTTTCTGGTGCCTAGAATGAACATGACATCTAGTACACATTCATCAAATATTTGTTGAATGAAAGATTGTGTTAAGAAAAATGTCTGGGCTGGGGATGTGGCTCAAGCAGTAGCGCGCTCGCCTGGCATGCGTGCGGCCCGGGTTCGAGCCTCAGCACCACATACAAAGAAAGATGTTGTGTCCGCCGAAAACTAAAAAATAAACACTAAAAATTTCTCTCTCTCTCTCTCTCACTCACTCTTTCTTTAAAAAAAAAAAAAAAGAAAGAAAAATGTCTGGCCTCTAAGAAAATTCAATGAATGTTAAGAACTATTATTTATATCACTATAATAAAATGATTTAAAAGAACAATCAAAGTTTTTCAGAATTGTGCATAAATACGGAAGATGATACAAAGAGATCTCATGTTATTTATGTGAGACGTACACACATATTCACATATACACACAAACACACACACACACAGGAGTCTACCTATTGTGTTAGTAAACTTCATGAAAGCTTCTTAGACACCCAATATCCTAAGTTCTACCCAATAGTATCCACTAAACCCTTCTTTTTATGTTTTTATGAGTGCATTATAGTTATAATTGGTAGTTGGTTTATTCTGACATAATCATACCTGCATGGAATTTAATTACTCCCTTTCAGTCCCCAGTGCTCACCCCTATTCCTCCTGTTCTTGGTCTTCTATCCGATAATTTATTCATTTAGTTTTAATTGTTGCTTTATAGATATGCATAAAGGTGGAATTCAATGTGGTATATTTACACATTTGCATAGTATAATTTTGTCAAATTCATTCCACATTTCCTCCCTTTTCCTGTCATCTCCACCCCATCTCCTTCCACTGATGTCCCTTATCCAAAAAAAAAAAAAAAATAGGAGGGCTTTCCATACTTTAATGTCTACTTCAATTTCTTTTTTCAGTGTTCTAAAATTTTCATTGAAGAGTTCTTTCAAATCCTCTGTTAGATTAAATTCCAAATATTTTATTAATTTCTTAAGGTTATTGTGAATGGAACAGTCTTCATGACTTCTTTCTCATTAGAAGCTCAATTGGAGTATAGGAAAGTCATTGATTTATATATGTTGATCTTGTATCCTGCTTCTTTGGTGAATTTGTTTATCAGATATATTGCTCTCTAGAAGTCTGTGGATAGAGTTTTTCACATCTTCTAGATATAGTTTCATGTCATCACCAATCAGAAACAATTGGACTTCTTCTTTTCCTATTTATAACTCTTTAATTTTCTTCTCTGGCTCAGGTTTCAAGAATTATATTGAATAAGAAGGGTAAGAGTGCATATCTTTGTCTTGTTCCTGATTTTAGAGAAAATGTTTTGCAGTTTTTTCTTTGGTCATTATGATGTTGGATTTGGGTTTGTCTTATGTGGCCACTGTTGTGTTCAAGATATGATCTTTCTGTTCGTAGTTTCTCCAGCATTTTTAACATGAATGGCTGTAGAATTTTATCAAGGGCCTTTTCTTTATCTATTGAGATAATTATATAATTCTTGTTTATTTATGCAGTGAAATATATTTATTAATTTGTGTCTTTTGAACCAACCTACACCCTTAGGATGAAACCCACTTGATCATGGTATATAATCTTCTTGATGTGTTTTTCATGTGGTTTGCTAATATCTTATTAAATACTTTTGTATCAGTGTTGATCAGATATATTGCTCTATAGTTTCCTTTCTTAAATTATCTTTGTTTGTTTTTAGTGTCAGAGTTATACTGCCTTATTAAAACATATTTGAATGTATTCCCTTCCTATCAATTTCAGGAAATAATTTGAGGAAGACTAGTGTTCTTAAATGGTCTTATATAAATTTGGCTGAGAATTCATCTGGTCCTTTGTAATTGCTACTTCAATTTCATTGATTGGTATTGGTCTATTTAGATTTTCTGTATCTTCCTGGTTCAGTTTGGGCAGATCATATGTCTATATATTTGTCAATGACTTCCAAGATTTTCTAGTTTATTGAAGTAAAATTTTCAAAATAGTTTCTAATGATCCTTTGGTTTCAGAAGTATCTGTGGTGATATCACCTTTTTCATACATAAGTTGGTTAATTTTGTCTTCTCTCTTGCTCTTGGTTAGTTTGGCTAATTATTTGTTGATCTTATGTATCTTTCCAAAAAATCAATTCTTCCTTTATTCGTCCATTGTATTGTTTTTTATTCATACATTCTATTAATTTTGCCTCTAATGGTTATCGTTTTATGTCTTCTACTTATTTTGGCATTAACATTCTTCCTTTTCTAAGACCTTGATATATAGAATTAGGTTATTTGTTTGGGATCTTTATATTTTTTTCAAAGTAGGCACTCAATGCTATAAACTTTCCCCTTATAACCACCTTTTTACTGAACCAGAGATTTTTAGATGTTGTATCTCTGTTCTCATTTGTTTCTAAGAATTTATGGATTTCTTCTCTCATTTCCACTACAATCCATTCATTTTAAAGAATATTATTTAATCTTCATGTGTTTATATGGTTTCTATAATTTTTCTGGCTATTGATTTCTGGTTTCATTCCATTATGTCCTGAAGGGTAGATAACATTATATAATTTTGGGAGTATTCACTAAGACATAATTATGACCTTAAATATGTTATTTTTTAAGATTCCAAGATCTGCTAAGAAAATGAATTTAGCTGGTTATGGATGAAATAATCAATAAGTGTCTGTTAGATCCAATTGATTTACAGTAATATTTAGGTCAAAAGTATCTAAGGGTTTCAAGTTTTGATGACCTATCTTAGGTGATGGGGATGTGTTGCAATCACACAGCATTATTGTATTGGGGCCTGAGATTTAATGTCAAAATTATTTTTATGTGATTATATGCAGTGATATTAAGGACATAAATATTTACTGTTTTTATATCTTTTTGTTGGATTGTTCCTTTTATCAGTATGTAGTAGCCTTCTTTGTGTCTTCAGATTGATTTTGCTTGAAATCTCCTTTGTCAGATATGATAACAATTATTTCTGCTTGTTTTCAGATTCCATTTGCATGAAATATTTTTCCTATTCTTTTAATTTCAACCTATGGGTGTCTTTGCCTAAAAGATGAGTGAACACCATATAGTTGGATCTTACTTTTCAGTTCATTCTGCCAATTGGAGAGATGAGACCATTTACATTCAGCATTATTATGTTGGAGGTTTGTTATTTCCCACCATTTTGATTTGTTTGCTACATTTAGTTTGGTCTTAATTTTCATTTCATTTAAAGAGGCTCTTCTAGTGATCTTCTATCTGGGAGTCTCGGGGTGGGGGGTTTGGAGTTCTTCTATAGTCAATATATGTCTAAGATTTTTTGTAGTGCTGGCTTAGTGGCCATGACTTCTTTTATTTAACCCTTAATATATAAATTTATCCCCCACCCCATGTATTCCGAAAGGCAGCTTTTCTTGATATAGTAATCTTGATTTGCAATTATTTTCTTCAACTTGTTTTTAGGGTCTGATTTGCAAAGTCAGAAATAAGCTTTATTGGTATGCCTCTGAATGTGAACTGATTTTTTTTTCTTGAAGTTTTTTATATTATTTCCATATTTTCTGTGTTAGGCATTTGATTACAATCTGTCTTGGAGAGGTTCTTTATTGCTTTTGTCTATTTGGGGTTACTATATGCTTCTCTATGTATACATCTATCTCAATTCTAAGGATTTTTCTGCTATTATTTCACTGAATACTTCTTTCTGATTCTGTAGTATAAGTGGATGTCCAGGGTAGGACCTGAGATTCAACTCTAGTTATTTTTATTTGGAGCCTGGTCACTGGTCTGGGGTATGTGTCTCCACTATTATATGTGCTAAAGTGTTAAAGAGGCTTGAGTGGGGCTGTGAGTGTGTGTGTATATATATACATATACTACATACATATGTACATATATATGTAATATGTATTATATATAATATTTATATTAATATATTAAATGTTTACTAGTATATTACATGTTCTATCGGGAATAGATATATTTACATATATTGTTAGATGGCAAACATGTACTATATACTTGGTACCATATTTATATATTATATTATAATCAATACATAATTACCCCCAAAAAAAACATAATTAACAAAATTCCTTTTCATATATGTTCTTATTTATGATATTTTATTCATGGAATCACATGGAAAACTGTAATGTATTTTCAATGAAAAATAAATTACTGTTCTTTTTCTTTCTCAAAAAACTCATCATTTAGTTAAGCATCATAAAGTATCTTCTTCACAAATATGTGATATTCACTTCATCGTATAACAAATTTTAAAAAATGCATTAAAATAATTATCAATTATTATCACAAAGATATTATGACACCATATTCTAATTTTTTAAATTTTATATCATATTATCTGTGTATTCAGGATTTCACCCACAAGTTTAAATCTTCCGGCTGGAATTAATCATTAATATTTTCTTACACATTGGATTATTTCTTAAAATTAAATATAAATTCTGTATTATATAGAAATTGCCTTAAGCATGTATTAATTCCAAGAATTAATATCCTTTATAATATTTATTATTTCTAGTTATGATCTTTACAATTAATATTTATATATTATGCAAATTAACATTTACCTATACTAGATATTTTTTATTCCTACAATAAATGGAATGGTACTCTAAAATTATTATACTAATTTTGTAACTATAATTAATATTCAGGTATTTTGATTAAATATTACATTTAGTTACTAGCATGGATAGTTATTTCACAAGTTTCACTTACCATTGCATATATTGTATTCAAATAAAATTTATATAATACAAATTATTATTTCTAGCCCCTATAATATCATCTTCATTATTATCTTTATGTTGTATTGTATTGATCAGAGAGTTCAGTCCCTTTCCAGATTATCTTGTGACTACTAATTCTTTTTTTTTTCTTCCTCCAAACTTTGCTCATTCTACTTTTTTTCAATCACTTGCTTTCATCTTCAAGAATTAGTAAGCCTTTGAGTAATTTCACATTTTCAGGGTTACTGTGATTTTAATTTACATGGTTGTTCTTCGAATCTTGCTCAAGAAATGTTTTTCTAGATGTTTTGTGATTTTTATAATGTCAAATTTAAAGAATTTGCTTCTCATACTACTTCTACTATCTCCACTCTTTATCTTTCAGTACTGTTGAATTCCTTGTCTTCTATATATTCCAGGTTTTCTGGTATATTCATGAATTCATTTTTTTTCTTCTTTTTAGTAAGACATGCCACTTTTTCTAAGATAACCATGCTTCATTTATTCTCCTCCTTCAAAGACAAAGATAAGTGAGTCAAGATACCTTCCCTTGGGTGTTTACAAAAACAGTTAGTACCTTATGGAATGTGCAGGTCTACATCCAGTGGCATTAGGAAATATGGGTTAGAAACAATTATTAACTGGAGCACATCATGGGAAGGTACAATAGTTATCTAGAAGAGTGAACAAATTAACAAAATTTAAGTAAGAGGAAACATGAGGCTTTGTATGATGAATGCTATCAATCTTATATGTACCTATAGAGGGGAATTTTTGATCCATCTGTATGTTGATTTACACAAACCTTGGGTACAAAGAAATGAGAAACCAGTTGGAGCAAAGTAGATACTACAAACAGGGAAATTAATATCCATATGAGTGAATGAAGAGATTCTTGGTAACTGCAAGACCTGTTTGGTAGAGACAAGCAGATTAGTTGTCTCTTTTAGGAATTTAGGAGAACTGCTACTTTATATTCCATGGATACATTCATGTACTTGATAATTGCTTAAGAAGGAAAATGTTCTCTTCTAAACAATAATGATCCCCAGTGCATCCTGAGAATGAAATGATTCCTTTAATAGCTCTTAGAGCTTGGAAGCTGAAGAATGCTGAGTGCTCATTAAGATAAGCTATAGGGCACAGCTTATAGGAAAGTATTGTCCTGGAGAGATACATAAGTTACGCATGAAAAAAAGAGATGTGAAGAAAAAAAATTATTCCTAACATGAACAAGGAATAAGGATATTATAAGAGGATTCTACCTTCAGCCACAACTGTTTTGCTAGGGATTCAGTTGCAAGCACTAATATTAAAATTATCCAGTGGGATTGAAAGTAAGAGTGTTCCACCAAAAGAAATGTACATCTAAAATTCCTTAGTCTAGCCTTACTTCATTTTATATTAGCATATATTCATGAATAACATTTTGATTTCATATAAAAATAAAATTCATTCCAGTAAGGAAGAAAGATTATGAATTTCAGACAAAATTCTCTCTTTTTTAACAACTGTGTCCCTGACAAACAACATTTTTACATGATCATTGGCCAACTGGGGAAATAGATGGTTACTCAATAGATATTTCAGGTTTTATTATTGTGGTTGCTTTGTTCTACTTTGCTGCTTAAAGTGTATTGGGTATAATTTATTATTTTTTGTTTTTAAGTAGCCAGATTTCGTTGTGACAATTTCACCTCATTTAAAACTTTATTAACTTATCTCTACCCAGAAATGAACTTATAAGGAAAAAAATACTCAGGCTTTATGTTGAATACACATAGTTCTTTCCAACTTATATGATTTAAAGATTCAGAGATGTTTCATATCCTTTCTTCACTCCCCAATCTAATTAGTTATGCCACTTATAAAATACTTTTTATTGTGATTGTTAAGAGTTTTCTTTCTATCTTGCCTTCTTCCTATTTATGCTCTAAAATTCCTGGCAAATTCTACCTATATCTTCTAATTCAGATTACTTATGGCCAAGGATGTATAAGACTCTGGGACCCTGGTTATCTCCTATGGTTTTATACAAAATTGCTTTTTATACAAAATAAGAATTAGAATGTAAACTCTGTCATTTTGGTAAGCTAGACACTAAAAGATAAGATTACAGTGCTTGAGGAGATTTTTGTCTTGTAACTAGTCACTGTCCAAATGTACTCTCACAGTGTGTTGCCTCAAGAAAATAAAATCTGTCTTAGAAAATAGACACTTCAGTGTTTTCAGTGACAGGGAGACCCTTATGGGAAGGGAGCCAGGCATGCAGACACCCAGGGTATGCAATATGTTTATTTTTCACTTTGAGTTTTGGAAAATTTGTGAGGACAGCTAAATTAAAATGAAGTACTGGAGGAAGTTCTGAGGCCAGCTCTTTCAATTGGAGGCCTGCCCTGCTCTACTCCAGGGATCATGAGGGTGGGGCACTTTTTCAACTTGGGATCTACAGACTTGTCTCACTGTGAGGTTTGTATGTGCCTTGGAGCATGTAGTTGGCATACACGTTTGCATCCTACAAATGCTAGATTTCTAAAAGGAACACTACTTTAAAGTTTTCTAAATCTAGCATATGGTGATTTTGAATTCCACACAGAAGAGGAAGAAAAGAACTTTAAATACCAGTTAATTAATATGGTAAAATTATGATGTGTTTATAAACATAAAAATATTTAACAAATGCAGAAGAGGAACCAAATACCTAAATTAAAAAAAAAAATCCAGGAAACCTTCCTGAAAGATTTACAAAACACAAACTTTCTTCTACTAAGGATCCAAAAAGGTAATGTAGAGAGAGTGATATTTACCCTATTACAGCATGCTGTATGTGAGTACATCTGCTTTCAAATGGTTTTCCTGTTGGTTCCATTATTTATCTCCTTCAATGCGTGATATCTGCAGGCATTTTCAAAAAATTATTTTTAGCTGGCAAATAATAACTGCAAATACTATGTATCAAAACTACATTGAAAATAAATGAAGCCTTTTGAAGTTTGGTCATTAAGAAGGTTCAGGCAAAGTTGGAAAAACATTTGTTACAGCAAAGTCATATACAAATAGAGGATTAGCTGGATGACATGCAAATCAAGGATTCTAAAATTATTTTAATATGTATATATAGGCACAGAGACAATATTTGCATTATGTACTTGTATATAGTACACACTATGGGAAATATATATGTATATTTTTCTTTTTTCCATATTTTTCATGGTTCATAATCCATAATTAGCATTATACTGTTAGGGAAAGAATAAGCATTTTTATAATGTCTATATCATTGTTCTTTTGCTTCTTCAAACCAACACAAATTTATTTCCTTAATACTACACAAATTCATTCTCTCACAATTCTGTAGGTCAGAAATCCCACAAGAGCCTCACTTGTCTAAAATTAATGTGGTGGCAGGGCTGTGTCCCCCTCCTGGATGCTCCAGGGAGTAGCTGTTTTCTAGTCTTGTTGCCTGGTAGAGGTCTTATATTTCTTTGGCTTATGACCTCATCTTGCATCTTCAAAATTAGCAATATTGAATGTTTATAATACTTATTCCATAGTCACGTATCTCTTTCACTGACCTCAGCTGAGAAAGACTCTCCCTCTAAAGTTTATGATCTCCATCACACTTTCGAAAACTCTTATTCACATTAAGCAACATATTAATAGGTTCCAGGCATCAAGGTGTATAATCCTTGGAGGAGAGAGAGAGAACTATTCATCCTATTCTACATCTCAATTATATTATTCATGGGACACTTGGTTATTAATATTAAAAGGTGATGACATGTCTTTAACTGCCTTAAACACATATAAAATCTGAAGAAATTTATTAATTAATGTCTTTATCAATCTCCAAGACCATAATTTTAATTAAAATATATAAAATACAAAATGAAACTTGGGAAGATACCCTCACAAATTACCTTTTAAAAAAAGATACATCTATGTGTTGATTCTAGTTAGAATACTGAATTTTACCAGAAAGCATTGCTCTTATATTGAAAATGTTTAACTGAATAAACTACAATTATAAGTGCTTTAAAATTTATTATAAACCTAAAAGTACACAGAAACTTAAATTAATTAGGAAACATAATAAGCCCTAGAAATGAAGAGATCATTGCTAATGTTACCCAATCTCACAGAGAGAGATGTGAGTTCTCCAGAGAAGGGATAAGAGAGTTAACCTGGTATCCACATTCTCAGTGAGGTGGTATCACCCATAAGGGAATGAAAATTGGCTCTTGAAAGTGATATAATCTTACTCTTTTCATGTAGAACACACATTGTACAGACAGATGTCCAATGTACCTGTGGCATAAAAATGCCTTAGAAGAGACAATTAGGACAAAAACTGTAAAAAATTTGAGAAAACTGATCTACTAAATAGAGGCCTTAAGTTAATAGATCAAGGCCAGACAGATGTGACTAAGAAAGCCCCTTTACACATTCAAACACCTCCCTATGAGTGAGGCAGCTACTGTAAGATGTCTTAGGACAGGATAACAGAGCTGTAAGAGACTGTCCAAGTGGAATGGGGATATTAGAAGTGCATCACACCAGCCCTTA
This sequence comes from Marmota marmota marmota, assembly GCF_001458135.2. Lineage (NCBI taxonomy): Eukaryota > Metazoa > Chordata > Mammalia > Rodentia > Sciuridae > Marmota > Marmota marmota. The sequence goes on from NW_025999932.1 coordinate 19,836,889, forward strand.
AAAGACAGGAGACAGCTTGAACACTGATGAAACCCCATCCCCCAACACAAGGCTCACAAGGCTGTCCCTGAGTGTTCAGCAGGGACAAAATTGGGGCCACAATAGAAGAGCTGGCAGAAATGTCTCTAAGATACTCAGGCCTCTAACTGATAACAAGTCAGTGACATCATCACTGAGAGACATTTCTAAGGAATGCAGTGGTAGAAAGGACTATGCAATCAAAGGGGAGAAAGAACTTTCAGAGGAAGAGAAGCCATGAACAGATCTGAGTAGCAAATTGATCTCCATGATGAGCTGAGAGCCACTGCTGGGTTACAGGAAATAGCAAAGTCTCAGGCAGGTATGAAATCTATTTCAGATTTTAAAAATCCTCATCTGACTCTCAAAACCCGTAAGCCATGGTGAACTAAATCTAACTGAATTGTAACAAATATATTAGTTTTCTATCACTGCATAACACATTGTCACATTTTAGCTGCTTAAAGCAACACATTTATCACTTGTATGTATTTGAGTCAGGAGTCTGAATATGTGTCCTACTCTCTGTAGGCTGCTATAACCAAATGATGTATACTGGATGGCCTATGAATACAGACATTCACTTTTAAGAGTTCTGAAAGTTGGGAAATGTGCCAGCAGATTTGACATCTAACAAGGGCCCCCTTCCCCATAGACAGCATCTTCTAATCATGTCCTCACAAGATGGAAGACATCAAAGGTCTTTTTCATTGGGCACTAATTTACTAAGGGCACTAATCCAATTTCTGAGGGCTCCACCCACATCACCTAATCTCTTCCTAAATTCCCCAACACCTGATATCAGAACATTGAGGGTTAGGATTTCAAAATATGAACTTGGTGAGGACATAACTGACATAATCATGGAGACCACAGTAGTGCAGCTTTATTGAGACCTCCTGTGACATTTCATTCTAGCTGTTGCCCAGGCAGGTGCTCATGGTTCTCTACTTCCTCCCTCTCCAACCTAATTTCTTTCTCATGAGCTATTTCTATTCAAAAATAAAAATAAAAACAAACAGGTTTATATTACCAATCTTACACCAAGGAATGGCTGCTGATATATTCAGGTGTCTATGGAACAAACCATTAAAAATATTCCCATATACCAAGAGGTCATTATTCTATTTTCCATCTAAAATTATATGCCCCCTTATTCCTGCTCCCCTGAGTTTCAGATAATACCATTTATTCCATTGACTATAATTTAACATGTAGTAACAATAAAGATGAACTCTATTTCCTATGCTTAAAATGTTCTCCTAAATATACTGCTCCAATAGAAAAATAAGGAGGTAGGCGGAACTGTGACCACCGACAGAAAAGTCCCAGTGGCCCACGGAGGGGCAGAGCTGCCAACCACTCCTGCAAGGTAGGCGGGCCTGCGACCCACCGGCAGAACAGGAGCAGCGGCCTGCTGAGAGGCAGAGCCCCCCTCCCCCTGACGGCAGCAGCAGCGACGTAGTGACGACCACCA
>NW_025999932.1:19842422-19912120 GCF_001458135.2 Marmota marmota marmota
GGTCTATTCCCTAAAGACCTAAAAAGAGCATGCTACAGGGACACTGCTACATCGATGTTCATAGCAGCACAATTCACAATAGCAAGACTGTGGAACCAACCTAGATGCCCTTCAATAGACGAATGGATAAAAAAAATGTGGCATTTATACACAATGGAGTATTACTCTGCATTAAAAAATGACAAAATCATAGAATTTACAGGGAAATGGATGGCATTAGAGCAGATTATGCTAAGTGAAGCTAGCCAATCCCTAAAAAACAAATGCCAAATGTCTTCTTTGATATAAGGAGAGTAACTAAGAACAGAGTAGGGTCGAAGAGCATGAGAAGAAGATTAACATTAAACAGGTATGAGAGGTGGGAGGGGAAGGGAGAGAGAAGGGAAATTGAATGGAAATGGAAGGAGACCCTCAGGGTTATACAAAAGTACATACAAGAGGAAGTGAGGGGAAAGGGAAAAATAATACAAGGGGGACAAATGAATGACAGTAGAGGGGGCAGAGAGAGAAGAGGGGAGGGGAGGGGAGGGGTGATAGTAGAGGATAGGAAAGGCAGCAGAACACAACAGACACTAGTATGGCAATATGTAAATCAATGCATGTGTAACTGATGTGATTCTGCAATCTGTATATGGGGTAAAAATGGGAGCTCATAACCCACTTGAATCAAAGTGTGAAATATGATATATCAAGAACTATGTAATGTTTTGAACAACCAACAATAAAAAAATAAAAAAAAAATAATAGTAATTGCTGCTAGGACTTATCATAATAAAGTGCAATTACAGAATATATGTTAAATAAATTTGCACTTGTTAAAAAAAAAAGAAAAGAAAAATAAGTGTCCATAAAATGATTTCTTTCATTTAATTAATAATGACACTATCTCCCCATCCAACCCTGATTTGCCTGTATTTGAATTTCTTACATAATTGATATATTTTGTCATAAGATCTACTTAGTCCCCCAAAACTTTCAAAATAGAAATTTACAACTCAAAGGCTTTCAAATTTCTTACTTTCAAAAGTTCTGGCAAGTCACAGGCTACCTTAAATTATCTCATCCTAAGCCAGCATCTATACAATTTTCAAAGCATGAACAAAAGTCAGAACTAAATATAACTGTTTCTGCCACTTACACTCTAAATATAAATGCCTTACACATTACTATTCCCAAGTGTAACTGACAATTCAAAAACCCAGAACGAACAACAAACTCTATCAATACTTCTTCTGCCAACTGAGTTTAATAGTCTCTGGGGAAGAAATGTAGACAAACACACACACACACACACACAAATTAAAGCATGGGAAGAAAAGGAGAAAACATATTTGTTATAGTTCACCAAGTCTTCAGTTAAATCCATACCAATTTGCAGAGTCTAATATCTATGATGTCACTTGGAGGAAAAATTCTATTAACAAGAAGATTAATTTTTCTGTCATATAATCGTCTTCAAAATAAAAATATAATTATCATAATAAAAAAGCAAGGTAGCTAATCTTTTAGTGCTGCTTTTTCTCATGTTCTGCTCACTATGAGAAGCAATGAACTGTCTATGCTGGTAATAAGAATCTATGAATGAGATATTTATCCAAAGATTTCATGTCCATTATGTCTTGATAACTGACTTAAGATGTGAGACAACATGTAAGATGAAGTAAATGAGAAACAAATATTTAAGCCACTTTCACAGGATCATGCAGTGTATGAGTGGAGCCACAAATCCAGAGTGGCTCTGAGACAGAACCTCCAAATACAAGTTCTATTCCCTCCTACCATGCCCTTCTCTGCTGTCATTAAGTGACATGGAAATGACTGACAGCTACTCAACTCTGGAGAGATGTGAAATGAGGCCCAAAGCATTACCTGAACGAGAGGCCATTCTATATTTACAATATTGATTATTTTATTTGACAGATAATTATGGAGTAACACTATGTTCCAGGTACTGTTTTAGGTTTGGGGAGTATATTTGAGAACTAAACAAACAAACAAACAAATCCTGTCCTTTATTAGGTAATAATTGTTTAAAAAATATTTATTTTTTAGTTTTAGGTGGACACAATATCTTTATTTTTTTAATGTGGTGCTGAGAATTGTACCCAGTGCCTCACACATGCTAGGCAAGCACACTACCACTTGAGCTTCATCCCCAGCCCCATAGGTAATAATTTTTAAGAGAAAATGACAAATAAAATATATAATATTATCTATCATGATAACATATGAAAATTATTATAGAAAACAGATAATGAAAACTGGATCTACAGTTTTAGGGAAATTATTTAAATTTTGGTGTGAATATGTGCCATGGTAGCAGTTAGGGGGATCGGACCTATATTTGATAGGATGGTATTTGAAAAAAACTTTCATGTCTCAGTTTAATACATTGATCCCTTACTGGCTTAAAACAGAGAGGAACAGTTATTTGTTTCAGCAACAACAACAAAACTTGCTACAGGTGGAAAATACCTAGAGGGAAAGGAAAAAGATCAGAATTTTATTTAATTATATTGTTTCCACCTATTCTATTGGTATTCTTACTTTAAAAAAAAATAGTATCCAAAATCAGCTAGAGAACTTCTCAGTGGGCCATCAAGAGTAAATGGGTTAGTCATCACAGCCGGAGCCTCATAACAAGTCAAATGTATGTGAAAGTCCCCATCTTGCATGTTGTAGTGCTCTCAGCACAGAGAACTAATAATTTGCAAAAATAACATCAGGAAGTAAAAGGTGAATGCTTCCCATGGCACTCAGCAGAGAAAATACAATTCTGACCAATCACCACCTCATACTGAGTCATTGATGGTTCTACTCTATATACTACATTTTTTTCTAGAACATTCTTCATGTCATGTCATCATTTCTTGAATTAAATATTATAGCAAAAAGATAAAATATGCAATTATTTTTAACTTCATAAAATCCTTACACTTTGCGCCTAGTAATCTACTTGCAGAAATACATGTATCTAAAATTAAGAAAGAAAAACTGAACATAATGCATTATAGATTCTTATCTAGGATTTCAAATGCAGGTATGTTTAGTCTATAGAAGATAACTAGAAAGAGCATACGATACCCCTTTGTCACAAAAAAAACATAAAGATTAACATAATACATAATATTAGTAAAAGTGTTCAAATAAATATTTCCTATTTTTAAAATAAACAAATGTGATTTTTTTACATAATAATAAACAGCAGGAAATAGATCTACTATTACTCTTGCACTAAATTGTTAAATCTGTTAAATAATGGTGTGAATTTGGTTCAACTCAGTTTCAACGAAGGAACCCATTTTCAGAGTTGAAATTATCCTAATGCAAAACAAAAAGGGAGCAGCTCATCTTAATTCTACAATAGTAAAATTTCACTGTGTCATGGAGAAATAACACTCATGTAGTGTGCTGTTTCCTCTTCATCTGAAGTAGCAGAAAGAATCAGGGATTCAAAGCAAACCTTTGTTGAAGTGATGGAAGTGGCATTTATCAAACACCCAGAAATCTTCTGATGCACTTTAATTGAACACATATATTTGAAATAACTGGGTGGTACAGAGAATATATCAAGGAAATGTTATTTTTCTTCTTAAGAATATAAATTCTAATATGGAGAATATGCTCAGATTTGTCTGGCTGATATAATAAAATGTAAAATAAAATCTTTTTTATTTATGTGTACATTTTTGAGGTGTGAATTTTTGTGTGCGTGTGTGTGTGTGTGTGTGTGTAAGGGGTGTGTGGTTTGGGGTGTAAGAAAGAGAAAGACAAAGAATATTTCAAATCATTTTTTTATTGTTACTGTTTATAAATACCACATTATGTAGATATACAGAATAAATTTCCAGTGTTTTTTTAGTGGGAAGTAAACCATGAACTGGGACCCAAATGTGCATACAGTCCATATACCATGTGCCTTTATAGACTGAGAAGTCTATATACAACCAATAGCTTCATACAGAATGTTCTTGATTTTATGAAAATGAATCAAACTGATGTCAATGCTTCACCATCAGATTTGGCACTCCTCCTGAAAAGTTCTAACCAGATACCTTGCAGGCACACACAGTTTATTTAATATAGTACTATGTCTTATTCAATTTCTAATTTGAAGGAATATGCCATTAAAGAATGGATTTATTTGTTTTGAATAAATATAAAGTTGAACACTGGTATCAGTTTCATATTGTATGTGTTACACACTAATTATTTAAACTTTAATATGAAAAACTTTGAATAGCTTTCTAATAATGTAGTTGGAATAAAATATTTTCAAGTATAATTTTTAAATTATACTTCTTAAATTCCTAAAAGAACACACAAGAGAAACTCTTATTTCTATATAACTGTTAGTGAGACTAGAAATTGGAATAACTTTTTGGTATATTTGACTCATGTGATAATATGCATGTGCCCAATTCAATGAGTAATGCAACTCAGGAATTTACTCTATAAATAAACTTCCAGAAATACACAAATATGTTAAAGGGTGTTTTGTCATCACTTTTAAGAGTATGGCAAAAAACTATGTAGCCACATGATGCGAGTTAAGTATTGCTATATTTCAAGAAAATAACAACAACATTACCCTTAAAAATAAATTATATAATATATATGGATATGTCATGCTGACCTGAGAGCACAGTTGGAGTTTTTAAAAAATACCTCTCAGAAATCACTTATTCATTTGTTTCTCAAGCTCTTAGAAGAGAGCCCCACAAATACCTGTTCTCTAATAAAAGACTCTGGTTATGAAATAGTAATGTAGAATAAATAGTTCACATTTTCTTTGGGTTTCAGGTAAAAAAGATTTATTTGGTAGGAATGGAAATAAACTAATTTGGTAGTTTGAAGGTTTTCGTTTTAATAACATTTTATAACATGAATCTAATAGCACATTGACAGCTTTTGTGAGCAAACTTCATACATACAAAAAGAAGCAAATATAAGCAAGCTATACTGAGTAACCTGTATTAGTTTTATCTTCTTCTCTTAACCAGAATACTGAAAAAGTTTCTAAAGCAATATTTTTCAGATATCACACAACCAGACAGCATGTGACTGTGACCCTAGTCAACATGTTTTGATTCATCAGTCACCTAACTTTATATATTTATATTAATTTGCAATGCATTTCATTTTATATATTTTATTTGTGAGCAAATAACTAATAAATAAATGTAGAACATATTTCATAATTGTTTTTGTAAACAATGAGTAATTGGTCATGCTAAAAGATGACATTTTTTCCCTAAATCCAGCATGTTATCATGCATCAAACATTACAGAACATAAAAATTGATTTATTTTATTAATAAAGAGTGCACAATGTTTTTATTTTTCTCCCAAAGGTAACCACAATTTTTCTGCTGAAAAAAATTAAAATTAGTCCTGCAATTTTTTTCTCTTGATGTTGGCAACAATTTATTTGTTGCTTAATACTGTATCTTGGGAAATCTTTACATTGACTACAATTTGTAGGAATTCATGAATACATATGTAAAATAATAATGAAGCTGATGTAAATCAAATTCATTGTCCTTTATTTTTTTCTAATAACTTTCAAATGTCAATATATTGATATTTTATTTAAATGCCTATATATATATATATATATATATCTATATCCAGAGCAATCCTTAAAATTTGATGAATCTCAAAGTTTTAATTGGTTTTATTTAAGCTTAACAATAATATTGGAATAAAAAAATCTGGACTTTATTGTTTCTAACTTCTTTTTATTTTAATTTAAATTGTTCAAAATTCAATGCTGTATTTATGTCACATTTTCTTAACACCAGAACTCAACACCAGAATGAGCCTATGGAACATTCACATGTACTGTGGTATAAAATAACTATTCAAGATCATTTTGCATTGTTATAATATGAACTATAGAATATAGCTATTTCTAACCCTGGAGATGATAAATGACAAATGTGTGGCTTATGTATAAAAAGTCTAATCACATTAATTTTCTATATGGACACTATTTTATATAATAAAATTCAATGTCAGTGCTGCCCTTGCTAGTTATATAGAGAAATACAAGGGCTATAATTAGCAATGAGTTTATTTTCTAGCATACTAGGCAGAAATGTAGCCCCCCATAGGAAGATAAAAATGGAAAAGCAAATTAAAATGGATTGGAGCCAGGACATTGCTAGATCAATATCTGGCACTTGTAGACCTGCTTAGCAAAAGTTCTATAGCTATTCAGCAATCTTATTACTCCAACCAAATGAACAATTTCAACCTATGCATATTTACTGAGAAGATAGAATAAAACCAGGAAAAAGACTAACTCAAAAATTATTTACTTTAACTTATATAGAAACAACTTTTCTAAAAGACATATTAGATATCCTCGAAATTTTATCAAATTACAAAGATTTTCCCCAATTTATTGTTTGTACATATTCAAAAAGTGATTTTTGCTTTCTGAAAACTTATTCCACTCCTGTCCAATTATGTTGCAGTCGTAGGTGGGAATGTTACTGTCCTCAGCAATAATAGTGGCCCTGGTTAGCCAATGAAGATTATATGATATCTCATCTCATTTTGCACAGTTTTCATTTCACCTCTGGACAAGATATACAACTAAAAATTTCTGTGCACCTAATTCTCCTTACCACAGCAAAGGATACAGGGTTATGTATGAACACAGAACCCATGAACTCATACTGCCATTATCTTTTTAATTTACATATAAGTATACATCAATGTATATGTCATGTAGAACATAATAGTTTAAAATACACAGACTTTGTGGAATGGAATTTTCTTGCCAATTAACATATGCATTACACTCCATACTTGTCATTTTTATATGGTGGTGAGAACATCTGAAATGTATATTTTAGAGATTTTCAAGAATACTTTTTTAAATATAGTCACCATATTCAACTATGTAACTCTTAATTGTCATATCAAACTGAAATTGTTTTGTTCTATCACCAATATTTCCCCAACTTTTCCTACAACTCTAACCCTAGTAATCATCATTCTCCTCTTTGCTTCTATGGTATTGATTCTTATAAATCACACACATAAGTCAGATCATGTAATATTTTCCCATCTATCCCCACTTTGATTCACTTAATAACAATGTCCTTCCTCTCAATTCATCCATCTCATAGCAATGACAGAATGCACTTCATTGTAAGGCTAATGAGTATATGTGTGTGCATGTGAGAGTGTGTGTATGTATGTGTGTATGTGTGTGTGTGTGTGTGTATGTTACATTTTCCTTATCTATTCATCCATTGATGGACATAAGTTGATTCTGTATCTTGGCAACTGGGACCAATTCTGCTAGGGACATGATGTACAGACATCTCTTCAACATTCAAATTTAATTTCCTGTGTATATATACCCACTAGTGAGATTGCTGGATCATATGGTAGTTCTATTTTTAATTTGTTGAGGAACCTCTATGCTATTTTCCATAGTAGCTGTACTAATTTACTTTCCCACTAAAAGTGTTCAAGATTGCCTTTTCTCCCCATCCTCACCAACATCTGTTATCTTTTGTCTTTTTGATAATAAAAATCCACCAAAATTTTGATGAAAAAAATCTCCCTCCCCAGTTTATGGATAGTTATGAGGAAGTATATTTCTGTAATTTAACTCAGAGGAAAACAGAAAAGGGAGGTGAAGAAATGGAGAATTTGGCAACATCACCGACTGGCTGGATAAAGCCTAGTTTGTATTTCTCTGCTTCTGAACTTGTCATTCATACTTGTAAGAAAATTATTCTGGACACTTGAGGAATATTTTTGGGATCCACCAACTTTTTACAGATTCATTGAATATTGGAAAATGGTTGCAGAAATTTCTGTAACCTCTACTTTTTCAGACTGAATTATCTTACATATTCCATTAGTTTATTGTGTATCTCTCTTAAGCATTTGGAGCTGCTTTTAAACCTTAGAGCTATACACTTCTAAGGTACAGCCACCTGTGCTACCTATGGATATTACCTATGGATATTGATATTGTATCAGTAATTTCACTTCAGGAGGTACTTCTATAGTAGTCAACCAAAAAGAAATAACTCCTTGCTCTACTCTGTTAGATGTTTGGACTCATTCTCATATTTGCTATTAAAGTCTTGTCACAGTTCTAAAATATTTTCAGATCTCGGGTTCTTTAACATTTTAGCCTATCATTCCTTCTTCTGCTCTATACTTAACACTAATTCTTATACTAATTATAGGGGCAGAAGTAAATGTTGAACTTCAAAAAAAGAGTGTCAGGGGATATTTTTCTCAAAACAAATGTGGATGTGGCATATGGCATAAGAAAAAAATAATTGTGGTGTAGACTTTTCAGAACCCCACATAAATCTACCAATTTCCGTATTTCAAGGCCAGGCCATGAGTTCTGGAATTATCTATATGAAAATTTCATCAAGGCATCCATGAAAAATGATAGCCAATTATTAGATACAAATTTTTGCAATGTTGAACTAAGGTTTACAAAAGCACATTTTGACAAGAATTACAATTAATTACTTTCTGAATTTCAGAGTCTGGATCGATGTGTCCAAACTTAGAAAAAGTGGACCAAAGAAAGGAAAATTATAGAGAGACAAGATATTTAGACATAATGGAAGGTCTTCAAAATGGAGGTTTCCCATCCAGAACAATTTCTGGTGTGTGTCTGTGTGCCTGAGAAAGAGAGAAGCATAGAGAAAGAGAGAGATTTATAGAAAGAAGCAGAAGAAGATGAGCCAGAGAGAGAAAAAGAGGAAATATAAGTTTGGCAGCCCATTTAAGTAAATAGAAGGGGCTATATCTCAATCTTCTAGTGAACTGAACGAGGAGGAATGTCTCAGACAGTGAACCACAGTCCTTTACCCAGCATCAAAAGAGGAACAGCAGGTCTGGGGTTGTAGCTCGTGGCAGAGCGCCTGCCTAGCATGTATGAGGCACTGGGTTCAATTTTCAGCACCACATATAAATAAATGAATAAAATAAAGGTTCATCAACATATAAAAAACATTTTCAAAAATAGAGGAACAGCGATACACATTATTAGGCATTATAGTTCAGAGGGACTCAGATTTTATTTTCCTCTGAGATTAAATGCACAGAAGAGCATCTCTATGTGGAATATGGAAGAATTTCCTGATGACCTAAAGATACAAAACTCATGTATATATTTTCACTCAGAAGAGTATATGGCAAACACTACATAAAACAAATTTCAGCAATTTTCTGAGTCTTCAACTCTTTCTACCCTTCCACAATAATATGCACCTTTCAGTTAACACCTTTTGATATATATTATTTAAGCAAAAGGAAAGAGTGCAGAATACCCAGTCCTCATGTTGTGCTATACTAAACAGAGGATAGAAATAAAAATTAAAAATATGAAAAATAAATGTCAATATTCCAGAATTCTAAAAACAAGTGGGCATCTGAAATGACATCACAAGTTTATGTGATTTGCCCAGATGAAACTAAATCTAAAGAGTGACTGTGAAGATTAATATGCAGTTGGCATCATAATCTGATTTTCTACAAGATGCTGAGCAAAATTTCTATGGATGGACTTTAAAGATTTCATCATATTATCACAACCATTTTTCCCTCTCACATGCAAATAAATGCAATTAATGAATTTTTACTATTGCTGTTTTAGTCCAATTCTAACCTGTGTGGGCATAACCATAGTAAAAACTTGCTTATGATTATAAAATAAACAAAATATTCATTCATGATAGATTGTTCTGAGAGTCATGTCAAAATTCTAATATTTATAATATACCACTGGAGATGGTAGATGTCTGCTCATTAGTCCAGCCTGCAATTAGATAAATAAGTTACAACTGTCTTTCTTCAGTATTGACTTCATATTTCTGATCCAAATGCAGTATAAATGGCTTACCTTCTTGTTAGAAAATGCCTTTGTGTCAACTGTCGTCCTCTAAAATGAGTACAGGTGTGGGGGAAGTGGAATCAAGTGACTCTCCCAAGGAAATGATCTGAAAGTATATGGGTTACCTGAACAATGTTTAAAATTGTTTCTGTTACAAAGTGAGCTGTAGAAAAACTTTCAGCTGGTACAATTCTCCTACAGCCCTATCATATCTTACTTTCAAAATTTTAGAAGACTAAGATTTGCCTAAAAAAGAAAATCAGTCATCTGTTCCATCGAACATAGTTTTGGATGGCATTTCTAAGAAACTGTTAAGATTTAGAGGCATTTGGAAGCTATTGGAGAGCTACAGGCAAGTGAGAAACTGACAAGTTGAGGGGCTGGGGAGCCAATGGGAAGGAAGACAATGTAGCTCAGGTAGAAAACCCAAAAGAGCATGGTACCAGAGAGCAGGCATTCAAGATGAGGCTTACAGAGTTCTAATCCCTGCTCTGTCACCTGCTATGTCCCCTGGTGTTGGTCTTTTTCACACTCCTTAGTCATCTTCAGGTGGCATGAAAATAACTACCTCTTACACTGTTTTGTAATGAATTGTGTGATAAACATGGAGAGCATTTAAGGCTACTTGATTATCACACAAAAATGTGTAAAATATTTATTATTAATATTTAAGATAACAGGAATCAAAATCAGGCAAATGTTTATTTTTGGCTTTGCAATGCACTAGGAGTATATAGCCATACCATCAAAGTAATCTTACCAATGCCTATTTTCCCAATTTGTCTAAATAACCATATACTAGATATTTTCATTACCTGCAGCTTGAATATAAATTTTGCATATGACATGAAAATTGCACATAATGAGAAATACTCTGAAATATTCACATTTCTCTTGAGGTTCTCTACATATATGTCAATATTCAAATTGCACTTTCTGCCTTTCCATATTAAGCTGAGTGCTTTAAAAATGATTAATCATTAGCTGAGTATTTTGTTGCATAGAATTACACCATGAAACTGCAAAGTATTTCTTAAACACTGTAATCGCGAACTGTCTTGAGAAGAGATATTTAAATTTAAATTAAGTGTTGGCATTAACAGATTCTATTTCCTAAATATACCTATTGTAAATAATTTTGGGAAAGATCGGACAAGAAAAATCCAAAAAGTTTGTGTTCATGGAGTCTTCAAGGCTGTGCCTGATTTTCAGTAAGTATTTTCAAGTATATGTTAGGGGGAAAAAAATTAAAGGACAGAAGATGTAAATAAAGAAAAAAGAAGTATTTGAACTGCATACACTGAAAAAATTCCAGAAAAAAAACATGAATCATAGATCACTATTTTGAGCAATGAAAATCTCACCAAAATTGGATTAATTTGGTTAATTTGCAGAGAGTAAAAGGTTCATTTGACATCAAATTCAAAGGATAATGTTTGATTAAATTCATTTCAGGTAGTGTAAGCAAACAAAGGATTGTGAATGCAACTTACTGATAGAGGGCTTGCCCTGCAGGCATGAAGCCCTGGGTTTCATGTCCAGCAACACATACACCCTTCCCCCACCGCCAACACACACACAAACAGACACACACATTAAAAAAAATAGAAGATGAAGAAGGAGGAGAAGGAAGAAAAAGTACAACACCAATGTTGGGTTTTCTTTAAGCATATCAGTATTTAAATGCACCATAGTTATAACGAATAAAAAAGGTTGCCTATAAACACCAAGGTAATAAACATTTACAAAATTATTGAAGATTGGCTTTTCATTTTTTGGTGTCAGGTGCTGGAAATTGAATTGAGGGCCTTGCTGGCTTTTATATTTGTACGATGAATCTTTCTCTAATAAGTTGTACAGAGTGTGAAAATTATAAACATTTATTTAATGAAGATACTATTAACTTGGTAGTTGCATAGTAACATTCATTAAGACATCCACTAGGTGTTGATAACTCATTTTCAATGTGTATATTGTATACATGAGTATAAACTTAAAACTGCAAACATGTATTATCCCAAAAAAGACTACCATCCTTTCCCTTCATCTCATTTCTGTCACCTAAAAAAATGTACTTTGTTCCAGGCTGCTTGTTAACACATTTGACAGTGTTCTTTCCCATCTCATCCTGTCACCCTCTTGAGTAACTGCAACAGGCTGGTGTACAATCCTCTCAACTTCCTAGACACTCAAATTCTTTTTATACTCACCCAAAATAAATTGTTCTTCAATTTATATAAGCCATCCATGCCTGTGATTTCTTGGACCTTATTACCAACTACATTTGCTCTATGTCCATAATAATTAATTCACACATCTATTGTATTCATTTTGTGTGAAAAATACCACTTTGAAAGTTCTATCACAAAATAATTTGCACTCTCTCAGATGAATTATTTTAAACATGACCAAATATTGTGTAATCTCTGTTTTTTAAAGAAAAAAAACTTACAAAATCATCTTATGTAATTTTCAAAATTCCATGCAGAAACTACATATTATGCCCATCTATGCCCATCACAACCATTTCCAACTTTACAAATGTGTTCCTTTGGGCTATGTGCAATGAAAACTTAAGAAATGACCCTGAACACAACAGCCAAATACTCTCTCCATGGTTTTTATAATGCAACACCATTAAGGCTTATTTTTTTGCTCTCAGGCAGTTTTTTCTTACTCCTTTATGTAAACTAAACTGATCATTAAATGATGCAGGTCTTGATGTTCTAACCTAGGTACTCTTTTTTCTTTTCTTTTCTTTTTTTCTCATGTGTTATGAGATCTTTTAGGGATCTTTTTACTTGCCACAATCTGCATCATCCCCACAGTTTTATTGAATTTACTGATAGACATTTAAAATTAATATGTTTATCATGAATATTTGTTAAGGAGACTTTCTCCTGGTCAACGCCATGTGAGTCCTTGGACTGATGGTCAGGTGCCCTACACAGGTGCACTACTTTTCTGGTACTTGTGCACACACCTTAGGCATTGGAGGTTTTGTTTGTTTGACATTCTGTACCCTGCCCTACTGCTATACATGTTATATTGATAAAATGTAACATGTTTGTTTAAACTTATATTGATTTTTAAATCAACACTGATTTTGAACAGAGCTGCCCTCTCAAGCTTCAACTTAATTTATATTGATTTTGTTTGACTTTGTGATGTACAGCAACCTCTATGCTTCCTGTTACAGACTAAAGACAAAATGTCTTCAATATGATATTGTAATTTATAATGAAATTACAAATAATTTTTACTTCCCAAATTAATTCTTACCATTATGTAAAATTATATTTCAGATAATTTCAAAATATATATAAGTGTTTTTATTCCATTATGGCTGTTGTACTTCAATAAGGAGCCTGGCAGTCTGGCATTTAAAAGAAATAGGGGCTACACACTAATCCTAAGAAATTATAGGATAAATTTAAACCTTAAAAGAAATATGTTTTTGGAAATATCATTTTTGAAGAGCCAATTCCTAATTGAAAAATTTAAAAGTATCATGTAAAACATATGTCTTCACTATCCATGCACTTAAAAAATCCATATCCAGTTTTATAAACAGTTTTGCATCTACTGCTTAACATTCCCAGAACTACCTGTATGAAGAGATGAACCAAGGATATGTTGCTGTTGAAAATAATAATTATATCATTTCAATACATATTATTTACAAAATACTTGCTACATGTGAGATAATTTGTTATTTCTAGAATGATTAGTTAAATTAAAATGAGTTTACAGTTCAAACTCTAAAAGATTAAGTCTGCAACAGAACTTGAATGATGCAGCCAGGGTCGTAAAAAGAGTACCAGTAAAGTGCAGTGTTCAGCAGCCACAAGGAGAATGCTATAAAAGGGAATAATCCCATTTCAATAGGATAATTATGTTTCTTTCACTATTGAGTTCTAAGAGTTTCTTACAAATTTTCTAGAGTAACCCTTGCAAATTTTGTGGTTTCAAAATAGTTTCTTCTATGATGTAGGTGGTTCTCAGTATATTAATTGTTTTCTGTGCAGTAATGTTATAGTTTGATGTTACCCTTTTGACTATTTTTGCTTTCCTTTGTTTATACTTTTGATGTCATATCCAAGAAATTGTTCCCAAGAGCAATATATCACAAAGTCATTTCCATGTTTTCCAACAGGTTTATGAAAAGAGACTTGACATTATGGATCCTCATGAAAATGCAAATCAAGGCCACAATGATATATTACCTCACACATGTTAGAATAGTTACAACAATAATACAAGGCAATATGTACTGATCATAATGTGAAAAATAGAAACCACTGTACACTGTCTGTGGGAATTTTATAATATAGTGAGCTGCTATGAGAAAAATCATAGAGGTTTCTCAAACAAATAAAAATGGAACTACCTTATGGTTCAGCAGCACCACTGTGTACAATTTTCCAAGTTAAGATCATAAAGAAAAATTGTCACTCTCATGTCGATTGCACCACTATTCACAATTTCCAAGATGCAGAAACAATAAATGTGCATTGATAAATTAATACTTGAAGGAAAAGTAACATATATATACAAAGAAATATTATTCAGTAATAACAAAGAAAAAATTATTCCTTCAGCAGCTCAAATACCAAAATTTGAACAATGCAGAGAAGGTTACCATAGTGTGTCTAGGAATAATACACATATTTGTGGAGCGTTCTATATTTTTAGACTATTAGTGAAGAGGGGGAGAGAGGAGGGGAGGCTAAGGGGACACAGTGGGGAGGGAAATTGATGAAATTATGTTATATGCATTTATGGATATGCTACAATTGAACCCACTAATCTATACAGT
Organism: Marmota marmota marmota; assembly: GCF_001458135.2. NCBI lineage: Eukaryota > Metazoa > Chordata > Mammalia > Rodentia > Sciuridae > Marmota > Marmota marmota. The sequence goes on from NW_025999932.1 coordinate 19,857,131, forward strand.
TACTATGCACCAACCTTACAAAAATGAAGAAAATCTTGCCATATACAACAACATGGATGAAACCTGAATATATTATTTAAATAAACTAAGCCTTCCACAGGACAAATACTGCATGGTCTCCTAGATGAGATATCTAATACAGTCAAACTCACAGAAGCAGTTAGTATAATGGTGGTTGTAAGGAGCTAGAGGGAAAGGGACAAGGAAAGATTAGAGACTTACTAATCAATGGGTATATTGTCAGTTATGCAAGATAACAAATTCTAGAGATCTATAGTACAATATCGTGTTTATAGTTAATACCATATAACATTCAAAAATATGTTAACGACAGTGGACATTATATTATTAACCATAGTAAAAATGTTTAGAAGAAGATAGGAATGGTTAGCTCTATTCTGTACTGTTAAGAAGTGCAGAAGCAGAAGATTTTGCAAAGTCCCTTTGAAATGTATGATGAAGAAACAATTGTTAGTTTGGCAAGAGACAAGTCAAGGAAAACAGGTCAGACTGGTGGTGTGAATGGCAAGGTAATAACTTATTTTAATAAACTCTGTCGATGAAGAACACTCCATGTATTTCTTGTAGTGATATAAAGGCTACTTTGGACATTATTCCCACTATGCTGCATACAGCTACACCAAGACTGGTAGCAAACTAGAGTTCAGTAACAAAATCTTGCCATGTTATAATTTTTAATTATAGAAAAAAGAGATCAAAATAATTCTTTTTTATTATCACTAGCATTGTGATGGCAGCAAATATTTTTAATGAGGACCTGTATTAACCAAGTACCTTTAACTCCATTTTAATTTAATAACTATTACAAAAATTTACCATAGTTAATGATATGCTTACTTTATGAACAATGAAACTAAATCTTTGCATAGTTACAGAGTATACATTTGAATTAAAATCTGTCTAATCTAATTCTAAGATGAACTTTATTCCACTAAATACACTGCATTCCCTTTAGGTCTTAACTATTTATAGATAGTATATTAAGTATTTCAAAGTTATTATATTACTATTTCATGAAGCACAAAGCTCCTGTAATATCCAACATCTTTCTTTGATAAATGCTCTAGAGATTTCTAATGCTACTAGGATAATGGAGGTACATTTTTGATAACTGAAGAAATGAGAAAGATATAAGAGGCAATCTTATTGTTTGAGTTAATTACCAAGCAACTTTGAATAAAATTTATGTAGAAGTCCAAAATCAAGACAAGAAAGAATCACATATTTAGTTGTGTGCAGTGGGGCACACTTGTAGTCCCAGTGACTTAGAAGCCTGAATCAGGAGGATTTCAAGTTCAAGGCTAGTCTTAAATATTTAGCAAGATCCTTCGAAAGAAGGAAGGAAGAGAGGGAGGGAGGGACGGAGGGAGGGGATATAGCTCATGGTAGACTGCCCCTGCATTAAATCACCAGTATACCCACACACAATTACACATTTAGAATTTTTTATTAGCAAGAAAATATTTTGTACTTTTAAGAGTTAGGGCATGTCATTGAGAAAAATACCTGTGATTCCATTTTGTTTTCCTCATTGCATATTTACTTCCATAAATGTTCAAATTTGGAGTCCAGTTGTTTTTATAGAAGTAGCATTTAAAAATGTTTGGGGATCTGGGGGTTTAGCTCAGTGATAGAGCACTTGCCTAGCATGTATGAGGTCATGGGTTGAATTCCCATTACTGCAAAAACAGGAGGGAAGGAAGGAAAGAAAGTATCCTCAAAGTTCATCAATTCTAGTCTTTCTACCCTTAACTAAAGACGTCATCTTCAATCTACTTTTAAAAAGGTTTCTATGAGGTAAAGTGCTGTACTCTTAAGGCAGATACTATGAATCATTCAGGAATCAGAGTTTTTCCTGTGCTTTTTGCCTCTGTAACTTCATTTTTTTGCCATTTCAATTATGAGTACATTCACATTTAGAATAAAGATCCTAGCTCATAAGGATTGTATTGCTGCAATACAATATCTTTAAAAAGTGGTTCCTGGGATAGAATAAAGAACTGGAGAAACTGAACTTACATAGCAAAAAGATGAAATCAGGAATGAAATTAAATCAATTTAATATAATTTCAAACATCATAATTTGAAATACCATGTGATGTTTTGACATATGAATACATTATATATTGTTACAATCCAGACAAACACATCTGTCACCTCAAATATTTGCCATTTCTTTTTGGTGAAAATGTTACCATTTCTTTTACCTTTCTAGAAATACAGAGCACCTGATCATCTTTTGTCATCCTACTGGGCAACAGAACACCAGAATTTTTTTTCTCTTCTCTAACTGTAATCTTATATCCTTTTGAACATATGAATTAGAATAATAGTAATGCAATCCACTACTGTCATGTATGTAAAAAATAAATATTTTTTTAAATAATAAAAAAGGAATATCAGCCAGATTAGATGATGTATTAATTAGGATTCACCAGAGGAATGAGATCAATAGAAAGTACATATAATTATAACACGGAGATTATTAGTTGGCTTACAGGATCATAGGATTGGTAGCTCCACGACAACTGACCATAGGCTGGAGGGCAGGGGAAACCAGTAGCCACTCAGTTCAAGAAGCTGGAAGCCTCTTAACAACAGGAACCAATTATCCTCCCACTTCAGAATGTGAGCAGAGGGAGCCCCCTGTACACTCCCTGTTCCAAGCCCTCATTCAAAGGCTGCGGAGTCTGACCTCCACAGCTGAGGTCAAGAAAAACAAAACAGAAACAGAAACAGAACAACCCCCCCACCCCCAATCAAGAAGACCCTGTGTGAACCTGCTGTTGGTGCTAAGGTGCTAGAATCTATGGCGCCTTCACATTAGCGCGCATGCTCATGGGCAGCGCGCATGCCCCTTGAATCCATTCGGGTGCTCAGTCTATTGGATGGTGCCATCCTCAATCAGGGTGGTCCGCCCTTCACAGTGCGGTGACATACGCATCAGTCTTCTCTGGAAACACCCTGAGGGACGCCCAGATATAGGGACTGCAAATTTAGTACACATCTCTCAGTCCAGTCTGATTGACAATCAAGACTAATAATCACAGAGTAAGTGATACTAAAATATTTTAATTATAGAAGTTATTATTTTTCTATTTTACATATATTCTCAGTATCTATCCTGAATGATAGCTTGCTGCCATCTATGAATATGTGTTTTACCCCTAATAACCTTGCATTTTTCATAGATTACAAATTATAGTAAACAGTAAAAATATTTAATAGTAATCCTATGATGATTTTTTTTCATAATTTTAATGGTTAAAATAATTATCAAATCTTTATTGTAACCAGTGTTTAAAATTTCTCCATTATAAAATTATGAAGTATTTTGGATTAAATAATCGTGTATACTAAATGATTAATTAAGTAATTGTTTATATTTACTCCACAGAAAAATCATTGACTGTTTATGAAAGTATTTTGAAAAATAAATACTGTAGCAATCCCTGGAAATGGATATTAAATTGGAGAATATATAAATATACAAAGGTATATTTGTGTGAAATATATTTTCAATAAAAAATGTTGATAATATTTTTCTGCTTGGATTTGTATAGTCAATGCATTTATTTAGTATCAGACCCCAGAGTTTCTGTACTAATATTGAGTCCAATCTCTTTACAGAGATTGTCATAATAAAACAAAATGAGAAATTACTTAAAATGTTGAAATAGTCAAAATAGATTACATTTAAATGATTTAGTCTATAGTTATCTTAAATTTAACAATTCTTATATACCACAAAATGGAATTCATTATATTTTACAGATATTAAATTGCATATATGTCCATTTTTCAGTCAACTCATTCCTCACAAACATTGTCCATCACTTGCGTTGGAGATCTAACATTTGTTACATATTTTTGTGAGTTCTACCTAAGGTTTTGTTTTGTTTTGTTTCTTATGAAAATAGAAAGCAGCTGTTAATAGTCCTTTTGGTTCCTTTCTTTCCTTTGTACCTTGACAGATAAAATTGTGCATATTTACCACGTACAATATGATTTTTTGAAATATATCTGCATTGTGAAATGACCACATCGGGAAAATTGGCATATACATTACATCAGTCAGTTTTCACTTGTGTTGTGAAAACATTAACATTCACTCTCCTAGCACATTTCAATAGTACAATGTATCATTACCTAGAGCCACCATATACAATAGATCTCTGGAACTTATTTCTCTGGACTGAAATCTTGTTTCCTTTGACCAACATTTATCAACTCCATGCCATCAACACCCACTCCACTCCATTCCCTACCTCTGGAGATGAACAATTTCTGACTTCATAAATGAAGGAGATCATGCAGTATTTATTATCTTAACATTGGTTGGACATATTATATACTCTTTTGTACTGCTAAATTTTTATTCCCTGAACCCTAGTTGGAATCTCCTATTTAAGACTAGACACTGTCTAATTTCTCTTTTTATTCCAAATGTTAGTTTGTCAATAATGAATGTCTTACACATTCTTGCAGGATAAATGGCATAAATCTTTATCATTTTGTATATTTATTTATATGCAATGATTAAAGACAAAAGATATGGTGTTAAGAAATAGATGGCCCAATAATAAACATAAATCAAAAGTAATTAAGGTAGATCTTAAATTATGTCTTATTTGGGAGTGTATAATTAGGAAAGGCAAAGTATATCAGTGCATGGCAACAATTTTTACCCAAGAATTATAGGAAAGATTTGTGGTTGTTGTTGTTGTTGTTTTGTTATTGTTGTTGTTGTTTTCCAGAAGCACCACACTTTAAGTAGTAAGCTTGTGATTTTAGGGCTAGTTTCCTATTCTCTGGCATATTTCACAAGTTAACTTGAAAAAAATTGTATTGTACTGATTATAAAATATTTTGGAACTTTCACCTTTATTCATAAGGTCATACCTGAATATATTTAATTAAATGTGTGTGATTATGCTTAATAATATGTATCTGATTACTGAATGAATGCTTATTCGTTGAAGAGTCAGAAATTGGTGTGTGTGGAGCCTTAATTTAAGAAAACAGAAACACTGTTAAGTATTTGAAAGAAAGAGACTTAACACAGAGGCTAAGAGGCTGACTAATTAATTGGAAGGGCAGAATGAGCAAAGGAAAAATTAAAATTCCTCTGGAACAGACTGTAGTACTCTCTAATATGATAAAACATGATGTAATGAAAAATCTCAGAAACTATTAGAAAAAAATATTTGTCACTTGCCAAATTCTGTATTTGTTCGCCATTGTCTCTTGAACGCTAAAAGCATTTATTTCTTATCATATTTTTATTTCTTGAAAAATTATACTGTACCTATTTTGGAGTACAAAGTAATATAACAATTTTTTGAACAATGTGAAATGGCCAAATCATGTCAATCTACTCATCCATCACCTCAAACAATTGACTTCTACCGTGATGAAGGTATTTGACATGTACCCTCCTAGTAACATCAAAATATTGAACAGCATAGTGATTACAATTAATAACTGATATTTAATATCCTGAAAAGAATAGCCCTAATTAAAAAAAGCTGCTTGCTTTTCCAGTTGTAGTGCAACATGCGTACTAGCCATTTGGGTTCTATAATGCTCTAATAGCAATATTGATAGCAATTAATAACATAACAAAAGAACTGTTAATATTATATTAACAGTTCAGTGGGATTAGGGCTGTTTTTATTTTTAAGCTGGTTTATTCTTTCAAAAACTAATCCTTCTAAATAAAGTCTAAATAAGGTAGGCACATAAATTCAGGGTGAAAAACAAATCTGCAAACATCCCTTTATACCAGTTCTACTCCTATTTCCTAAGAAGTATTACCTGTACTTATATCTAGTCCAAAGATATATTGAATCTTAAAATAAAGAAAACCAGCCTTAGAAGATGCATTCTCCCAGGCAGTGGGATTACTATGTCTTTCATAAGTAATTTGACATTTCTCAGTGCTCAACGGGATTAAGCATACATGATTAAGAATATGAATCTCTTAGGTATAATACCATTTCCCAATTATCCTTTGTTTCAAAGAACCCCACCGTCAGAAACATGTCTTGAGATAACTAACATTGAGCTTGGCATTCAGTTATTCCATGGATAGTTATACTGACATTCCTGTGGGCAAATGAAGGAATTCATTTCCGTCAGAACTTATTCCAAGGCAGAGAAAGCACAGCCTTGGCCATGATACAAGGAACTCATATCCAGGTAAACAGCTTATCCTTAGTGTTCTGATTGTTGTCAGATGTTGTGCTCAACTGCAGTGGCAGCCAGGTCAGCCTTTGAAAGTAGTTAAACCATATGTGACTCTCATCTAAGCCATATTTTACATGGACCCATGCACATTCTTTGTGGATTGCCATTATAACAAAAACAGAAACCACACAAACAAACAAACCAACAAAAATCCTTTAAATATTTGTCACTGGCTTGATTATCTGTACAGCATAGTAAATAAAACAAAGCAAAAAGTTTAAAGTCCTATTAGGTAGCAACCACAAGATTTATATTATTATAATAATCAGTAGTATGAATAGAGCCCAAATGCCTACTGAGCATGTAGCACTACAACTGGAAAAGCAAGCATGTTTTGTTTATTAGGGCTATTCTTTTCGGGATATTAAAAATAAAGAGGCCCATTATTATCTGGTTTCTATCAGAAGTCAGATGAAAAGAGGTCAATAAGTAAAGAGTTTAAAGATCGCTAAACTAACTTTCCTAGGTCATAATGGGCCAAGATGTCTGAAATAAACACAAAATAAAAATGAATAAATAAAACTTTGGGAATATTTCTTTAACATTTACCCCTGTGTAAGAGAGAATTATGAGTCAGGATATTGCCTTTTTAAATTCCCATAGGAAAGCATTGAAGCAAACACACATTTTCTGTAGAAGAGAGTCAATTTGATGAGAGTTAAATCTGTTTGTCCTGGAAGCTCATTTCCTTTATCACTATTAGAGGCTTAACAGATACTGAATCAGCCTGCAGACAGGAAAGATATTTAACTGATACAGGCAGATTTGTCAGGTCATATGCCCTCTCTTCCTTCAGATCAACCCACACATGTGGAATGTGGTAGGGGAAGGCATTCACCATATACCTTGGAATGTTACTGACAGGCAGGCCATCCTGCCAGCTGAGATAGGTCCATTTTCTGGAAACTTGAACATAGGGTGCACAGACCAACTTGTCTTGTAAAGTAGTAGGAGTCTATGGTACCCAGTGGTCTTTTTAGCTAGGTTTCTTATAGTTATTTCTCCAATTTCCACATTATACATGTTAGTAGTGTGGTCCCCTAATTCATTGCACAATGTGGTAAACAGATCCATAGTTCTGTTTTAGTAAAATGATCATTTCAAACTTCCCTCCCCAGGACATAGTTTCCTTCCTATTTTATTAGCATCTCAGGAGATTCCCCTTGGCTAGTCTCCTACATATGGTAAATTCGGTAATTGCACCAAAAAATAAGGGGTTGTTGATTTCAGCAATTGTGTTTTGATCAATTGCCAAGCAATTAACAAGATAATGTGAATAGATACACATTAACACTGGCATAAGTTTGTATGTCATTATTCTTACTGGAGACATCGTTTAACCCATATGGATGGTTTATAATTTAGGTCTTGGCACTTACTCTGTAAAGACTTCATGTAACTAGCTTACATTTTCCTCATTTGAATATTGGACTTGCTTTCCCATTATGGATCAATATTCTTAGCATGTAGGAGCTCAACACTGGAGCAACTAGAGTTGCTACTAGAATGTGTAAAATACCAGAAAGTAGATTGTGACATCTTTGAGTTTTGGGTTTATAATATAGAGCATGGTGATATCTAAGACATGGTAAGCACAAGGTAAAGTTTATAACTGAATGAATAAAATTATCTTTGCAAGCTTTTTTCAGTTTAAACTTCTTTATTATTATTTATTCATTTTATATATGCATAAGAGGAATGTATTTTGACATATTGTACAAAAATTGAGTGTAGTTTATTCTAATTAGTATCTCATTTTTTTGGTTACATGTGATGTGGAGTTTCACTGGTCATATATCCATACTCCCATGTTCATATATGAATACATAACCAATAAGTTTTACTTTTAAAATTTGTTACGTTTTGAGAATTTATAAAGAACAAATTGAATTACAGGTGCACAGAGGACTAAGATGATTAAAGAGTCATATTAATTATTTTAACCTAAGAGCATTTATAAACTTGAAAACATGTCTGAGTGACATGCCATAATAAGGTTCACTTAATGAACAACATTTGTGGAGACTAAAAATAAATTTTAATCAATGGTGTTATACTCATTTTTAAGCTTTCAGTTTTAAATTGCTTAAATTATGATTTTTGAGAAAATTTCAAAGAAATAATCAGTACATCACAGAAGTAGCATACAGTGTATGTGTACTTGGGAATAGGAAAATCTTAATTCAAGTATTTGGTCATGTATATTAATGTGTATGGCTTTAGGCAAATAGCTTAAGTTTATGAATAATCAGTTTTTCCTTTTGTAATATGAAAATATCAATGTACAGCTATTTTCTCAAAGAATTTTTAAGAAGATGTAAGGCATGCATATGAAACTGTTAGCATAACACATAAAATGCAGATGGTCTGATAAATATAGGATATTATTACTAAATAAATTCTGTAACAATACATTAACAACTTTCTGGTAAATATACATATTCAAAGGATGACATCAGAATTTTATCTTTCAAAAATAATCTTACTGAAAACAATGTTTTCAAAGTAACTACTAATTTTTTCTTTTATTTTTCCTAGAAAACAACAGGAGAACATGTATTAGGTTGCACACACTTTAAAAAATTGAAATAAAAATGAGTAAAGAGAAGTAGTATTTATAACGTCACAACATCTATAAGCATATATTTCAATGAAAAGCTGCAAACTAACTCACCACATATAAAAACAGTTAAAGCTTGTATAATGTCATCAGAATGAGAAGTGTAAATTCTTTAAAAATATGTAGAATGTAAAATACTCTTAAATCTTGTGAATTAAAATAGAAAAAGTCCAATATAACATTTTATAAACAACTCATCCCAAAACATATGTATGTATATGTGCATATACATGTTAGAGTTATTACAGTATTTCCAATGCTTTCTCTCTCTCTCGTGTGCATGTGCGCACACACATACACACACAGAGTGAAAAGAGATTTGTAAACTTTATAATAATTATAGAAAGCTATATGTATAGATTTGAATTAGTGATTGTTTTTCTTCTGATTTTTATCTTTCCATATTAAAAAGGTTGTTGGTTTGTAATTCCATAAGATACAGGCACCATAATAAGTCATTATCAACATAATGTGAAAATTACTATTTGTGTACAAATATATTCAGTGCATACTAGAGAAATTCATTAGTCATACTGAAAAAAACTACAACTATCTCACTAGTTTCATGAAAAATAATACATTAATTTGCAGTCTACATCAACCAATCAATAAAAATGTGTTTGAATGAAAATATAAATGCAATTTATCTTTATAAAATAATGATGTATGTGTGAACATAAATGATTTTTCTCTAATGCCAGTAAGATTTTCTCTTGAGATTCACCTATATTCAATATTGTTCTATTGTTTTGTTATTATTGTCTAATCCAAAATCCAAGTCCAGTTGTCATTTCTCCACCTCCAAACTAATGCATGTACACTGTAACAAAGGATTTACACATAGAACTTATTCAATTATCTGATATAACATTTTATACTCTGATATAATTTTTTATACATTGTTCACTATTTAAACACATAAGATTAGTTTCTCTATGGATTCAATACAAAGCATACATTGAAATGGTCCAGAGTGCTACAAAGACTATCACATTGCAAATTAAAATCAGATAATATTTTCCATAAAAAGCATCAAATCAGTTGACAAAACAAAAACAAAAACTAACATGCTCATTAGCTTCTACTTTTAGAAATCAAACATTTCAGGATTTTCTTTTTTTTTTTTTGAAGTATTTATTTTTTAGTTGGACACAATATTTTTATTTATTTATCTTTATGTGGTGCCTGAGGATTGAACCCAGGGCCTCGCATGTGCTAGCCGAGCGCTATACCACTGAGCCACAACCCCAGTCCCAGGATTTTCTTATTTATAATACATTAATATCCACATTGTATATTCCACTACCCAAATTTTGTACAAACTTAGTATTTGCTTTTGGTGTAATTTAATTATTTAATTTTATCTATGTATGCATTTAGAAGCAAACATTAAACAATTTCAGATCAGTAAAATGAGAATAGATTTTAAAACTTTACAAATTGAAAATGGTTAAGATTATTATATGTATGTGTATCTATAGAATCATGTGTATTTCATACTAACGCAGAATTAAAAGAGATACAGAAATGTCCGTGAATAAATTATATTATATTTGGAATGATGAAAGAGGAATAAAAAATGTTTTGTAGAATCATGATGGCATTTCAAAGAGAGAAAATGAAGAGAAATAATGTACAAAAACACTTATAGTGAACAGTGATTGTCATAGATCCAAAAAAAGAATTTAGATTAAATACAGTGAACTACAAATCTAATATCTTTGAGGCAGATAAATTGAGTAGCATAAGTGTGTTTTTTTTTTTTTAAACTTGACATGATGTTTGTAAAGTTTAAATAACATGCAGTATGGTAAGAGTTCACTATATGAAAGTGTACTGGAAAAAATGATTAAGTTTCAAAATTTTCAGCAAGATAGAAGGACTTTGTCAATATAGCAGCAGACACTTACTTGGAGGCTTAAAAAGGTAAACAAAAGACTATAATAACTAAACACCATTAATTAGAAATTCTGATAAAATAGAAGAAATTCTGGCAACACAGGTCTAGGAGAAGTTTGAGTTCACAACTTGTTATTCATAGTTACTGCCTTGGGTAACCCTGCAGAGCAGAAGCCTGAGTTGGAAAACCAGCTGACACTGGAAGTACTGACCAAGGTACATTGACCAGATCAATTTGATGTTTCCCTAGCACGATGAGTGTAAGGACAGATTTTTTTTTCTTACCCACTTGAGAGTACTGATTTGTGATGCCACTTATTTCATATTCTAAATTCATTTATGCCTTTGAATTTATTTCTAGGCAACATATTTGTTCTGTTGCTTATAGTGAAGGACCTCAAGACCCCAGGCCCAACATTAGGAAAACTAACCCCTGTGCCCTGAAGCTGCAAGATGTTCCCTTACACAACCCCCATGTCAAAACCCCACCAGCTGCAGGTAGCACTTCAAGTCTCGCACAATGTTACCACAAGATGTTCCATAGAGATAACCCCGGAAGGGCCAAACTTAAGCAAACATGGTAAAAACAGGAACTAAAAGGACAGGGTGCAATTTTATGGTTTTTCCGAGAACATAAAGTGGAAAAACAAGTTTGCCCCCCGGGTGACCAAGAGGCTGGATTCAGAGGAACCAATAGAATAGCTGTTGCTGGGCTAAGCTAGAAACTAACCCCCTGCTCCCTATAAAAGATCTGTACCCCAAAGCCCGGTGTGCCAGTTCACCTAAGCTCCGGCTGAGGTGTTGCTGAGCACCCGCAGGCGCCTGTGTATCAATAAACTTGCCTCTTGCTTTTGCAGCCAGTGTCTCTCTCGCGTGGTCCTTTCCGGGTTTGGGATCTGTGGATCTTTCATTTTGGAGGTCCCACCAAGATACCCGATCCCAGTTCCGATCCAGATCCCTGTCCGGNTCTTAATGAATGTTACTATGCAACTACCAAGTTAATAGTATCTTCATTAAATAAATGTTTATAATTTTCACACTCTGTACAACTTATTAGAGAAAGATTCATCGTACAAATATAAAAGCCAGCAAGGCCCTCAATTCAATTTCCAGCACCTGACACCAAAAAATGAAAAGCCAATCTTCAATAATTTTGTAAATGTTTATTACCTTGGTGTTTATAGGCAACCTTTTTTATTCGTTATAACTATGGTGCATTTAAATACTGATATGCTTAAAGAAAACCCAACATTGGTGTTGTACTTTTTCTTCCTTCTCCTCCTTCTTCATCTTCTATTTTTTTTAATGTGTGTGTCTGTTTGTGTGTGTGTTGGCGGTGGGGGAAGGGTGTATGTGTTGCTGGACATGAAACCCAGGGCTTCATGCCTGCAGGGCAAGCCCTCTATCAGTAAGTTGCATTCACAATCCTTTGTTTGCTTACACTACCTGAAATGAATTTAATCAAACATTATGCCTTTGAATTTATTTCTAGGCAACATATTTGTTCTGTTGCTTATAGTGAAGGACCTCAAGACCCCAGGCCCAACATTAGGAAAACTAACCCCTGTGCCCTGAAGCTGCAAGATGTTCCCTTACACAACCCCCATGTCAAAACCCCACCAGCTGCAGGTAGCACTTCAAGTCTCGCACAATGTTACCACAAGATGTTCCATAGAGATAACCCCGGAAGGGCCAAACTTAAGCAAACATGGTAAAAACAGGAACTAAAAGGACAGGGTGCAATTTTATGGTTTTTCCGAGAACATAAAGTGGAAAAACAAGTTTGCCCCCCGGGTGACCAAGAGGCTGGATTCAGAGGAACCAATAGAATAGCTGTTGCTGGGCTAAGCTAGAAACTAACCCCCTGCTCCCTATAAAAGATCTGTACCCCAAAGCCCGGTGTGCCAGTTCACCTAAGCTCCGGCTGAGGTGTTGCTGAGCACCCGCAGGCGCCTGTGTATCAATAAACTTGCCTCTTGCTTTTGCAGCCAGTGTCTCTCTCGCGTGGTCCTTTCCGGGTTTGGGATCTGTGGATCTTTCAATAGTGTATTTATGGGCTAGAATGACATGATTTAATCATTGATGCTTTATCATAAATTTCAATAACTGGAAGCGCACAGCCTTGTTCATTATATTTATTCATTAGAGTTGCCCTGGATATACATATTTGTTTAAAAGACCAAATGAATTTTAGATTCATATTTTCTAATTCTGGGTAAAATTAACATAATAATATATTGAATGTAGACATAGTACATTTAAAATTGAATTTAAGATTATTTGACTTAACATGATTTTGAGTTTTTGTAACCATTTTTCTTTGCAATTGTCCAAGGCAAAGTTGTGCAACTAACACAAAGTTATTTCTGTGTGTTAACACTTCAAGGACATTTGAAAATGTGTTTCCTATAGTTACTGCACATTCTTGCCTGATTTATTCTCAGATATTGGATCATTTTTATTGCTGAAGCAAAATTTATCTTTATTCCATTATACCCTTTCACAATTTTTATGTCTGACAACTTGTATTTTCAAATTAGTTTTGTAGATTATTGTGTGTGTATTTTTTAAAATTTTTTTCCGGATTTTTAGTATAACTCACTCATAATTTTATTCAACAAATATTTAATGAGTATTATTTACTAAATTATTATAGTGTATCAGTAAGTAAATTAATCAAATATTCTTTTGTTCATCTTACTTTCATTCTTTTGTTGAATCTTACTTTCTAGTAATGCAATGTGTGGAAAATATTATGCAGATTTTATATTTTAGGAGCATACATTTTTAACTATGAAAAGCCATAATTCAGAATGACAAATAGAAAATAAAAATAGTTGCTATATTGGAAAGACAGAGGAAAATATTAAAAGGGAAAATTATGCATATGTGTATTTATCTGTGTTTGTAATGTTTCAATTATTGCAATATGGCTATTTGGATATAAACCCTTAGAAATTTGAAGTACAATTTCTATGGTATACTGTTTGAGTAATTTGACAACAAATTACTAAAGAGTTTGAGGATTTAAATGACTTTATATGAAAGTATTTTGAGTGATTTTTCCCCATTATAAATGTTCATAAGTATCTTTTCTGCCCCATTTATTTCTAAATAAAATAAATGTTAAAAAAAACAAACAGATAATACTTTATTTACAAATATAAATGAAATTCTTATAGGTTTATATGTATAAATGTTACATTTGTTAGTCATCCTTTTGTAACTGTGACCAAATAACCTGAAAAGAACAGTTTAGAGGAGGAAAATTTAGTTTGAATGCATAATTTCAAAGGCTCTGTGATTTTATTGTTTTGGGCCCAAGGTGATGGTGGAACATCATGGAAAACTGCTTACTTCATGGAAGCTGATGAAGCAGAGAGAGTGAGGAGCCAAGTGCAAGATGTAATCCTCAGGAGCATGCTCACCATCACCTACTTCCTCCAGCCATGTCCTCTTGCCTAGTTACCATCCAGTAGTCTCTTCACATTCTTAATCCATAGTTCCTCTGAAATATTACTATCAATTCATGAATGAAATCAATGGTTTTGATAAAAATAAATGTATCCATAATATAATATTATGGATACATTTATTATACATAATATTCAAAGTTGAACAGAATACAAAGAATCACAACAAAAACTTATCAAGTTATGTGAGATATGTTTTGGGGAACTAAAATATTGAAACAATATGAATATGTGCACAATTAAATTTTCAATGGGAGAACTTATATATGTTTATTAGCCTAGGATGTGCAATTTAACAGTCAAGCAGATATTTTCAGCTCTTATTTATGTATTTTTCCAGAAAAATGCAAAAAATAATGCCTGTGTTTTATTCATTGTATACTAGTATATGATTTGAAATAATCATTTACTATCTCATCACAAACAGAAGGAAGAATATTATGATAATAAGTATCCCCTCATGTACAGTAAAATTCCCATACAAAATTTAGGACAGAATGAGATATAAAATAGATATTTGATTAGCAAATCAAGATCCCCAAGGCTGCAGTTTATTTATCCAGCCACATGCTGCAGTCAAGGTTGTTGATGTTCATATGCAATGAGTACACTCCACGCCATAAGGCCTGAGTTTGGCTGGAACACATGATAGCCATTAAAACCTTTTTTATAAATCTATAACTGGCACAAAATGTGCACTTAAAGAGAACAAGTAGTCTATTTAGTGGCTCTCTCCTGTGCCCATGTCATAATCTCTATGTTCTAAATGTTAATCCATTCACCAAATGGTGAAGCAAGATAAACTAATATGAGAAAGACTGTTCATGGAAAAAGAGAACATTTTTTCTTGAATTTTTTTCTTATGTTTGGGTGTTTGTATCTCTCTTCATATACAATGTATTTGCTCCCTTTGCACATCTACTTACAAAGTGCCCCAAGTGCATAATAGGGAATCTGATTGTCCCCCCTTTTAGAGTGATAGGGCAGATGATGGTAGAGATTTTGTCTCTGCCATTAAAAAAAAAAGTTACCTTTTTCCTCACATATAACTAAATAGTTCACATGTATTCTCCTAACTTGTGAAGTTATTTTGGAACAAAGAAATAGAGAATTCAGCTATACAGTACTATTCTATTAATGATGATCCAGAATCATTTACATACGGTAACCAAGAGTATTAGAGTTGCACATTTCCAGATAAAAGCATAGCCAAAATAATTATTTTAAGCACCAAATGTAAAAATTTACCTCTATTCCAAGCATTTTTAAAAGATGGGCTTATACTATACTGTACATTTCAAAATCATTAGGAGAATAAATTTCAAATGTTCTCACCACAGAGACTATATATATATATATATATACATATATATATATATATATATATGCATATATATATATGTATATATATATACTGTATAGATAAATACACTGTGATTATAAATCCTTACATCACTTTGTACCTCATAAATGTATAAAATTATGATTTTTAAATTTATAATAAAAATAATAAAATCATAAATAATTACAGTGCAGTAAAGCAAAAAAAAACTGCTTCAATACAATCAAAGAAAACCTTCAATGCTGTACAGAAATTAAGTTACACAGAAACGCATTAGGCTAAAATCACACATAGAATTTTCTAAAACAGGTGTTGAGATGTAGCTAGTGCAAAGGATTTATTAGTAATTAACACTTTTAAAAGTAAGGAGGGCAAACCATTAGGCATAAGAGGTTAAATGCTTGTTGATGAATGCTCAGTTGAGCATTGGTCATTATGATATGACATTGTAGAGTATCATTCATTACATTTATCCTGACCTGCACAAGAATTTCTTGGCTTTGTGACACCTTCTCACTCAGTCACTCCAGATAAGTTATTCAAGAAGCTTGTGATAAGCAACAAAGTGATCCTGTGTACTTGAGGCAGATTCTGAGAATTTGAGTACTCTAAGTTTTCTACTGAAAGTTTTTCTCTATAGGAGATAGAGAGCAGAAACTTTTGTCAGTGATCACTCCTCTGAAACTAATATATATATTTCTATATATGTCTTGGTACAGCTAGTCCAGGATTACTTAATTATTCCTACTGAGAGAAAACTTGGAAGCCTAGCTAATGGGGAGAAAATAAGATCCTGTCACTTTAGTTAGTCTCAAGGATGATGAGTATGCATCCTTTCCTTTCTTTATCATCTATTTCTGATTCTCTTTGCCTCTGCTTATCTTAGTGGCTAGTTTATGTGCTATATTGTTTATAGCACAGTTATTGTTGAATTCTTTTGCACATATATTTATCACAGACGTTGAATGTACCTCAGTATAATAAAGTTGCATATGAAAAACCCATAGCTGACATCATAATGAATAAGGAAAGACTGAAAGCATTTCCTTTACAGTCGAAAATAAGACGAGAGTGTTCTCTTCCCACTGGTATCTAGTGTAGAACTAGAAATTTTAGTTACAACATTTAAATAAGAAAAATAGATAAAAGAGATACAAACAAGAAAGAGAAAATCAAAGTTTCCCTGTTTGCTGATGATATGCAATTAAACTTAGAAAACCCCAATGCCTCCTTCAAAAGATTCTTAGAACATATTAAAATAATTAAACAACATATCAGGGTACAAAATCAACATACAAAAATAAGTAGATTTTTTAGACAACAATAATGAGCTAACTGAGAAATAAATCAGAAAAACAATCCCAATCATAGGTCTCAAAAAAAGTCTAGGAATAAACCTACCAAGGAAGGGAAAAATCTCTACAATGACAATTACACATGCTAAAGAAATAAATTGAAGAGGATATCAGGAGATGGAAAGACCTTCCCGGATCTTGGTTTGGGGAGCATCAAAATTATTAAAAGGCTATTTTACACAAAGTTATCTACATATTCAATCCAATCACTATCTAAAAAAACAATGATGTTCTTCACAGAACTAGAAAAAAACTAAAATTGATATGGAAGCACAAAAGACTTCAAATAACCAAAGCGATTCTTAGGGGGAAATTAATACAAGCAATGTTAGAAGAATCCTAGAGCCTGATTTCAAAACACAATATGAGCCATAGTAACAATAACAGCATGGATTGGCATAAAACAAACATGTAGACCAATGGAACAGAATAGAGGACTGGTAAATAAACCTATGTATCTATAGCCAACTGATACCAAAGGTGCCAAAAATATATTGGAGAAAAGACAGTCTCTTTGGGAAATTGAGCTGGAAAAATTGATGTACACATGTAGCAAATTAAAACTAGATCCCAATTTTTCACCCTATGAAAAAACTAACTCAAAAAGTATTGAAGAATTTAATAAAATCTTCAAACTTAGCATAATTCTCCAACTCCATTCATTTACCTGCTTTTGATTACTGAAGTTCCTTAGATTTTTCTGGGATTTAGAAATCCCAGAAATATGTCTATATTATTAAACC
The DNA here is from genome assembly GCF_001458135.2 of Marmota marmota marmota. Classification (NCBI taxonomy): domain Eukaryota; kingdom Metazoa; phylum Chordata; class Mammalia; order Rodentia; family Sciuridae; genus Marmota; species Marmota marmota. Next base: position 19,874,833 of record NW_025999932.1, read on the forward strand.
AGTTCTTAAAGTATTCTATTAAACCCATTTCAGGGAATATTTTGTTTTTCCACTTAAAATGTATCCATCTACTTTTTTCTAACCCCACTTGCCTAGTGCTTGTGGCCTTGCTTCCCTGGGCAAGCACAGTCACTTTAGTGAGTATCTCTCCTGTTATGCCTCCTTATTTGTAATAAATTATCTAGATTATATTTTGAATTATTATTTTATGATACAAATTATATAATATCATGATCTTCTTTTATACCCTTCATTGATTTTCCAGGGCAACATCTTCTCATGACTTAAAAATGTCCTGAGAAATATTTTCTGCCTATCTTTTCAAATAACCATGTGTCACCTGAACTCCATCTGTGATGGATTGAATTATTTAAATGTACTGCTTCATCTTTTCTTTATAAAAAATAAAATTGTTTTCACTCCCTTAGTGTTGAACTCAACTTTGTGTTTTGGGTTAGGCAGGAGGCTTGTTATAAGATGTGGCATGAACACACACAGGATTTCAAGAAGTTTTAAGATGCCTTACATGATTGGGTTCAGTCTTTTGTTACTGCCTTTGGAAATGAGAAGAGCAGTTCCACTCAGTGCTATTCCTTCAGCTTGGGTCCCAAAGGAGAGCACACACAAAGAAAACAGGATAGAGCAAATCTTTAGCTTAGATGGGCCACCAATATGCAATCTAAATTTAAATTATATTCAACTCTGTAAGAAATATTTGTTGTAAACAAGTGGGAATTTTCATTTGTAATCTCAGCAAAATTGATCAAGGCACTCTATTCCTTACATTCAAATTTCATTATTTCTCTATTACTTCTTACCCAACTCTTCACATTTGACCATCATTAGACATCTGTTTTTGTATTTTGCTCGTTCACTCTTTACAGTTTATGCTCTTAAAGTCTCAGAATAAAATATAACTTCACCAAGGTACCAAAAGATTACAATAGCATATTCATTTACTTCCAACAATAACAGTATATGACAAGTTAAGTATATTTAATTGTTTTGTTTATTATATCTTCTGTGACATGAGGGCAAATAGTTTCTCTTCTAGTCTTTGAAGTCTTACAGGTAGGATACACTTAGGAGTATATGGTAAAACAATTGGATATGAAATTAGGCATTTCCCACCACTCAAGATGGTTCAAATCAGAATGTCTACTGAGGACTGAATTGGAGCAAATTATATTCCATGCTTGTATAATTATGTCAAAATGAACCCTAATGGTATATACAATTATAATGAATTTTATAATTAATTCATTAAAAATATTAAAAATATGATATAATAAATAACCCAGCTAATATTATTCAAGCGATATGTAACTTTTTTCCTTTTCTCTGTGGACCAGCAAGTATAGACACTTCCTATTGCACTTGGTAGTGTCCTTAATGTCAGCATTTTGATTCCCTTATATGTTGGGAACTTTATGTTCAGCATAATCCAATAGTTGAAGCTTCATACAAAGTTATCATTTGTCTTTGATTTCTAGTTACAACCATTTTTCTTATATATTTTGAGTACAGATCATCTTAGAGTCAATTCTTAAGGGTCATTGCCTGTATTTCTATAAGCTTTATTTCCTTTTCACCCTTGCTATTTTGTCCAATGTTCTTTTCTAAAATATAGAAAGCTCCTTTCATCACTGATCTCTTATATTTTCCTCTCTTGATCTACTGCTACCAACTTCCATGTTCTGATAACCAGCTCCTTTTGGGATGAGTTGCAGTGACAGAGTTGCAAATTCCTAAAACTAGGCAACTATTTTCTTTAAAAAAAAAAAAAAACAAAACAGCTTCTTATGTCTAAATGTACAGTCATTATAGGGAATTGGGCTGGCATGATTTCCAAGACTATCATACCCAATGCAAAAACTACTCCTTTCTTTGAAACCAATATAGTTTCACAAGAGCCATTCTTAGAAATCTACACCCTGATTGTTGATAAACTTGTTTTATTTTGTGTGTGTTGTTCTTAGATCTTCTTCACATCACTTGACGTGAACAGCTACATATCCATCTGATATGTTTCTTAACATTGCATATGAACTAAGAAATTCCCTTTTTCTTCCCCTGTAGAAACCTTGTCTACTGGGAATATTAAAAAAACCTCTAGGGGGCAGTGTTGCCTAACACCACTGAGCCAGAATGGTACCTCAGTACTGACCCAACCAAGACATTTTAATATAGGATAAATGTCTTATGAGTAGGATATAATTAGTAGGTTCAAAAATACTTGAATACCAATGACTTAAAATATTAAATTAAAACTACATGATTATAGTACATGGTACTTTTGAATGAACCCATACAAACATTAAATCAGAAAATGTCAATAAAAAATTCTCATTATCTAATTTTCATGATTTCTCAATATCCAATGAACTACAATAAACTTACAAATGATTTTAATTTACAGTATATGATTTTAGAAAATAACATGCTTGACCTACAATGCCTGGGTTTACTCAAAACATTTAATATTGTCGGACTTTTATAAAATAAATTTATTTATATAAAATATTTCAAAACATAAAATTATTTGTCACTTTTAATAAAGCCTCTGTTACAAAAAAATGTGCATATTATGGGGAAACATAAGAATTTGTGCTAAATTAAATATTTTCTTTAGGTAAAAGGGCAAAATAGTTCGCATGTCATACAACATAAAGATTTCTTTAATGTAAAATGTACAATGACTTCACACAATTTTGTTATTAATCTATTTCTATGTATTTATTTAGTTTTCAGTACATCTTTTTAAAAATTGTATAACAATAATTTCTAGTGAGCTAGCACTTAAATATAATTAAAATAAATTAAAAATGTAATTATAAGCTGAAAAAGAAATTAAAGGATGCAAAATATTGATTCTGACTTTCTTAATTCAGCTAGAATTATGCCTGTTTTACTTAAACAGCTCCAGGTTGATTTCATTTTACTATTGTTCATTCTAGAAAGAAACAAAACAAAATAAAATAATCACCAATTCCCTCATTTCTTAACACTGTCGAATAAATTCCCTGTAATTACTTGTCTCAGAGTTTATATCTGAAGAAATCTATCCTGAGGCAGTAGATGACACTTGTAGCATCCATATATGGTTTAGAAGACATTAAAAGAAGAAATAAACACTAAGGAAAGTTAGTTCCAATTTTTTTTAAAAAAGTTTAAAAAAATCACCTCTTTTGTATGAAGATTCATGAATAAAGAGAACCTTTTAAATTTTATTCAGTTTCCCTTTGTAATGATAATTTAGTTACTGGAATACAGTAGGTAAGTGACAAAAATCTTATTTTTTTTGCACTAGTTGTGTTCAAACAGTATTAATGCAAATACTTTCTTATAACTATTAATCATTAAAGAAATGCTAAAGCTTAAAGCAAAAAATGGATCAGTTTTTAGCATTGCATATATTACCTGCAGCTTTTCTCTAATTAATGAATGGAAATATTATCAATATTTAAATATTATCATTTCAGAGAGATCCACATTTGTCAGTTTCACAAAAATTTATTGCTCCCACTCACCCCATCTATGTGCTTAAGCTGAGTGATAATGGTTACAATGTGTTTTCCACTGGCTTATGGTACTCCTTCTCTAGACATTGCTAAGAAGTTTTACAATTGCTAATACCGTTTTATTTTTTGCCAATAACAAAAGGAAACTCTTAGCATACACTCTTTTTTTGATTTGAATGTTATGAGGTCCTTCATGATATAGGGGTTTAAATTCTTCTATGTGCTATTATCTAGCATAATGTAGGAGATTGATTGATTGATATTCTCTGATATTTTCAAGGTTTTATCTACAAAAGCTTTAAAAATGAGTATTTCTAGATTTATTCAGAAAAAAAATCTTTTTTGGCATTCAGATCCTCTTTTGACATTCAATTGATACTAATTTGAGAATCTAATTTTTAAATATTTCCATGACAATTTAAATGTTAAACCACTTTTAGAAAAACAGTTAAATTTAAATGTGAACCTGTTGCATGATGCTTGTAGGAATTTTAAATTTTCAAACATTTGTCCTAATTTTAAAAAAAATCTTTTTTTTCTATTTTATGTCTTTTTTAGTGCATTGTAGTTATATATAATATCATATTACTGGGGTTTATTTTTTATACAATCATACATTCATGAAATATAGTTAACTTCACTAGGTTCCCAGTACTTCTTCTTTCCTCTCCCTTTCTCCCTCCGTATGTTCCAATTCCTCTATTGCACTGATCATCCTTCTATTTATTTATAACTTTTTCTTTAAATTAGTAATTTATAGAAGTACATAAAGGATTCACTGTGATATAGTCACATAAGTACAAAGTATAATTTGGTCAATTTCAATTTTTCTTCCCTTTTCCAGTCTCTGCTTCCTCCCCCTCAGTCTTCTTTCTCTGCTCCATTGGACTCACCTTCTAGTTTCATGGGACTCACCCTCTCATTTTCCCCTTCTTTTGTTCTCTATCTTTCACATATGAGGGCACTTGACTTTCTGGTTTGGCTTATTTCACTTAGCATTATTTCTTCAGTTTCATCAATTTACCAGCAAATTCAGTAATTTTATTCTCTTTATGGAGGAGTAAAACTGCATCATGTATATGTACCACATTTTCATTATCCATTCATCTTTGAAGGGCACAAAGATATGGTTTCATAGCTTGGCTTTTGTGAATTGAACTGCTATAAATATTGATGTGTCTGTATCACTTTAGTGTGCTGACTTTAGTTCTTTTGGATGAATAACAAGGGATGGAATAGCTGATCATAGTTTTTCGAGGAATCTCTATACTGTGTTTCAGAGTGTTTGTATTAATTCGCAGTCCCATAACCAAAGGATGGTGAATCTTTTCCCCACATCCTCACCATCATTTATCATTATTTGTAATCTTGATGATTACCATTCTAATAGGAGTGAGGGGAAATTTCTGTGTAGTTTTGATTTTCATTTCCCCAATTTCTTTTTTTAATATTTATTTTTTAGTTATAGTTGGACTCAATATCTTTATTTTTATGTGGTGCTGAGGATCGAACCCAGGGCCTCACATGTGCTAGGCGAGTGCTTTATGGTTGAGCCACAATCTCAGCCTCATTTTCCTAATTTCTAGGGATGTGTAACTTTTTTATATATATTTTAGTTGAATTTCATCATTTGAGAAATGTCTGTTTAATTCTTTTGCCAATTTTTTTTTGGGGGGGGTCTTAAGCTTTTTGAGTTCTTTATATATTCTGGATATTAATCCCATGTTAGAGGAACAGTTGCAAAGATTTTCTTTCATTCTGTAAGCTGTCTCTTCATGCTTTTAATTGTTTCTCTTGCTGTGCAGAAGCTTTGTAATTTGATTCTGTCCCACTTATTGATTTTTAGTTTTATTTCTTGTGCTTCAGGGGTCTTGTTAAGGAAGCTGGTGCCTATTCCAATGTGTTGGAGTGTTGAACCTACGTTTTCTTCTAGCAGAGGCAAATTAAGAAACACTTACTTTGGGTCATCAGGAAGTTTTGCTCCCAACTAGAGTGAGAAATTCCTATACCAGAGTGAAATATTGTTGTCTGGTTTAGATCAAGTTATTTAGAAAATAAAATAAGTATGTAATCACATCATTTTTAAAATCAAATATATTTGCCAGCAAAGATAAAGTTATCATATGCTGAAAATAAAAGTATGTGAACAATTGTCTCTGAATTCATTTAATTATGCTCATATTTCACAGCATTAAAATGGCCATCTGTTTATTTCATGCAGAAATGAAGAGAATGTTTACTCTAGCAACTTACACACTATCATAATAAAAAGACAAAGTAGGAAAGAATAAGTCAATATCCACAAAGTAAATGGTGTGAATTCAAACAAAACTTGAGTGGAACAAAAATGGAGATATAGGAGATAAAAAGAAGTCAAATTATAAGTAAACATCAGATAATACACATTTGCCTGCAGCTTATTTATACACTGACAATAGAAGGTGACAATGGTACGTATAATGACATACTTTCATAGGGTATTCATATGTCGGAAAAAACACAGATCTTCCAGCCCCCTAGACCAAACACTATTCCCCTAGCTGCTTAACTGTTGGCTGCCAATAACTCATAGTCAAATCTCATGTACTGACTTTAGCTGAAAAAGCATTCTACATGTAAGGTCCAGCTATTAAGGGGAGTCAAATGAAGCCTTCCTTATCAATATTTAAGAATACCCTGGGTTGTGAGGCAATTTCCTGTGATCGTCTCTCTCATTTCTGTACATCTCATGAGTAGAGGCCTACCGGTGTAAGAACATGGACAGTAGCCTGACTTGGAAAATGGAAATAGGACATCTCTCTGGGGAAAAAAAGACAGAGGTGACTTTGTTAAAAGACTGATAGAGGTAGTATCTTGTTCAGTAACAATTATAGACATGCTTATTGCCATTGTGTTAACTCTCACTTCCAGAGACCATCACTGCTAAAACAACTTACTGTGTACACAGCCATGTGCTTTCTCTCAGTGCACTTCTCCATGGGATTGATGGGAAGTGGTACTGGCATAAGTGTTCTAATGCTCATGATGCTCATGTAACAGAACACTTTTTCTGTGACCCAAGTGTTACATTTCTTCTGCCAAGATCATTAAATCTGGGAGAAAGGAAGTTATTAACATGCACATAGAGTAAAATCTCAGACTCTTCACCATTGTTGATACTTTGAGGGCCATCCCCACTCCAGAGCTCCCTGGGATATGAATGGAGACATTCTTTGAAATCTCATTTTATATAAAATGTTTTCCTACCCAATCCTGGTTCTCTTTTTCTCTTTGCAGTGATATTCTTGAAAGCACTCTTTAATAAAATTCCTACATGTGATAATCTGTTCTAAAGACTTTTTTGAGGAAACCTGGCCTTAATATGTGCCTTGAGTGTTATGATGGAGCCAATTCCATGAGGGAATTTTGAAAATGGATCTCTCCTGCTAGTAGAATGGAAATTGGGATCTTATCACTAATAGCATGAGGTATTTGTACTAATGAAACTATTAAAAATTTTAATGTGGTAAACTTGAGTGGCATAATGCATTGATGGGTGATGAAGCAGAGAGAAGAACCAGCATAAGGTGCATTTAAGGAGACTAGGGAGGGATTGAAGCTATTGCCTTTATGTTTGACATGGAGTTTTAAGTTCACAGACAGGCAGTTAGGAAGAAGATAAGAGCTGGCCCTCAGAGAAAAGACTGGAATCTCTGCTCTTGAAAATATGAGCTTTCCTACAGAAGAATCTGGTACCTCTGTCACAAATTGCAAACACAGTTGGCTTAGGTGTGAGAGGAAGACCAGAATAAGGTGGAACCTTTACAGACATGGATACTATTCCATAACAATGAAGGGAGCCGGCAGATAAATGTCATGTATGAAGTTTAAAACCATCTTTACCACTTTTATGACAGAAAAGAAAATACTAACAAAAATAGGTTGTGTTTTATTTATGGCCTTCAAAAATCATTAAAATGTCCTTTTTGCCCCATTCTAACCATAAACATATAGGGAAGGGAGTTCTGGGAAATAAAGTTCAGTCTAACTAAGTTGATACAACATAAAACCACCATAGGTTAAACATCCAAACCATGTGAAAGGTTCAGGGCAATAGTATTTATTATATAAAGAGTGGAATTTGGTGTCTGCTCTGAGTGTTGCTGAGTATAGTAACAGATGCATAGAAAGAGACTAAATGGCTGAGGATGATTAATCACCAAATTAAAGCCAAATAGGAGAGTTAGAGAGTTTCCTTTGACATGTTTAATGAAATTTTCATCTCAATTAGCCAGAGGGCAATGCAAATAAACTGAGATTAAGACCCAAGAATTAATTATATGGGTAGGAGAGTGCCAGTGAAGGTTGAATTTTTAGTAGGTCAGGGACCTGGTTGGGAAAAACTGAGACCTTGAGACTTCGGATGGAACTCACGATTTTCTTGTACTCTCTGGGCATTCAGAAATAACCCACACTAACCCTGATCTGACAAAGCCTCTGCCTTGAATTCCAATGTATGCCTGCTCAGAATCTTCTCTGATGCCCCTTTCTTCCCCTGGCTGCCAATAGAATAACTTAGGTCAAATCACAATAGAGTAGCATATTAGGGATTTGCTGGGCCAGCTAAGGTAGGAAAATGACTACTACCAATGGCATTACAATAGCCTACAGCAGTCAGGAGGGCGTCAGGATCCTGAGAATCCAAAGGGATCAGATGAAATGGGATACAAAGTTGAAAGTTAGTGATTTTTCAAAACAGGATTACTATCCCAGGATACATGAAGTAAAACCCTGGTAAGGATGAATGCACCATTATTATTTGGCTCATAGCAGCATGGAAAATCACTGGCTTCCATTAAGCAAGATAAAATTGTTTGGTTGAACATTCATGATTTAGCATAGCAGAGAGTGAGGGGATAAACAGCAGGTTTAGAGAAATAAGTTTGGCATATTAAATATACCCTATCTTACCAGAACATGCTTCAGCACACATATGTATATTGAGACTCCAGATGGAACTCATCTTGTAATGGAAAGACATGGCAAATACTATCTTTACAACTTTTAAAAGGAACACACTGTGGAGAGGGACATTACTACTGTTGGGAAGTTGAGAGGTGGCTATTGACCATACAGCAAGGTAGAGGAAATGACATAATGTAACATAACTAAGGTATATTAGTGCAATAGTGATGATAGAATCTCAAATTTATGGCAGTCGGTAGATAATAGCAGCATGAGTTCAAAATATCAATAGCAGCCTGAGTTCAAAATAGACATCAGCAGTAATGTCAGACTGGCAGAGAAGAAGGAACGGGGCTTCTCTTCAAAGAGCACTGATGACTCTTACTAGCATACAAAATTATTAGTGATAAAGATAAATTAAGCAATCTACAGAAATCAGTGTGTTGTAATATTTGATAACTGACTAAACCTCTATGACAAAAACTTCTAAAATAGCCAACTCCAAACCCAAGAACTTGCTGAATCTCGGAGCAAAGGAAGAGTTTAGTAATATCTTAAAGACTTAGAACACAGCAAGGTGATTATTCTCACGACATTGCACTCAATTCTTTATTGTGACACTTGAAAAGGTATTCTGGCCGATGATACTTGATGAGATATACTCAACCATGTAATAGCTTGATATAAATTTGGAGCAGAAATTTTGTTTTCAAAGGGGATCAGCATTGCTCCATGTGCATATAATATGGTTGTTGATTTTTCACCTGTGTTATCTTAACCAGCTAGGTATTCTATATCCTTATGGAACAGGAAGAAAATAAGTAATTTAAGTAAGCACAGGGACAGTAGTATACTACATTTTTGTTCTTATCTCAGAACCTTATCAATTTCTTATGCTATAATAATATAATTGAAGAGATTGTGCCCAACTTTATGATCTTGGAATATTATATAGTCCCCAGAAAGATGGAGTGAGGTGACCATGAACTGAAACCTCTGAAAATATGAACTAAAATGTTTTTTATCTCCTGTAATTTTTCTTGTCAACTATTCTGGTAATGGTGTTGAAAAGTTGACCACCACAGCATATGTGCAAAAGTGGAAAGGGCACTGTTTTTGTAGGCTCATTCCCTCCAGAAGGTGTGTAATAAATCCAATGAAAAATGCATGACTATAGTAAAGGCCACAGAAACACATTCAGACTGTAATGCAAACCACATTCCACTTGGCTCATTAATCTACTAGGTTCTTTAGTGCTAGTGGTATTTTTGATGTAATAATATATTGTGCCTGGGATTTATGAACAATCCCAGGAGAATATTCACACTATGATGTGTGCAGGCATGCTATAGAAAAGAAAGTTTCTAGGGTTACCTTGTTTGGATAGATATTTGATATCTGATCATGAGATAGATGATACGATGACAATGATAACATGGGTTCTCTCTGTCTCACAATGCTATAATATGCTTGCCTGATTAATGTCCGTGGTAGTATTAAAATGATAAAATACTAACTTGAGTTTTATGCATGGTGAGAGATAGGGGATTAATTTCATTTTGCTGCATACAGATTTTCAGTTTTCCCAGCACCATTTGTTGAAGAGGATCTCTTTTCTCCAATATATATTTTTGGTGCCTTTGTCTTGTATGAGATAACTGTATTTATGTGGGTTTCTCTCTGTATCCTTTATTCTGTACCATTGGTCTACAAATCTATTTTGGTGCCACTACTATGCGATTTTTGATACTATTGTTCTGTATTATGGTTTAAGTTCCAGTATAATGATGCCACTTGCTTCACTCTTCTTGCTAAGTATTGCTTTTGCTAGTCTGGGTCTCTTATTTTTTACAATTAATTTCATGAATGCTTTTGTTTTATTATTTTTAAGAATGTCATTGGCATTTTGATTGGAATTGCATTAAATCTATAACTCAACTCAAAGTAGATCAAGAACCTAGGAATTAGACCTGAGACTCTGCAACTAATATAAGAAAATGTAGGCCTAAATCTTCATCATGTTGAATTAAGCCCTGAATTCCTTAATAAGACACCTATAGCACAAGAAACAAAATCAATAATAAGTAAATGGGGTGGATTCAATCTGAAAAACTTCATATTAGCCAATGAAATAATCAGTGAGATGAATAGAGAAACTATAGAATGGGAGCAAATTTTTACTACGTGTACATTAGATAGAGCACTAATCTCTAGGATATATAAAGAACTCAAAAAACTTAACAACAAAGAAACAAATAACCCAATCAGTAAATGGGCCAAGGAACTGAACAGACACTTCTCAGAAGATGTTATACAATCAATAAACAAATGTATGAAAAAATGTTCAACATTTCTAGCATTTAGAGAAGTGTAAATCACAACTACTCAAAGATTTCATTCACTCCAGTCAGAAAGGCAGCTATTAAGAATACAAACAACAATAAGTGTTGGTGAGGATGTGGGGGGAAAGGCACACTCATGCATTGCTGGTGGTATTTCAAATTGTTGCAACCAATCTGGAAAGCAGTATGGATATTCCTTAGAAAACTTGGAATGGAACCACCATTTAATGCAGCTATCCCAGTCCTTGGGTTATACTCAAACAGCATACTACAATGATGCAGCCACATCAATGTTTATAGCAGCACAATTCACAATAGGTAAATTGTGGAAACTAGATTCCCTTCAATAGATGAATGGATAAAGAAACTGTAGTAAATATACACAATGGAATATTACTCTGCATTAAATGAGAATAAAATCATGGAATTTGCAGGAAATGAATGGAGTTGGAGAATATCATGCTAAATGAAGTAAGCCAAGCTCCCCCCAAACCAAAGGCAGGATGTTTTCTCTGATATGTGGATGCTGATCCATAATAGTGGTGGTGAGGAGAAAGGGAGGAATGGAGGAACTTTGGATAGGGCAAAGGGGAGGGAGGGAAAGGGAAGAAGTATGGGGGTAGGAAAGATGGTGGAATTAGATGGACATCATTACTCTAGGTACATGTATGAAAACATGAATGGTTTGACTCTACTTTGTGTACAACCAGAGAAATGAAAAATTGTGCTCTACATGTGTACTATGAATTGAAATGAATTCTGCTGTCATATATAGCAAAAAAATATTTTTTAAATGATAAATCCTGAATCAGGTATAATCAGAGCCTGAGGGTATGAGTAAGCTGAACAAATGTTACTCCAATGACATGTTGTACAATCATATTTACAATGTTGTCTCTCCATCTGCTTGCATCTGTTGGCACATGGTAGTGTCTTATAAGTAATCAAAATGGAGAAGTATGATTCTCTGATAAGTTAGCAGAGATGTTGTTGAATATGTAATTATATTGCACTTAGACCTGCTTAGAGCTACAATGTTGTTGAAATAGCATGACAGAGCAGTGAAAGGAAGCTACTCCAGTCTGAGCTTTGATGATTCTTCTTATCCCATTACTTGTTGGTGAAAAACAGATGGTCTGTGGTCAGAACATCATAGTAAGTGCAAGGGTAGTAGCACATAGCTTGGTTACTCTGTCAGGTGCTAATTAAAAAAAGTTAAAAAAAAAACTAAGGTATGAGGAAAGTAGCGAAAGAGGTTTATGGATTAACTTAACAAATTGGACACAAAATGTGAATAGCTTTGCAATTTCAGGTGAGCATACATAATATACTACCTTAGTTAGTTTATATCAGCTGGTGTCAGTAATCTGACATTCATTATCCATTATCCCAGGCAAATGAAGTAGCTATTGTGATAGGGATTTAAGACTATGCCTGATTGCAATAGAATATATTTCATTTCACCAGTACTGACATAGCTACAGGGTCTGCCAAAAGTCTAATCCACCAACAGGAGAAAATGACCCTCTATCAACCATTTTCTGTGTGGTGCATATAAAATGACATGTGGATTCCTTCATCATATTCCCTCAGTCATATTTTATACTCATTTTTCTTTTCAGTGCATTCCTTGCTTTGAAATGATGTTCAATTGTATTTCCTGTTTAGGATTAAACAGATTATAAGTTCTTAGATAAGAGTTTCAGAAGGAAAAGTAAATCAATATTCACATTATATATGTAGCATCCATGCAAGGTGATTGATAGATAGGTATGATTCTGATATTCTGATAATAAGATATAATTACTTTTTAAACATTTTTCTGAGTTCCAATCTAGGAGGTAATGTTCTATGAAAACTGGGTACCCCATCCTCCTTCCTGTGATGTATACCCAAAACCAGTTAAAAAAAATATGGTGCTTTGTTTGGAATAGGAAGATTATATAGATATTAGAATTAATGGAATAAAAATGACCTTTTGTTGCAATAATTCTAGTAATGTACTCAGGTAATTTGTTTTTCTGGTCTACATAGTTTAAGTTTCTCTGAGTCAATAAAAACTGGTTTCCAAAACAGAATGCTTCTATTAATTAACCTACCTGTGCTCCATTATGCTTTCTTTTCTATTTTAATATTCTCTTTCTTTCTGCCATTTCTCTCAGTTTTTTTTTCCTTTGGGCTCTACTGTTTTTTATTTTTTTCTAACTTCTCGAGTGGGCTGTTTGTTTAAAAATATTTACTCATTTTTCCTTCTATTAAAAGCATGTTAAGCTAGGAATATAATAAATAAAAGTATATAAAACCAGAAGAGGCAAAGGATTCTTTTACATTCATTTTTTAACTTTACAAATTAAAGTTATTTTTAACTTTTTAGAAGTTGTAATGTAGAAACTTTATATAGAATTAAATAAATCTTTTACCCATGCTTCATGAAGGGTAAAGTTTACATACAATTTTTATTCAATTTAACTCCTTTCAAATATATCTCTATTTATTTACTTCTTTTTTCCCCTCTATCTCCATTACTTCTCGCTAGTAAGACTATATATTCAGGATTATTTCATTTCAGTACTAAATACATTTTTATGTTAATTTTCATAATTGTCTGATAGAAAATTCTATGTTTTGGATTCTGATTCTATGCAATCTAATTTTTGAAAGGTAGGATTTCTGGTTGAAAATTATCCTTTGTACATATTTTGAACATTTGACATTTTAATCTTTCCTGGAATTTATTGTTGTAAGGGAGTTTGCCAACAATTTACATTATGATTTTGTATATATTTCTTCCCTCCTTCTCACTGTCTTTCTTTAATGTTGATTTTCTTCCTATAAAACTATTTCTTAAAGTCTATGTGATGAAGTTTTCTACCAGCAGACAATAGAAAAAAACATATATTTCTGCAAGATTAGGACTTAATAAGAATTGTTTTAATAGAAAATGAATACGACTGAAAATTTAATTAGAATTCCAGAGATAAATGTGTTTCTCAATGTAAGTATTCATGTTTCAATTGTGAATGTGAGTGAGGACCATGGAGATACTCCTGAGTTGCAAGACTGGGCATAACAGTCTTATCTTCCACTAGAGCACAGTTATATACATTCTAAGGAGAAGGTCTCAAGACGTTCCCCTTTGTTTTCTCAACTATAATTCATTTTAGTAGAAAACAAAAGTTTCACAGGAAGGGTAGGTGAGGGGCACATGAATCTTTCTCCTATATAACAACCTGGATTCTTATTTCCTGAACCCCTTTCTTATCATACAGACTCTGTGTGTATAGGGTGACATTTCCTCTGGCTCCCATTACATCACCTTAGAAGGGAAAAATGGCACTTGGAGAATTAGCATGATTTTTTTCTATAATTAAATAATAATCTATTCCTTTTCAAATACTAAATGTTCACATTCAGAATAGTGTAACCAAATATTTATATTAAGTATACATGATGTTAATATAGATATTAAGGTAAATAATAAATATAGGTGAATATTTTACAGTATATGTTCTATTATTCTAATAAATCAACACATACATACTATAATTTATGTAATTATATTAATATAATTATTTTATTATGCATACAATAAATTATACTGAAATATATGAATATAAAAATGGATAACTATAAATAAAATAGAATATTCAAACATGAGAAAACACATATTTTGGGGGGGTACAGGTGACTGGACTTAGGAGCACTTGACCACTGAGCCACATCCCCAGCCCTATTTTGTATTTTATTTAAAGACAGAGTCTCACAGAGTTGCTTAGCACCTCACTCTTGATGAGGCTGGCTTTGAACTCACAATCCTTCTGCCTCAGCCTCCAGAGCTAGGATTATAGGTGCATGTCACCATGACTGACAAGATAATACATATATTTTAAACATAAGATTAAATACAAATTCAGCAGTATGAATGAAGATGCTTATTATAATACCTATGTAGATTCAAAATAATATGGATACTATAACATAACATTGACTTAATGTTAATAAATATAGGTTCTAAAAACTATGTGTAGATTTATTTTTATTCATCAAATTCTGTTGAGTTATTTAAATGATTTGGTTGGTACTTGACATTATTTCTGGAAATGTTTCCAAAATTAATTTTTCAAAACAGAATATCCAATTTTTACTTCATTCTTTCAATATCCCAGCTGTATGTGTGTGTATACACATACACATACACATATATATACATATATATATATATATATATATATATACATATACATACACATACATAAACTATATGTATGTATATATTATACTAATATATACATACACTGATTACAGAGTATCCCTCTATATCTTCTCTTTTATATTTTCCATCTCTTTTACTATCTATGTTCTATGTTCACATTTACTCATTTACTTTCCAGTTTGTTAATTCTCTCAACTATTATAACTAAAGTGCAGTATAGCCTTTGTATTGATTCTAATGTTAATTGTCCAATATTTTATTTCTAAAATTATAATGGTTCATTTTTACAAATGCAACAAGTCATTCAACATAGTTTTTGTCTCTCTGTATATAAAACATGTTTTTCTACTTTTAAAACAATAGTCATAATACATTTACATTTCAAATCTTCAAATTTCAAAATCTAGTCTCTCAGTTTTTATTCTGCTAGATTTTTCTTGCCTTGTGTGTTTAGTAACCTTTCACAGTGAGTTGTTAAATTTAATTGGAAATTTATTTGTGATGTTAATTTGAGTCAGACACAATGTAAAGTGCTCAATAAAGAGATCATCAATGTATGTAATTAACCTGTATCCCTCAAGAATCAATTTTATCTAATTTTTTGGATACTTTTACACTGCACAGCTATGTAAAGTCTACATTATGCTTTAATTTTCCAGGGGTGATATTTTGTTATTTTACCCTTTGCTCTCTGGCCAAGCCTAAGGAAATTTTCCAAAATGTTGGTAATTAATTGACATTATATTATCTTAATCTATGAAATGTTTAATCTATGAAATGTGTTACATGGGTAAACTGTTTTATTAAGCACATGCACACTTGTAACAGTGCATTCTACTGTTATTTATTTTTTCTTAAATAAATAACAATAGAATGCATTACAAATCTTATTACATATATACAGCACAATTTTTTATGTCTCTGGTTATATATAAAGTATGTTGAAACCAATTCATGTCTTCATATATGTACTTTGGATAATGATGTCTATCACATTCCACCATCCTTGCTAATCCTCTGCCCCCTCCTTTTCCCTTCCACTCCTCTGCCCTATCTAATATTCATCTACTCCTCCCATGCTTCCCCTCCTTACCCCACTATGAGTCAGCCTCTTTATATCAGAGAAAACTTTTGGCATTTATCGTTTTGGGATCGGCTAACTTCACTTAGCATTATCTTCTCCAATGCCATCCATTTACCTGCAAATGCAATGATTTTATCCTCTTTTATTGCTGAGTAATATTCCATTGTGTAAATATGCCACATTTCTCTTTTATCCATTCATCTACTGAGGGGCATCTGGTTTGGCTCCACAGTTTAGCTATTGTGAATTCTGCTGCTATAAACTTTGTTGTGTCTGTGTCCCTGTAATATGCTGCTTTTTAAGTCCTAGTCTGAGGAGAGGGATAGCTGGGTCAAATGTGGTTCCATTCCCAGATTTCCAAGGAATCTCCATACTGCATTCCATATTGCCTGCACCAATTTGCAGTGCCATCAGCAATGTATGAGTGTACCTTTTTCCCCACATCCTTGCCAACAAATGGTGCTGGGAAAACTGGAAATACATATGCAACAAAATGAAATTAAATACCTATCTCTCACCATGCACAAAACTCAACTCAAAGTGGATCATGGACGTCGGAATTAAAACAGAGACTCTGCCCAGAGACTCTGCATCTAATAGAAGAAAACGTAGGCCCTAAACTTCATCATGTGGGATTAGGCCCCAATTTCCTTAATAAGACTCCTAAAGTGCAAGAATTAAAATCATGAATCAATAAATTGGATGGAATCAAACTAAAAAGTTTCTTCTCAGCAAAGGAAACAATCTGTGAGGTGAACAGAGAGCCTACATCTTGGGAGCAAATTTCTAACCCTCAAACAGATACAGCACTAATCTCTAGGGTAAATAAGAACTCAAAAAGCTAAGCACCAAAAAAAAAAAAAAAAAAAAAAATTACCCAATCATCAAATGGGCCAAGGACCTGAACAGACACTTTTTAGAAGAGGATATACAATCAATCAACAAATATATGAAAAAAGTGTTTATCATCTCTAGCAATTAGAGAAATGCAAATTGAAACTACTGTAAGATATTATCTCACTCCAGTCAGAATNCATATATATATATATATATATATATATATATATATATATATATATTCCTATATGAAATTTTCCTCCTATATTTGATTATTTTCTCCAAAGATTTATTCTTTCAGAAATTCACTAAAATGTGTGAAGGTTGATACCTCCTGGTATTAACTTCATAGTACACACACATTCACTCTTTTTATCATTATAGAATTCATATAGATTTACTGTGGTTGACAGGTATTTAGAAAGTAAACATGTATTCATGTTTAACTTTGGATAGCATTTCATATTTATTATTTAAAATATGGACTATTAAGTCTTCAATACTGAACAGATCACAAGCATTTCTAGAGAGAATTTCTCTTGTCTTGCTTTTGTTATTCTACCTTCTTGGATGCACACTGCCAAAGAGCAGAAACAACACACACACACACACACACACACATTATTTTTCTGTCTTAATTAGAGGTTTTCCAGAAGCCAACTTGACATAATGACTTAAGTTGATATAATTTGAGTAGTGATCTTAGGAAACATTATTCAGGTATTGAGATGTAGGAAAGTAAATGGGAGGTAAGCAATAGAAGATATATTTTTAAACAAATTACCATTACTCATAAATAAACCAATACTAATGAGAGGCCCTGGCAGAAAATTATTCCGTGCAATCCTGTGGGGACACATTTACATTAACTCCCATCAGTTATTCCTTGAGGAGTCCTGCCAGAGAAGTGAAACCTGTGACACACCTGATGAGATACAGTAATGAGCAAAGAAGGGCCTACCAGGTGAAGAATGTCCTCCCATGCAAGTTGATTCTGTTGCTGGTGCAGTTGAAACAGGTTTTGATGTGCTGAATGGAAAGGAATATAATCTCTGAGATTATTATATAACTGGTTTATATCTCACCTCCATCATTAATTATATGTATAACTCAAGTGCAGGCAGCAAGTTCTGCGTTGTGTGAGTAGTTTACCAACGGATCTCACCATTCTTCAAGTTACCTTTCAGTTTCTACAATGTACCTAACACTGTATGAGTTTCTGGGCAGGAAACAATTAATAGTACAGATACAATCAATGTCTCCATGGAACTAAATTTATATAGTGCTTACTATTTTGATAGAAAATTTTATTATTTTGAAAATTAGCTTTATCTCAAATGAAATACATATAAAACATAAACCATCAAAGTATTTGAATAAGATTAAAAATACTTCTTTTGCTATGTAAAAAGGTACATTAGTAAAAATAAACTATGTCTAAGTTTAATAATATGAATGACTTTTTAAATTTTCTATTTAGATATGACATAGTTTTAATTGATGACTTAAGATTTTATATAATACTATAAATATTTTACTAATTTTTCTATCTAGAGCATCAATCCCTAGGCACTCTGTTAAATTTACATTAATGCTTGGTATTCCTACTTTGGATTTTGACCTTTGAGGCCCAAATAACTCTAAATTAGAAAATAAGTAGGGGTCACTAGATTTCAAAGAGTATTCATAACTGCCAGTGAGTAGAAAACTTTAACAAATTTAAACTATGTAAGAGGGCAAAGAGCAGAATATGAAATAAGGGGAAATAAAAAATGCTAATCAGAAGGAAGTATAATGATATAGCATATTATCACTGGTAGAATAACAACACAATAATTAAAGATTATTTAGCTTGGTAAATCAAAATGGAAAGAAGGCAAATGTACATAAAAGGTAAGTACTAAAATAGTGACTATGTGACAACTTTTTCAGCTGAGTGTCACCTAAATCTTAGTTTATGACAGTGTAATACAATGTAATAGTTGACACAAATTAGGTACACTTTGAATTTATTGATACGTTTGCCAACAGTCAGTATTTATGGAGCACTTATTCTATGAAAGGTATTTTTCAAGATGGCTTTGAATAAACATTGAATGACATAAATAAGTTATTTACTTTCTTTCACAAAAAAATAAAAAAATAGTAATTAATAGCTAACAAATGACTAGGCCTGGATACAGATGATATGAGAATGGGTAATGATGGGAGAAAGCTACACAATTATTTTTGGTTACGTAGACAGTGAAGAAACCTCTGAGGACATGATTATTTTACCAAATCCTGAAATGAAATGGGAAGATTTCACAAAGACCCGAGGGAAAAGTTGGCCCATTAAAATGAAGAGCAGATGTCAATACAGGAGACAAAACCATTATGACATATTCAAGATGCAGCAGAAATGATTGTCCAGTTTGAGCAGAGTTAGCAAGTCAGCGATTGCAATGATCTAAAGGAGTGTTTTTGTACCCTGGGTTAGCACCATACTCGTGGGTGAGTATGTTTATGTTTGTTATATTTATCATCTCGTGGATGAGGAATTTTTTGTTTTCTCTACTTCATAGAAATTTCTAGCGTTTTGTAATGTGATTTTTTTTACAAAAAAGAGAAGGCTCAAGATTTGGTTTAAATATGAGTGTTCCCTCTCAAAGCTCCTGTGTTGATGCAAGACTTTTCAGAGGTGAAATGATTAGATTCTGAGAGCTGCAAACCTAATCAGTGGATTAATCCATCTGATGGATTATTAATTTGAAAGGGCTACTCTACTGGCTAGTAACTATAAGCAGGTAGGTGTGTGTAACTAGAAGCGGTGAGTCAATGGAGGTGTGCCCTTCAGGATATTTTGTCCTCCTGGCTTCCTTTTCTGTCTCTCAGCTTCTTGGTTGCCATGAACTGAGCATCATTATTCCTCCATGCCCTCTACCATGATGCTTTGCTTCCCTTTGGGCCCAGAGCAATGGAGTTGGCCACCTGTAGATGAATCTCTGAAGCTGTGAGCCCCAAATACACTTTTCCTCCTGGTCAGGTGTATTGGTCACGGTGAAAAAAACTTAAATAATACAAGAATTGTTCCAAATGTTTAATGAGCAAATAAGTGGATTGAAGTGCCCATTGACAAGAAATAGAACACTTAGGAAGAAGTAAATTTGAGGACCAGTGGAAAAATAGGAAATATTTTTTAGACTTCGTGTTAGGTATCATTGCTGTGTAGCACATTACGATAGCCTAGTGGCTAAAACAACATACATTTATTTTGTCAAAGTTTCTGGGAACAGAAATCCAGGCACTGCTAAGCTTCAGTTTCTCTCACAAATTTTCAATTCCTGAGCTGGCCAGAACCAGGATTTTATTTGATGTGAGACTGGGAAGGAACTGCTTCTAATTTCAATGGCTTTTGGCAGGCTTCCATTTCTTGTGGGCTGTCATATTAAGGAGCTCAGCATCTTACTATTTTTCAGACAAACACCATCCTTAGTTTCCTGTCATTTGCATCTCTGCCTATGTGGTTTGTCACAGCATGCCAGGCAAAATGGCAAAAAAAAAAAAAGAGAGAGAGAGAGATGCTACCAGAAAAATGGAAGTTCTAATATTGTGCAGTAATCACTCCGTTCATTGCTCAGTTCTAAAACAGTCTGACAATTATAGATATTTACTTCAATGGCCTTCTACTCCTTCTACCAAAATACGTAGCAGCTGACACTTGCTGTATAATACATTAACACTAACAAACCACCTGGTTAAGTCTCACAAGAGCCACCTGGTTACGTCTCACAATTTTGATGGATCAGGAATCAAGGCATGCTACGAAGCCTCAGGGTCTTTTGTCTTCAAAGTGCTAGCCAGGGCTTTGGTATCCTATGAGATTCAAATTATGGAGAACTTGCTTCCATGATCATGTAGTGGTTGGCAAGATTCATTTCTTTATGGGAAGTCAACTGGGTGAGTTATTTCTCTCAACTCCTTGCTGGTGATAAGCAATGGCCCCAAAGTATCTTGTTATGTTGGTCTTAATACATGCTCGACTGCTTTATCTAAGGGAGAGAGACAATAAAGAGAGGGAGAGAGGGAGACCGAGGGAGTGTTAGCAGCATTATTTTGAGAGTATTCTACAAAACTGTACATACCAGGTAATACGGACAATTTAGGTAAATCTTAAAATCTGTCTGCCATATATTCATTCAAATATCAAATTGGACATGGGAGTGGCAACATGAACATTGATGGGCAAGAAAACCTAACTGGAATCAATCTAAGAAAGTAGGAGTTAGGAAGAGAGAAATCACCAGCAGAAGCACATTTTCTAAAGCAGAGTTCTTAGATAAAGCAGCCTCAAAATCAGAGAGATGGGGAAAGATAAAACTCATCTTATTTTCACTGGAAAATAGAGCCAAACGAGGTTTTATTTACTTTTTATTTAATTTAAAACAACAAAAATGTTAGGTTTAATTTAAGGTGAAATACATCATGGCATGAGTGTGTAGCAGAATATTATCACTTTATCTTTTTTCTCTGAATTGAAGATGATGCGCAGAAGTTGAAAACAATAGATAAAAATGCTCACATATTCTAAAAATGGAGGAAAACACATTTTGATGTCTGTTCCATCATCCACTCAAAATGAATTTCTATAGTTTTCTGGACATAACTGAATATAACATAGAGAAGCATGACCATTTGTATCTAACCATTCATCTCTTAAGTTATTTGTATTTTTTCCTTAGGCAGATATGTCCCAAACTCATATCCAGGAGATAAAAATGAGCAGAGGCCAAAGTGGTCTACTCTTATGTTTCCTTGCCTTCCAAGATGCTTCACTGGTTCTCCAAAATTCTCCAGGATATTAAATTATAGATAAGAAATAAAATAAAAGAAAATATAAAGATCATGCACATTTACATTTAATTCTTCCTCAATTTACAAAGCTCTCATGTACCGGTTGATGCAACATACAAAATTTCTTTTTTTTTTTGTATCTTTTTTTTTGTACACAATACCTCTATTTTATTTATTTTTATGTGGTGCTGAGGATCGAACCCAGAGCCTTGCACATGCTGGGCGAGTGCTGTACCGCTGAGCCACAACCCCAGTCCCCAAAATTTCTTATTTTTAATTGAGACTTATTTTTATACTCCTCAGGCAGAACTTTGTTTCTATCTCCCATGCTGGGTTTTCTCTACTATTTCCCTATGTATGCAAGTCTCTAAAGAGAATGTCTCCCTATTACCAACACATAAGTACAGTGCTCCAGTAGTTAACCCTATTACTAGTAGATGTTTTCAAGAGCCTTTTAGCATATTTTTCTTCCAAATCACCTAATTTGTTGATGAGAAAGCCCATCATTGTAGCTCCATCAAAAAACCTTGTGTCCCAGAACATCCACACCTGGAGCTTCGGAAGCTGTTCTTACAGTCTGTGCTGGCTCTTAATTTGGAGGCTGGTTATGCCTTGTGTTTTATTTTTGACTTTAAAGTCTTGAACTTTCCAAGCTTCTGCTGAAGTTGAGTTCCTTCAAGGGTAATTCAAATTTATTTCTGCCAGAAGGCCTGGAAGTATTACCAATAGAGAAACATTTCAAACTCAAGTGTTATTTTGAGGTCCATTGTTGTTTTCTGATCAAACATGTAGTATGAATTTGAGCTCCAAGAACACATTGAGGCTGGTTTATGTTTATAAAGTTTTAGTAGAAACATTCTGCAGCACCCAAGGTCAAAACTAGTTACCTGAATTTCCTGGTTACCTCCTTCTATGAGGGGTTGAAGGGAGACATAAAACATGGGACCTTTAAGATGCAACACTGCTGGTTTTTGTATAGTATATTTAAAGATATGGCAAGATTAAAAATAAATCAGCAATACTAAATCATAAAAATAACAAAGCTATATTTAAATAAAATATAATGACTAAAATAAAATATTTAATTATATAAATTAAGAAGTATAAATAAATCATTAAATAGTTCCTGTGATATGTTGGCAAAAAATAAGTTGGATTAACCAAAGAACCTAGGTATCACGTCCACCCTACTGTGGCATGCCATATAGTGTGGGGATTCCTTTGTGTTCTAGCCTCTAATCACTTTCAGCCTCATTGTTTTTATTTATTTATTTTTCCAGACAGAATTTTAGGAGTTCAATGAATGTTTTCTCATTGACTTTTTTTTTACATGCTTACAATATTGCATATGTCACATTACTTTATGAATGTAATTACATTTCTTTCTCCTCATTGAACTGTGAAATATTTGATGACAGTGAAAAAGTCCTACTAATTAATCTGTTATTCCCTAGTAGTATTTAATAATATATAATTTGTACTAAACTCTTTGTGTTTATTAAACTGAATTCTAAAAAAGAGAGAGAGAGAGAGAAAGAAAAAGGGAGAAAGGAGAGAGAAAGGTACAGAGAGTGTTTGAGACTCTTATATCTTAACTCCTTTTCCTGTAACTAGGAGGTGCATGCTGCATGAATCCAATATCTACTTCCCCTCTTCTCCAGGCAAATGTCAGACACCACCTACTTCAACCTTTATTACAGTGAGCTTTGAGACACACAGCTTCTCCCAGGAAGTGTTCCATTCTCCCTTCTAGGTTCAGCAACGTGTGAGCTTCCAACCTGACTCAGGACTAACTACAGGGAAGGAAGACGCCTAAAGTTCATGTCTCTAGATAGAGCTCTGGATGCCTCTGAACTTAAGTTTTTGACAACAGGAACCATTTCTCAACTTTGATTCCTGTGAATTACTTCCAAAATCCTTTGCTATAAAGTCCATAATCAAGATTAATCAAATGTGTGTCCTCCCAGTATGCAGGGCAGAAAGGGCTTTGATTAGTTTTCTCATCCCTTTGTATAACCACAGATCCATTAACTGCCAGAGATAGTCATGTCTCTGGGATCAGATTCACCTTTCCCCCAGGTACTATGCACATGTGAACATTTTTATGGAAACCATTTCATATAAAGCTAAGCTCCACACTAACAGCTCAAACTTCTTTTGTTTATAAAATCCAAGAGATTTGAATTAGATCTGTTGTCAAGAATGAAAAAAAAAAAGAGAGATCTGTATGCAATTGTTGGAAGATAGTGGAAGAAGAGGAAGTTGTTTTCTAAATCATGTTCATTTAGAAAACTGCCTGTAGTAATGGGCATGTTCTTGTATAAAGGGGAGATTTGATGTTACTCAAATTAAAACCAAATGCAAGCAATAAAGCCAAAAATAGTTAAAAAGAAAGGAGCACAGTGCCAAAGTGGCATGATTCAAGAGAATATAATATGTAATATTAATTTTAAAGATTATTGGTTGAATATTGGGTATAGTCTCTTGATTATTTTTATTTATTTAAGAAATTAGAAGTATATAATCATTTATGCTTGTTGAAATATTAGTGCAAATTTTCAGCAAGCATAAATGATTATATACTTCTAATATCACCATGGTATAAAAATAGAAAAAAAAAATTATTAAAAGTGGGGAAGTAAATTGAATAGAGAAATGTAGATTTACCTATAGCACCAAAGGAGAATTTAAAGTCAGTGGTACATATAAGAAGAGTTAGATGATTTGTACTTGTGTGGGTGGAGGGGTTAAATCTGTTTTCTAACCTCATTCAACCTTCTATTTTTGTAGCTACAAACTACATTTCATAATTTCCTCTTGTTGCATAACAAGTAACCATAAATTTAGTGAACTTCAAAGGCATACATTGTCTCACACTTCCTCTTGGACTGAGTAAGGGCACAGCATGGTTGTACCCTCTGCTGAGAAGTCACAATACTGAAATTGAGGTATCAGCTATTCTCTGCTTTCATTATTTAGAACTCTATGTCCTCTTCCAGACTCATTCAGGCTGTTGGCAGAATTATATTCCTTGTACTGTATGAGTGAATTCCATATCTCCTTGTTAAATATCAACTGAGGAACTCTTTGCGTTATAGATAACATCCTCATGTCCTTACCATATAACATCTTCTGTCAATCCTGGCAATTTCACATTGAAGGCCAGCAAGCATATGATATTTCTTTCTTTTCTCTTTTAATGTCTTCTCTGATTAGGTCAGGCCCATCTAGTTTATTCTTTATTTGATTAACTCAGAGCTAATTGGTTAGAGGTCATAATTTATCTGCAAAATCCCTTTTGTTTTATTATGTATCATAATCACAGGGGTGATAACCTACAACATTCACAGGTATTGTTTCAGTTGAAAGGGAGGAAATTATACAAGGGTATATAAGACATTTAAAATCCTATAATTCTATTGTCTATTCTATAATTTTATTGTATTATGAAGTCTACTTTGAATCAATAGAAATGAGAAATTAAAATATAAAAGTGAATTTATGTCCATGTGGAAATAACTAAAATTTTGCCAGGAATAAAAATGATGAAAATAACATTGAACCATGAACTAAATTCTTTAAAGGATGAAGGACTATGCCAAGCAGAACAATAGATAAATTCAAACAGAAAAATGATAGTACTTAATCTATGTTTATTGCTCTTGTTTGGAAGGTTGTTTGATTTTTTGGTAGTCATTTGGCTTTTTGGTTTGGAGGAGGAAAGGAAACAGCAGAAACATAAGTGAGGAGCAAGTGGAAAACATTATTCTCCTTAAGCGTCAATTTTTCTTGGAGGAGAAGAGGGTGTGAGAACATGTACACAGGTAAGAAAACTGTAGGGGAAATTCTGCCATAGGGAACAATATCCAAAAAGTCACATTAAAATGTTTTGGTTAATTCTTTAAAGTCATTCTCAGAGAATCACCTGTTACATTCTTGTTTTCCAGGGAATAATAATGAATTTTGGGCTAGTAAGACATTATTTAATTATTAAAAACAGTATATTATTTTAAAAATCCCATATGTTTGATGCATCGACACCAACAATGGTGTGCTAAATATTATTTTCCAATTGGTTGTGTTTGGGAAATCAAACACCAACAAATAAATCAATTGCATCAAATTTTGTGTATTCATAATACATTTGTTTTAAGTAGAAAGAGATTTCTAATGATTTTCATAGTTTGATAATCACTAGGTCTCTATTACCATCTTTCCCATCCAACTTGAACTCATTTGTGGACATTCTCTTTGCAAGCATGCATCTTTTATTCAGTATTTATCTCAATCACTGATATTGGAATCCATTTGGAAGAGAAGTCAATGAGTAATATCAAATTTAATTAATCAGCAGCATGGCCATTTTTGGGGTTATCTACAACTTTTTTGCAACGGAGTAGTTTTTTCAGCTCTGTTTATTGATTAAATTTATGTCTTATAAATAAATGCCATTAATTGCATTTTTAAAATGTGAGCCTTTTTTACATTTTAGAAAATTTGGTCCCATGTATTTCATGCAATGTCTGGATTTTTTCTTCTATTGGTGTGCCAACGGCAAATCAGTATTCAGTATGGTTTCATCCTACCTCCTTTCAGAAGACCAAATGCTGATTTGAAAAATTGGAAAACAAAATAAAACATGCCACTATAACCATTGCTTAGAATAACCAGACAGTATACAAATACATTTAATGAGTGATTAATTTTGGCTGAGGTAATGCAGAGATAAGAAAAAATTAAAATTTTGACTTTGAAAGTGAATAAGTAAAAGGAATGTGGGTATTATAGATCCAAGGAACTACATTATCTAGGACAGGTTTCCGTGTACTATAGCTCTTGAAAGTTAAATGTTTTGGGGTGTGATTAATACAAACTTGTGGTGAGGCCGTAAAGGGGGAGGTACAACAGACCTCTTCTCTGTCAGACCAAATAAACTTAATGTTACATTTAAGCTTAATAATGATATATGTCTTGCCCTGGGACTTAAACAGCAGCACCTGGGTGACCATTCTGTTCATCAAAGCCATAAGAACCAATTTAATGTTTTGCTTTACAAATTGTTTTCCATTACATCCTGAAAATAGTTTATGCTTATTCTAATAGGAATATTTAGTCACACAGTGCTATTTAAACAGTGATTTCACTTCAAAATATAAGTTGCGAATGTGGATAGATGAGCGTTTATGTGTGTGAATGTGTTGATGTGTGTGTGTGTGTGTTTGTGACTGTGCCTATCTAACAATATGAGTTAGTTATATCACATTCAAATACCTATAAATGAAGAAGATACGAGGAAATATTCACATGGCATGAGAATTTCATTTTATGCATTAAAAACAAGATAATTCACCAGTAATAAGGCCATCAAAGAAAATCTTCTTGCTGCTTATAAATACCAAGGAGATATTTTGTTGCAAAACCTTCATGTAATTTCAAAATGTATAAGAAGTATAAGTAGGTGAAAATAATTTGCATAATGTTAGAAATATTAACAAGAGGTACTCTTAAGTAATATTTTAATTTTACCCTTAGTTGCTGCTGTTTCTAAACGCAAAGTTTTTGTACCCTTATTTTATGAAGCAATTTATCTGCCTGTATTAAGTGTTTCAAATATTCATTATAAGTAGAAATCATTCTAATCTGGTTATTATTCTTTTGAGTATTGAAAAAATTTGGAAATTGAGATTTCTAAAAGAAAATTAACAGTTAGTACTATCATGCCTCATGAATAATTGGAAATACCAGGATTGGGAGAAAATCACAATTAGTGATAATTGTTCTATTGCTGTTTGAATGATGGGCAATCCATTTCAAAAATAATGGGGAGAAACCTGAAATTGGTAAGTAATAGAAATGGGGAGAGCAAGAGGAAGGGAGTAGTGGGGAGATCAAAGACATCATTTAAGGCCCAGACTACAAGCCATTGGCCTCTGGTAAAACCATCTGCTCTTCCTCAGAGGAGTTTGGGATCCAATAGTTTCAAGTAGATGTGTCCATGGTCTAATTGATACTTTGTTAAAATCATTTTGGCTTCAATCAGCTGACTGGAAATGGAGCAAGTTGAATTAGAGAATCAATAGAAAGATATTGAAACCTTGTGTTTGAATATCATATAACCTGAAGGAAGTTAAGAAGCCTGGAGAAGGTGTTTTGATTCAGATTATACTCTAAGAGCAAAACTAATGGGATCTGCTAACTGGTCAAATATAAAGACTAACAAAAATAGAGGAGTCAAAGATGAGCCAGAGGCTTCTAATTAGGGCAACCAAGAGGACCAAATGGTCATTATAAGGAGAAAAGTTTCTGTCTGGTAAATTTTGGCAACAGGAAGCTTGGTTTAAGATACAAAGATTTTATAAAGTCATATATACCTAGTTAAATGCTACAATCGGATATCTATAATAATATCAACTGAATACTTATTTAAATAAATCTCATTTTTATCCACAAAATTAGTTTTCAATGTCTATTTCATTGTCTTAAATAAAATGTAATAAACAAAAGTAGAAATCCTACTGCATTAATTTATTATCTAATCAAAGAACTGTCAATTTATGTGAAAAATAGAAATTTTAATTTATACACACAAGTTTTTGTTCCTACTACAAAAGATAAAAACTGACTGGAAAAAGAGGAAAATTTATCAATGGAAAACATTGCAAATCTTCAGCAACTTGAGAGATCTTTAAACAAATTATTGGAGTTCTACCAGTAGAATTAAAGTAATATTCAAGAAGTGTTTTTCAGTAATAAATGCAAGGTGAATATTCACTTTCATTAAAAATATCACTTATTAAGTATATGTGAAAATATTTATGCATATGTGTACATGTGTGTATTATATGATGACTGTTGTTAAGAAAGTATTGAAAACGTAGAGTGTGCAACTGCAGTTATAGGGGGTGAGAAGAGCAGAAGGGAATAGAGGGAGAGGGTAAAAACAAAAAGAAAAAGGAGGAAAAACTCAGAACTGAAAATTGTATGTGTGTTTTCTTTACATTTATGAATTTGTTAATTCAGTATAAACATATTTATATTAAATTGATACTTAAAAACACTAAAAATTGAAGCAAATAAATGGTTGTGGAATTTTCCACAATTAGTTGTTTGGTTACAAGGATTAACATCCCTATATATTAAGTTTGATTTTATAAAAGAAGAGGTAAGTATTAGATATTCATTAATTCAAAGAATAAATACAACAGAGAAGAAATCTGGCATTACAAATAATTAAGTACTAAAGACTGTGAGGGTACTTCCCCAATGCTAACCTTATGCTTATGTGATCTGATACATCTCAGTTGTCTCCCAAAGGTTTCCTTTCACTGATAAAACTGTTCTATAAATGAGTATACTTTATATAATCCCTGTTTTTAATTACATGAAAAATAGAATGAATGCCCTGTCAATTTCTGTATCTAAATCCTAAAAGAGTTCTATGATTGGCCTGACTTTGGTTAAAAGCTATCATTGCACCAATCAATAATTCCATAAGAATGAACTGTTGTCATGATCATAATTATTCAAAATGTGGTTCAGGGAATCGCTATCCTGATTTTTACCTGAAATTATGTTAGAAATATTGATGCTCAGTCTATGTTCTAGATCTACTGAATCAGAATCTGTTCTATGAAATCATCTCCCCATGATTTGTATATATGTTAAAATTTGAGATGTGTTTCTCTAACATGTTTAGTACTATACTCAGAGACAAATTAATGCGAATTTTTCTTACCCAGCTTCCATTATATTATAATATATCTTTAAATAGCCAAGTAAATGTGTGGGGTGCTAGAATTACTGGATGTTATCACCTGATGGTCAAAAGTTCCATAGCTCTACAGGCCCCCAAAAACTTAATTGCTAAACTATATTTCTGTGGATTAAATGTAAAATTATGACAGAATTAAAGAACATTTTATATTTAAGGAAACATTAAAACTGTCACAACTACTTGGTGTATCCCAAAGTGGGGAAATATATAATATATATACATATGTGTGTGTATTATATATATTATATATTTTATATAATTAAATAATTATATATATATAAATAATACACACACACACACAAAATTAATTCACCTTGACCAATGAATTTAAAACTCTACATGTTTGGAGATGTAGATACACAGTCTGAAGACACAATATAGCCTACTGATTTGTGATTGATTTTCAAAGTCTTAACTCACAAAATTATTTAATTAATTATGAATATGATGCTATTAATTAACTCCTGAGTTATTTATCATTTAAATATATGCTTGAGAAATATTAGACTATTGGATACCTAAAACACCTAAACTGTCAAGGAGAATTCACTTTCCTGGATGATTCACAAGATTTCTTTCATAAAACTACTTACAGGGCTCACATGATTTTCAGGAAAGCTCTTAACATTTTTCACATAATTTATATCTAAAAGACTTCTGATTTAGGGCCTAGAAAAGTTTTGACTTAGTGCCTAGAAAGCAATTTAGCAAGCTACTTCATCTTTGAGGGAAGTACTTATGCTCTCCCAAAGCTTTTGTTCTTGAGTAAGACAAAAGCCTGAAGTAAACAAAAAACTGCCAAATTTAGTGGGAATTTAATTTTTTAAGTTAAGATATATTTTCCAAAATATTACAAACATTTAAATTTGAAAACAAAATTTATACCAATTTTCACATTATGGGGAAAATAAGTCTCATTACTATATATTTAACATATAGAACTGAAAGAAAAAACATTTTGCTCAATTACTTATTAGAGATATGAAGACTTTCAGCCAAGTAAACTAAAGTTAATAAATGTTAGAAAACAATGGTGGAAATGCTTATGTTCACTTGTTCCTTATGCAAAATATTTTTCAAAAATTAGACTGAATTTTTCTAAATATAATTTAAATTTACTCTAAACTTTAAACATAGATCAACAACATTTTTGTTTCTATCTTAAGCATGTAAATTTCACCTTGCAACAAATCATTATTGCTTAACAAAATAGCTTGCATTTGCTTTACTGTATAAACAAAACATTTTCTGATGTGAATACAAATGTAAATATTTAAGTAATTACCTGATTTATCTTTGTGTTCTTTCTCTTCAACATGAGTGTATAGGTTTTATGATAAATTTTGCCCTGGTATTTGATGTATTACATATATTGTCTCATTCAGTGAAAAGTATTACAATTTCAATTTTATCAATGAATATACTATAGTTTGAAAGGACTAGATAAATGTCCAGATTCATGAACAAGTAGCAAAGCCAGTACATAAATTTAAAGTTCACATTCATGACGTGGCAGAAGGCTACCTCTCTCACTGTACAGAAAAATTACAGACATTATCTTGTTTCATCTTCTCAATGATTCTTTTCTTCTACCATTAAGAAAACACAATGATTATACCTGACTCAACCTACGGAGGCCAAAGAGATCTTTGGAAGCAAGGTATCATCTGCATTAAAATTACACTACCACCAGAGATTTTATGGGAGAAGGGATGAAAAAATGATTCCCATGGAAGTCTGGACATGAGTAGGAGTAGAGAAGTCATCAGAGAATGAGAACACTACAAAAATAATCTCTCATGATAAGAGAAGCTGCCATCGGGCAGAAAGACTGAAAAAGAAATCAAATCTGGTGGTAATTTGGGATAAAACGTATTAGAAAAATTACAACAAAGTGGGTAACCCAAGGAATAACAATGATATAATATATATTTTTCAGCAATACATTTAGATATATTTTATTCATTTAATTAATTAGTTGATTAATTTACTCAATTAGTCAACAAATGTTGAACTACCTATATGCCAAGCTTAGGAAGATAAAATAGTAAGACCAACCTACAAGGTCCTTGCTTTCATAGGGGCATTGGAAATATATTGACTGTAGAGAAGAACTTGTAGACATTACATCTGAAGCGTAAGTGTGATTTAGGAAGACAAAAATATCTGGAGAGAGAAAGGGAAACAGAATGTACCTGTGTAGCTTCTGCCTTAGTCTCTGCATCCTCAGAAAAATTTCTGTGAGAAAATCTGTGGAGCATACCTGGAGCAGAGTATATTTCTGAATGGAAAGTGTCAGTAAGGGTTGTGTTATAGCACCTGCCACAGCCAAAACCCAAAGCTTAATCCTGCTGTGAAATTCTGAGAAATGATATTAACACAGAACTTGGTGATTCCTCAAAGGAGCAAAAGCTGGGGCATTTATATACCAATTGGCCACATTTTTAGATGATAGCTGCTCCTGGTGTGATTCTAATTATCTTCAGACTTGCAAGGTGCTAAAGTAAAGCAGTCTTCATTAGTTTTGGGGAAAAATGTCCTCAGAAACAAAATTACCTATACTGAAAGGTGAATTCTGCTGGAGTTCATTGAAAGGTAAGAGAAAAAAATGCAGTAAGATGAGGACATGGCTCATTAGGAGAACTTAAATGCAGCCAGAATAGAAAAGTGGCATTTTTCATGTTGCAAAAATAGGAAATAAATGATTTCCTTGCAGAAGCTTTGGAAAAATTTTGAAGAAAACTGTAAATAAACTTATGTGAGTTGAACAACATCATTACTTTATTACTATTTTTAATGCCAAAACAATTCAAGTTTATGGAGAAAAGATACAATATAACAACTATAATAGTTCCCTATATTAAAGCAAGAGAAAGACAAACTACGAACAAACATTCATTATTCATTCATAAAAATACTAATAAAGGACAAAATGTAACTGCTGTGCAAACTGAGTACTGGTATGAATGCACTGACTATATGTAAAACTACATGAAAAATTAGTACTTTATTGATTGTATTGTGCTTGAAAGAAAACCAAATGAATATTCCTAGATTTGCAGTTCTGATAGACTTTCGGAAGAATTAGACAGAACATGCTAATTAAATAATCCATCTCTGTCTTTTCTACAATCTTCAATTCTAGTGTGGTTTCTAAAGAAGCTATAGTAGGAAGTTACAAATATCTTAAAGATAATTAGCTACAGTCTTAAGCATAAAGTACCTAAACATTAAATAAAGACAAACTGGCATAATAAAATATACATCACAGAAAGGCAATGGATATTAGATTACAAGCAGAAAAGGAGCTATTTGTTTGGTAATACAGATATTATGTTAAAATTTGTATAAAGTATAATAGGTTTGAAATGATTTTGGACAAATATTGAATGCCTTCTTTTGCTTAAGAGACAATTCAAAACATGAATCTATAGTTCCAAGACATATAATTTATGAAAGCTATACAAATGGAAGGGTATATTTTAAAAAGGTATCTTAACAAATGACTTGAAAACATACTAAAGTACTAAGTGTTGGATACTGATGAACATGCTGACCAAACCAAAAGATGAATGAGAAAGAGAAAAAAAAAAAAAAGATTTAGGTCACCAACCATGGAAGAGAATATAGAGCAGAAATTTTGTAAGAAGTAGAAGTGAGTTCCAAATTCAGCACATCTGTATGCTTTTCTCATTATTTTTAAACCCATGCCAGTTTTAAAAATTTTGTTTTATTTTTAATTAATACGTGATAATTATATTAATGTTTGTGAAGTATGCTGTGGTAAATTAATACATGTATGAGCTCTGTAATGTCAAATACATGTTTTTTATTCTAAATACTATATTGTTATGGGATCAAGAATAGTAATCTAAATATGCCATAAAATATATAATGAAAATATTTGGGTTAATTTTAAATATCTAAAATATTTATTTGTATCACTTCTTTCTGAGAATGGGAAAATATATTCTGCAAAAAAAAAAATCACCATTAAAGTCTTTGCACTTTTGAAATACATGATTTATATGAATAGAAAATTATCATACACCATCAGTGAAAAATCCTTTCTTTGTGTATATCTTTTTGTTAAGTAGCATATATGAAATGTTTATCATAATAAGTTATTGGAAATAACTCTTAAATACTATTCAATAATGTTGATAGTCGGTCATCAATGAAGCACTTATCTCAAAAACAAAATAGATGAGCACAGATTACTTATAAACTAGGCATATTCATTTTATCAGAGTTCATTTAGGAAAAGAAATACACTGACCCTTACAAGATAAGGGCCTTTTACTTTTAATAAAAATTAGATCTGACATAGATGTAGATGGCTAAGGAAATGAAGATTCAGAAGAGGAAATTAGAAGTTCAGCAAAGGACACAGTAGTCAACACTTCAAAAGCATTGGTATGAACATGCAGAAAAATTTTAGCAATCAAGCATAAACAACTGCTAAAACTGAATCATGGCTTTCTGTTGTACAGAAAGTTAGACAGTGAACCTACTGTTCTTAAAAAAACAATGGAAAAAAAAAAGAAAGAAAGAAAAACTTCTGGAAGTCTAGATGGACAGAGCTACACACCTTCAATGACTGGTTAGGAGTAAGGCGGTCAGGAATCACAAGTGGTAATGTGGAGGAAAGGTCGTTAGGAGACAGGTATTTGGGTAGTTCTGGCTTAATTGGGAAAAATGGTGAAGGTAAGTAGATTGTATGAGAATACAAATTAAAAGCAGCCTCTGTAGAAGTGTCTCAATGATAAGGTGAAAATTCAGCCTTTTCTCTAAAAGACAGCATCTTTTCCCAGTCATCTCAATTTTTCCCTCCAAGTAGGATCACAAACAAAGTCTGATTTACCTACAAAGGGAATAAATTTTACCCAAAGATCAATGGTAGAAACTAAATAATTTTGTGTACATTTTTTTAAAGGCAGGATTTACATTTTTTTGTTGCATGGAGCATATTCATATCATGTAAAACAGAGATACATGTTTTTGTTGCATGGAGACATGTTTTGTTGTCATTTTTATATAGAAGTTAAATGTGATTATGATGATGATGATAATGATGATGATGATGATGATGATGATGCTTGCCCAGTTTAAAAAGAGTGTACTAAGTGTGATGAGTTGTATTGTATCAACTTGGGTAAGGTGGCACAGTGTTCCCAGAATCCACTCCTTCATGTGGTTCTTGCTTTTAATTGGCCAAAGCAGAACTTTGCATGATATTTTGATGGGAGACAAGGTATACCCATCACACTTTGAAAATCTTTGTCATAAAATACAATGGGGAAACTGGAGACTATAATGCTAAATGAAATGAGCAATCCCCAAAAAAATCAAAGGCCAAATGTTCTATCTGATATGTGGATGCTAAGGTACAATAAGGGAGGGTGGAGGGAAGAATAGGAGTACTTTGTATCAGACAAAGGAGAATGAATTGAGGGGAGGAGGAATGGGAATAAGAAAGACAGCAGAATGGGTCACAGACAACTTTCCTATATTCATATCATACTATAGTCACCATCGCACATGATCAGTGAAACTCCATATCAAGGACAACCACAAAAATGAGAAATTACATTTAATGTTTGCATAATATGTCGAAATACATTCTACTGTCATATATAACTAAGGAGAACAAATAAAAAATAAAAATAAGAATCATGTTATTTGAAAATAAAGTTATGCTTCTTCCTCTTGAAAAAAGAAAAAAATCAAACAAAAAACAAAACAAATAGCAAAGAAAACACCAAAATGGAGGATAGACAAAGAGATTCCCAATGAATCCAGTTTGTTCTGATATTCCCCTTTCTCTGTCCAGCTCTTTTGTCCAAATTCTGACATTGAACAAGACTAACTTAAAGCCAATCCCCCAATTTTTAATTGTTTTTTCATAAATATGGTGTTTCACAACCTAAAAATCCTCTCAAAAGAGTGAGAAATTTGACACACAAATAAGGATTGTTAATTTTAATAAAGTGATTATAAAAACTTTCGTATTGTTTCTACATTATTTGATGACAGGTAAAATGAATGACAACTCAGATGAAAAAAAAAAGAATTTTAGAACAAAATTAATTGTTTTTCCAAGAATATCTGAGATATATTGCAAATTAATTTATAACTCTAAAACAAACCAAATACAATCTAGCAACATATTTGGGTGTCATATCAAATGGTAAATATGTTCACATTAAAAATACTACAATTTATCCAGGAGCAATGGCATATACCTGTAACACCAGGAGGCCAAAACAGCAGGATCACAAGTTCAAAGCTGGCCTCAGTGTTGGTGAGTCTCTAAGCAACTCATGAGACCCTGACTCTAAATATAAGAGAAAATAGGGCTGGGGATGTGGCTCAGTGGTTGAGTGCCCCCAAGTTCAGTCCCTGGTATATGCCCTGAAATACTACAATTTAAAATATTAATAGCATAAAAATCATAAAATAGTTACATAGATTTGAAAAAGTAAACTTGTTAAAATATAACATCAATCTTTCATATATGACATGTAACTTTTCTAAACTTGTCACCTGAAACTCAGTTTGGAAAATTAAACAGTGATACTAATGAAATAAAAAACATTCCATGGATATCAGGTGTGAGGATACATGCATGTACCATATGCAACAGAGATGGCTGAGGCAGGAGGATTACAAATTGGAGGTCAGACTCAGCAACTTATTGAAACCCTTCCTTATTTTTTGTATTAAATGAAGGATGGTGTTGTAGTTGGTGATAAAGCACCTTTGAATTCAATCCCTAGTCTTTCCCCCGAAACAAACAAAAAGTATTCAGTAGAAATGTGTGAAAAATATGACTTACGTAATTAACATCATATAGACTATTAAAAAAAAAACAGCCAACATTATAATATGTGAATGTTTACATGTGATTTTTTTACAAAGATGACTTAGTTCTCGGCATATTCTCCAAGTGCTAATTATACTTCAAGAAGAAAAAAATCTGCACAATTTGACAGAGAATTCAAATCAGAGTAAAGATTTTCCTATATTTGACAAATTCATAACAATGATTTTTATGGCTTTTTGAGCCCCTTTTAATATATATTTTTAAACCATAATGAAACTAAGTGTGAAATAAACCCATGTCAGCTATAGAAAATGAAGTTAAATGATATCTAGTAGAAATTTTCCTGCTTATGATTATTCTCTTGAAATACCACAGGAAAAGCTACACCATGTTAATTTACTATTTTCGTTACCAGCATCCTAGTTGGTTCTTCTTTACATATTTATTTTTGTTTTAATGTCATCTCAGTGTTCCTGATAAATGAAAATGTGTTTGCCTTTTTATAGAAACAATTGGCTTCAGAGGCAGAATTGAAACAGGTCAACCAACTATTTGTTAGTTAACAAATTTTATTTCCGTGAATTCAAGGTTTTGT
Source organism: Marmota marmota marmota (assembly GCF_001458135.2). NCBI lineage: Eukaryota > Metazoa > Chordata > Mammalia > Rodentia > Sciuridae > Marmota > Marmota marmota. Next base: position 19,911,802 of record NW_025999932.1, read on the forward strand.
ATTTATCATTTCAAGAAAATTAATGTGAAAAATTATTTTAAGAAAGTAAACTTCCATTCTCCTTACATTCAAAGTAAGACAAAATATTACTTATACTTGGTAATAAAGAGAATGCAGGAAAAGATGAGCTTAAAATATAGAATTGGGGAAAAGTAATGATAGTAACTGAGACTTTCTGTCTTAGAATGAGAAAGGCATCCCTAGGAGTACTTTATGCATATTTACTCATTTACTTTTTGGAATTATCTTAAGAAGTTCTCTCTCTCTCTCTCTCTCTCTCTCTCTCTTTCTCTCTCTCTCTCTCTCTCTCTCTCTATAT
>NW_025999932.1:19912144-19934743 GCF_001458135.2 Marmota marmota marmota
TCTCTCTCTCTCTCTCTCTTTCTCTCTCTCTCTCTCTCTCTCTCTCTATATATATATATATATATATATATATATATATATATATATTAGCACATAGAGAAATCACAAGTTTACTTCTGTTTTATATGGTCACACAACTATACACTAGATTTAATCCCAAACCTATGCTTTTAAAACCAATTTTATTTCCCTTTTATACCAGCATAGTATAAAATTATTTGAGTTAGAAAATTCCATATTGTTTTAAATCCCTAAATTATAATCTATAATAATCTGATTTTTTATGTTAGCACACATAGAAACTTCTGGGGTTGTGTTAAAAGAAATAAACATACTTCAAGATTACAGATATTATTCAAGTGACACAGGACACTCACTGTATGTATTGAAGTTGCCAGTTTATGGATGACACGAAGTCTTGCACATTTAAGATGCAATGCCCCAATGCAGTGTTGGTAGATGTGAAGTAATCCCATAATAATGCCAAGTTTCCAAGCTCCACAGGGGTTCCCTTTCCAGTTCCTCTGTTAGCCTTGCACATAACATCTCCTGCTGGCTGAGTGGCATAATGTTCATGTTTCCTTCAGGCTGCCTTTTCACTAGGAGCCAAATGGGGGCAATTGTGCTTTGCAGTGAATAATGAATCCCTGGGGTAGAGCAGTAAGACTGTTTCTGAAACTTGTGCTCCTGATGGAATGTACACATTCCCCATTTCTGTGTTAAAAAGAGCTGGTGCTAGCTTTCTTAAATAATCATTCTTCCAGAAACTGTTCCCCACCGAACACAAGTTAAATAAAAATGAAATGTGAAATGCTTTTTTTTTCTTTCAAAATTATTCATGTTTGTACTAGGAAAAAAAATTTCCAGAGAAGTCTATAAGAGTAATATTGACTTATCAATTTCTTTTAATTCATTTAAAACTTTCAGAATATTGAATGGTTAACTCGCTGTGTTTCTCAGAATGTCTGCACTGACAACAATGGAGAAAAACATGTATATTTGAAAAAAAATACATTAATTTTGTAACTCTGCCACTGAAATGGGAAAGTGGCACATATGAGCTCTGTGGATTGAATTCTGAAATACAAATGAAACGTTTCACTAATCATGGATTGGAAATACAGCCTAGGATACCTCTGTTAGTAACTCCCATTAGTGCTACTGAAACTGACACATAAAATTAGCCGTGCACTTATTCATTTGCTAAAAATGAGAACAAAACTCTATAGAGATAACACTAGGTCCACAACAGGGACATTGGAAAACTTATTCAAACTAATAAGTGAAAGCAATGAGCCAACAGAATGATCTTTATTCAAGCAAACTGTGTAATATGAGGTACACAGTACATTCACTGCATGTGAACCACTGAATTTCAAAATCGCAGATATTATAGCCAGGGACAATACCTTATGTTTTGTTATAATGTTTTAATAACATTGAAAATCATATTTAAACTTAACCAAAAACAAGGTGATATTTTCAGTTAGTTTCTGTAAGCAATTTTACTCAGAGGAACTGAAATTTCTCTTTAAGTTCACTGTGACCACCTATTAGGATATCAGAGCCTTAAACTGAAATCTATCAAATCTAAACACTATCAGATATAGGTAGATTTACAGCACCAAAGTGTGCAAGGAAAAAATTGTTATATTAAAAATTCCATCTTTAGCATTCCATTTTTATCATTAGGAAAAGTATCACAATCCACGATTAGTGAAACGTTTTGATTTTAGAGAATGAGCTTCTATTTTGGAAGTTTTATATCAAGACATATGAAACAATAACTAAGAAGAAAATCTAGAATAAGTTTTCCAAGAAATATATATATACATAGTTTGAGATTAATTTTATCTACCATTTAGTTACATAAGTATAAGGACTCTGATCCATTTAATAATCACATCTGACAGTCCTATCTTGCATTTGAAGTCAAATACAAGGATGTTGTATTACAGAGGTTTCAGCGCAGTCTCACATGGCAAAAGTCTATGTGATTAGCAGACCCTGAAATGATGGAGTTCACTTGTTTCAATGTCTGCAGAGCCACAAGCTGTCTGCCTGTCTGCTCAGCCATATGTTGTGACTTGCATCTTAAAATAAAGTGTGACTAATTCTTACTTTGAACTACAATGCATTATTTAAAAGTGTTATAAAATTATTTGCAATGCAATAATATAAAATTTTGTTTCCATACATGCCCTATTATAATTAGGGAGGCTATTGAAATGAATAATATATATTACAAAAAAAGTACACAACTGTGAAAGCTTAGTGCATTTTACATAGATACTTATATTCTAAAATTTTATGTTATTCAATTTTTTATGTTTTTATTAGTGCATTATAATTTTACATAATAGTGAGATTCATTGTCACAATTCCTACATGCATATAACATAACTGATCAATTTCATTCCCTGATACTTCCACTTTTCCATCTCTTCACCATCCCTCTGATCTTTAAAATAGTGTTTTTTCACATGTGTTGAAGAGTGATTAGAGAAACAAACTACTTTATGAGTATATATAAATAAATTTGTTGTCTATAAAAACAGTATGATGTGCTTATACTTGACACCATTGAGTGTTATGTTATTGTTTAACATCTACTTATCTTCCTTTCATTAAATGCATTTCCTGATATAATAAACAAAATTAAAGCTGAAGAGCAAACATGATACACTGTGTTTAGGTTATCAAAATTCAAACTTGATTTCCTCTCTATCAAATTAGTTTTTCCCCTGAACTTGCTTAAGTCCCTTACTGTCATCCTCATTTTGCAATCTCTCCAAAATGGAAAATTTTAAATTCAACATACGTAGGTGCTAATGCCATTGATATCATTAGCTTTTTCAATTTGGGCAAACTGAGACATGAATTTTGCCACTCTGTAGTACAGAATAAAGAATTTAAAAGGTCTGTTAGAGAAACCTCAAAGATTATAATAAAAAAAAATGCTTGCAAAATGCTCAGTTAAATACTAGTTACATAACCAATTTGCTTGTTCTAGTAATTTCCATTCTTGAACATTCTAGTAAATTCAGAAGTATCTTCATTTATTTGTTCTTTATATTTCTATGACCTATCAGTAATCACTTTCTGTAGAGTCTTTTAAACTGTGATCTCTTCAAGAATAAAGACTCTCTTTCACCTCTTCAGTATTAAGTATGAGATAAATGATGGTCAAATATGCTTTCCACTGTACAATTTTCTCTATCTGTAGTTGTATTTTATTACTTTAAATGATCTTGTGTCTGCAGTTTATATTTTAGATAAATTACAAATAAGAAAAATGAAATATTTTATTATTCTTGTATGCTCTTCCTTTCTGTAAGTATATCATACTTGCTAAACTCTTATCATTTCTCTTCTCTTTGAAGAGGTTCTTTCAACTATTCTTTCAAGACATATCTGCTGACAATAAATTCTTCTTAATTTTGGAAGGGAAATTTCTCTGGAAATTGAATTCTAATTTGGCGTTCTTTCTTTCAACATTGAATTATGTCACTGGACACTTCTTTCTTGCATGGTTTCTGATGAGAAATTCACTATGATACTTATCCTGTTCTAAAGGGAAAGTGTGTTTTTTTTTTTTTTTCTGATTTCTTCCAAGCCTTTCTCTTTGTATCTGATTTTCTGTAATTTTAATATGATGGACCCTGGTATAAAATTTTAATGTTATTATTGTGTATACCGCATGGTGTTCTCTCATATTTCCTGATTGGTAGTTAGGTTTTTGTTATTAACTTTGAAGCTCTCAGCCAATATTGTTTACATATTTCCTTCTAGACATTTATTTTTTTTTCTTTTCCTTCTGGTATTCCAATTGCACATATGTTATACTTTCTGATGCTGTTGCATGGCACAGAGATTTCTATTCTCTTTTGTTTCTATTTATTATTTTTCTCTTTCAATTTCATTTTGGGAAGTTTATCTTGATATGCTTAAAGCACATCATGTGTTTCCTTAGCTGTATCAAAGCTATTGAGCACAGTGAAACTGTTATTCATTTAGATTGCAGCTTTTTTATTACGCCCATTTTTTCTTTGAGGGTCTATATCTCTACTCATATTACCTTTCTCCTCTTGAACTGTATTTATTTTGTCTTTCAGAGCTCTTAAAATACAAATCAAGATGATTTCATATTTCCTCTTTGCTAAGTTTTTTTCTTATGCCAGCTACTTGGTCTTTTCAGGGCAGTTTTTGTGTTTTTAACTTTTTAGCATAAGTTAAGCCTAAAATTTTGTTGAAAGTTTTGTGTGAAGTTTTATGTTAGTCTGGTTAAAAGACTGGCCGTTGTTAAACTGTGGTATAGTTGTACTTACTAGAGATTTCAAATTTTTCTAATGTCCTTGCTTTTTTCTCCTCTATAAATGGAGTTTTTGTCTTGGCATTCTTCCTGTAATCCACTGCTTTTATGTTAGAATCTTATTTATACAGTGGTAAGGTAAGCAAGAGGATATCATTTACATTTTAATTTTATTATTTCAGTGAAAGTTTTATATTCCTTACAATTCTGATTTCTCTCCTGAAACATCATTGAAAACCAGACATTCACTAACACAAACAACCTTTCATTTTCTCTATTTAGGGATGTACTCAGGGATGGTGTGCCCACTGGAATTTTTTTACTTGTTACATCCACTATGATTACTGGGTCAAACAAGAATCTGGAATTAAGAAATTCTGAAATCAAGGTATAATTAACATGTAGAAATGCTCATAAAAGTTTATAAAAAAAGAATATTTTTAAGTATAAAAAATAGAATATGATGACATAAAGTAAATTTTTATTCATATTTTTAGTTACAACCACATTGACAATTAAAATAATATTACAATTAAGATACAATAATTTATAATTAATAACATATTTACTTTTTCTTCCTGCTTTCCATTGTGTTGGGTGTAGGCACCAGTTGTCCCAAGTCAAGAAGTGAGTTGGACTTCACTGTTCTTTTTTCCATTAGTTGCTGATCTGCATATGAAACATGTCTCCAGTCAGTCTACTTATTTCACTGTCTTCTGCCCTTGTAGTGGTCACCAGTATTGTCATGGCAAAACAAATTTTATAAACAACTCTCTCACTGGCCTTCTGGACTTTAATTTTTTCTTCCTCTCAATGCAGTGTGCAAAGTAATTAAAGTTTAATTATGAAACTTTTCTGCAAGGTTTTCCTTGGAGAAATTTAGTATTTGTTTTGCAATGACTGGCATGTTCAAGACATTATGTCATATCTTATTCCCTTATCTTCAGCCCCTTGAACCATCTCACAAAACATTTGTAGATATCCAAATACACCATGTAATGTCATTCTATGCACATGTGTGTGACATATTTGCCTAATTGTTTGATTCTTAGCTTAAAAATCATTATCACTAACTTGAATTTTCTGAATTTATTGTGTCTTTCCTGTACATTCCTGTAATGGTTTTTTCTTCCTTTACCAAAGCACTTACCAAATTTTAAAAGGCATTTTCTTACCTGTCTCTTTGGTATATTTGCATTATGTAAATAGGAAACTTTTTGGTTAAGTGTTGTTATCTCATGAATAGCCTAGTATCTGACAAAAATGTGTACTCAAAATATTTTTTTGCCATTGATTTGATATTAAAAGCATTTTAGAGGGCTGGGATTGTGGCTAAGTGGTAGAGCACTTGCCTTGCATGTATGAGCTACTGGGTCCCATCCTCAGCACCACATAAAAATAAATAAATAAAGGTATTGTGTCAATCTACAACTAAAAAAAAATTAAAAAGAATTAGATTAGATAATCTATAAGATAATTTATGACAATTCAGGTTTTGTTTTGAAATCTGAATTTAGCTTGTATTTATTCTTCAAACAGTTGGATTCATTCATAGATGCACTATTATAGTGACTTAGTTCAATAAATTCACTTTTAATTCCTACTTATTAATATATATATGTCATAGTTATAATTTTAATATTTAACTTGGCTATATTTTACTATGTAGACAGACTTTTATAAAAAGAGTGGTTCCAGTTTTCAAGAAGAATAAAAAATTCAGATATTTTTATTTTACTATATAACATTTAATGACAAATGCTGTCATATAACATAAGTAGAAAAGTCATAAAAAATTTAACTTTATGATTTCTCAGAAATAATTATTAGTAATTAATAATAATGATAAAACATGAAGTGGACGTGGTAAGACAGAGATTGTCTTGTTTCAGTAATGACCTTTTCCACTTGATTCCCTTTAAAATGGAAAATGTTCTTATTAGGCATAACTAATACACTGATTAAGAACAAGTTGCTAAGCAAAAAATTTAGATATTCCTTGGTTTGCAATTAGTTGCAACCAATTCTTTAGTTCTGAAACCTCTCATTGGTGATTAAATTATAAGAATCATATCCTGGTCATAGCCTGAACCTGACTTTCAGGTATACCTTGAATATTGTTCAGTTCCTGAATATATTATCTGTATACTGTCATTTTTATTTTAACACTAGCTTGTATAAATGCACAGATTTTTAACACTTTATTTTAAATGAATTGAGATGTGCTGACCTATCAATATAATAACCATTATTTCCAGTTAAGACAGTTTAATAATTATGATAATAGAATAGTGTCCAAAAAGATTTTCTGTGCCCAAATAAATGATAATTTCTAGCATTTTTATGTAATTTTTTTCTATAGAACATAACTGTATGGGATTCTGTTTCTTTTTCCTCATGGATAAATCATACATGTTATAGTCACTATTAAACAAATTTATTTTGAATGTTTACTTTCATGAGACTGCTTTAGGGCTTGAGTTAAACATAAAAGTTTTCCTTTCCCAGAGTATTGTTAAAAAACAATCATGAATTCCTTTGGTAATTTAAACTTTAAATGCTAAACTTTAATTGGTTATGTATTTTGTATACAGTGCACCATCTAAGTCCTGAGTAGAATAATTTTGAGTCACAGTAATTTGAATAACACAAAATAATAGGGAATATGCTACATTAACATTTTGCAAACTTCTATATTTTTCCTTTTTTTGTATCATGTATTGAACCTAACCATGCCCTCAACCCCTGAGCCACATCTCTAAACCATTTTATATTTTATTTAGGGACAGGATCTTGCTACATTGATTAGAACCTTGAACTCATAATCTTCCTGTCTCAGTCTCCTGAGCTGCTGAGATTACAGGCATGTGCTATTGCACCTGGCAAACTTCCATATTTTTCTCATGTTTGCTTGTAAAATATAGTCTCTAATTGGCAGCTATCTATAGAATAAAAAATAAAGCTTTAATAATGTCCATACACCAACCAGAGCCCATTGTTTGTGCTAGAGAATAACAGTAAGAAAATAATTTTCCAGTAGATGAGGTAATTAGCAAAAAAAAAAAAAAGAATTAGCATAAATTAATCAGATGTTAGACCCCAGACATTATATTTTATATTGATGTGCCATTTAGTGTTTATATTCCATGCTAAACCTATAGGAATTAAAGTCCAGAGAACTTACACATTCATTTCAATTTACAGAGCCTATCAGTTGGGAACAGACAATAAATTCAATGCAACTTAATATTACCTTCCTGCCTAGAACATTTTTAAAGAATTATAAAAAAATTCCCTAAAGTTTATATACATATTAAGTTTTGTAATTTACTTTAAAAGAATCCTAATATTATTTAATTTAAAAATTAATTTAGATTCAAACATGGAAAACTTTCATCAGTTCTTAGTAGTACACGATACAAATAATCTTTCTGACATGTGGTTTGTATTTTGTTTTGTTTTCGTATTGGGAATTAAACCCAGAGGTGCTTAATCACTGAGCCACATGCCTCAGTCCTTTTTATTCTTCTTTTTTAAAATTTTGACACAGGATCTCGCTAAAACCTGACATATTTTTCAGACACTAAGTACATAACTGAATTGAATCACTTGAATATTTTTAGAGATTTACTAATGATATAAATTGTTGATTTTGTTATGTAAAAGTATAACACATCATGGAAGAAAAAGTTCCAAGGTAAACTAATATAAAATTTGGCAATTTAATAACCAGAAAAATTGTCTACTTCATTAATAGTTTACAACAATGAACAATTAATCTTCTTGACTTCTGGAATATCTCCCCTTTGTGGGTATCTTAATTCTCTTGATAATGCAAAGCTTTTTTTTTTTTTTTTTTTGCTTTCCACATAATCCCACTCCCTGTTTGGATCATTGGTTTGTCTCATTCATTGTCCTTCTTTTGTATTTCTGTTGTGACTGCTTCAGAAGATAAGAATACATCTAGTTTATTTTCTCACCCACATAATTGTTCTTTGTGACTCCAGTTTCTTTCTTCACCCACCTTTCCCTGCAGATCCCATACTTTTGTATCGGACATGTTCTTCAATATGCTAGAACTCAACCCTTCACCGGTATACTCACAAGCCTAATTGAGCTGGACTTCATTACACTTAGGCTTTATATTATAGTGCCTTCCATTTTACAAGTTTATTTTTGAATACAGAGTGCATGAGCCCCCTACTTCAGTCAAGTCACCTCATTTACATTTCTTAAGACATTTTTTGAATTAAATACATCTGAACTTCTCTCCTATTATCAAATGCCAGAAATCACTTTCTGTCTAGAAATGCTTTTCTAATTATAATGTGATCCCATATAATCACAATTCTGTGCATATTTCCTTAAATAAACTTTTCTTTTCACAATTCCTGTGGTATGTTTCATATTTATTTGTTGTCTAACACCTTTTAATTAATACCATATTTTATTTGTACATCTCTATAGTTTTGTGTCTTACACAGAACAAAAAATATTTCATGTAAAGAAACAATTCTTTAATAGTAGATGGGAATATAAGTTAATGTCTAATGAATTAATATGAATGTATCATGGACAATATTAAAATGAAATGTTATGAAATTAGGTAAATAATTGTAGGCATTGTGCGTTTTTATGCTGTTTTTTTTTTTTTTCCCCTGGGGGTGGTGGTTGGGAGATCGGTACCAGATATTGAAGTCAGGGGCATTCAACCACTGAGCCACATCCTTTGCCCTATTTTGTATTTTATTTAGAGACAGGGTCTCACTGAGTTGCTTAGTGCCTCTCTTTTGTTGAGGCTGGTTTTGAACTCTAGATACTTCTGCCTCAGCCTCCCAAACTGCTGAGATTATAAGTGAGTGCCACTGCATCCAGCAATACTTATTATTTTAAATCTACACTAGATGACCAATTGAACTGGACCACTGATTTCACAAGTTTCAAAACTAAAATAACAATTGTCACATATAGATTATAGCTCCTACATTATTCATTTTGTAATTATCCCTGGCTAATAATTATAGACCTTCAAAAGAAACAAATTGATGCTCATATATACAGTTTATTTGATGTGACCATATCTTTATACTTTAAATTAATATATCTAAGTAGTTGGTACAAGTGAATATCTTTACAAACATGGATATGTAGTTGCTTATTGTAACATTATAGCAGAAAAATAATTCTTCAAATTTTATGCAAAAATGGTAATATCTCAACATTGCTACCACTGAGCAAATAGGAGTGGTGATTTAAATTTTTGAAATCCACCACATGCTGAAAATTTTTGTTGTTGTAACTTTATATGAAATGTCTGCATAATTCTGGGTATAGGGAGTGAGAAGGGGAATCAAAACACAAAGTAAAGATTTTCTAGAAATTACGAGTTTTTCTTTCATTGGATCTTATTGATTATAAAATATAGGTACTTTAAAATACATGAAAGAACAGGACAAAGATATCAAATAATCATTTATTAAAAATTATAAAATAGTAACTTATGAATGCCTAGTCTTTGGGAATGAATATTGGATTAACCCCTCATTGGCTTACCTACTGCCTCTGGGTTAGAATAGTGTGTGGGTGGGAACTATAAGAGAGGCACTAAGCTAGTGCACATCCGCCCCAGGTCAGCACCTAAGATATCAAAAACATTGTTCTAAAGTATTCATTTGAAATGTTTTAAATGGAATACCTCCTCAAGTAGCCTATTTTTCTTCTGTTTTTTATTTTTCCTATCGTTGTTATTGTGACTTGGTTTTCGTCCCTCTCTCTCAGGATACTTTTCAATAACTCTACTGAAGCTTCTTTGTCACTTTCTTCTCTATGTCATTGGCCTTCCCAGCATTACTTTGCCTTCTATCAACATCAGTTCCTATACTGAATACCTTGTTTTTGAGTATCTGTTCCTTTCCTCATATCTAAAGAAAATTGCAAAGCTTAAATTTTCCCCAGGTAATATTCATTAAGAAATCTTGAAATCTAGAACAGTAATTTATATATATATTTTATATTTTTTTATTTATTTCCCAGTTTGAGATAAAGTCCACCCTTCTAATCTCTTGAGTTGCAACTGAGGTTGGTCTTCTACAAACCAATATTTAACCACAACAGTCAATTAGCTAAGGGGGTTTTGCAGGATTTGCCTTGTTATGTGGGTTTATGTGTGATGGAGGTGATAAGTCATTCTTTGGTTTTGGTACCAAGTGTAAAATGGATATGAACTAAAAAAGAAATTTTCCAGGTTCTTAAACCAAATATGAACACACACACACACACACACACACACACACACACACACACGAAACCGGAGAGTCTGCTAGAAATAGAATGCTTTTATTCTGTGATAACTTTGAATGTCATATCTCTTAAACAAAATAAAATTTCATCACATAAATTTTATTCTGTAATTTTCTTAATTTTTCTTCACTTTTGTCTAAAATAGAACTTTGCTGAAACATAATTATAGTTTTATATGCTGGATACCTAATATGAACAATATTTCAAACTCAACTTATTTCAGATTACTTTTATAGAGTACAAGTAACTTCAACTACTTTTTATCCTGTAACATGAAAATTGTTGTTCAAAGTTTTCGTTGCTTAAGAATGATAATTCACATTTAACAAAAGTAGCAGGTATTTCTCTCATCTCCCAATAGGTGATATTTTTAATAATTTTGCATCATGAAATATATAGGTGTGCATGAAAGATTTAATTCCTTACCTAAATGTTATTATATTTGACCTTTAAATTTAAATGAGTAATCATTCTTATTATATTATTTGTGTTTATGCATGATACTCTGGAAATGACAGCTTTGATAATTCATAGAATCTATTGAAGCTTGGTGAGGTGGCTCACATCTTCAATAACAATGGCTCAGGAGGCTGAACAGGAGGATCTCAAGCTCAAAGCCAGCCTCAGCAATTTAGCAAGGTGCTAAGCAACTCGTTGAGACCCTTTCTCTAATCAAGTACAAAATAGGGCTAGGGATGTAGCTCAGTGATGGAGTGCCAGTGAGTTCAAGCCCTAGTACTCCCCACCAACATAAAGAATCTATTGAGGGCTGGGGATGTGGCTCAAGTGGTGGCGTGCTCGCCTGGCATGCGTGCGGCCCGGGTTCGATCCTCAGCACCACATACAAACAAAGATGTTGTGTCCGCCAAAAGCTAAAAAAATAAATAAATATTAAAAAATTCTCCCTCTCTCCTCTCTCACTCCTCTCTCACTCTCTCTTTAAGAAAAAAAAAGAATCAATTGAAATAAACTTTGAAAATACATTTTAAATTTAAGAATATCTTACCATTGTGTTGATTTTAGTAGTTTATTTTTCTAATTTATATTTATATATTTTATCTATTTGTTAATAGTTTTGGATTAATGAAGTAATTTTGTGATTATATTTTCTCCCTTGAATTTTTCATATTATACAATAGTTATTTTCTATCATTTAGAAATTATTCTAAAGAACATACATGCATTTTTCCCTTAGCATCAATAGTATTTGTTCCACTTCATTACATTATACTTAGTGAATTTTTGCCATATTTATATTACTGTGTTTTCATCTTCATATTATTATTAACCTTGTAAATCAATATAATTATTATTTTATTATATATGTATTAATATATGTCAACCACTTATTAACTTTTCTGATGCTGCTCTGCATCCATGGGATATAATTTATAAAACATACCTTTGATAGAAGTAAGTCTGATAGTTCTCTTTTTAATACTTATTTAGGTGCAGAAATTCTAATAACAATCATTTTATACACTATTCATTTTTCTCTGTATATTTCTTGGTATAGTCAGTCTATTGTTTTCTGTACTCCAGATTATTTTAAAGTTGGTGTTGATGTTATTTTTTTCTTTGAAGTTATATGTCAGTTATCATATGTATGCTTCTATTTTTAAGACTTTTTTTCCTTTGGGTCTATTTTATAGTAGTTCAATTATGATATATCTGTCAATGGTTTTATTTATGCTTAACCTGCTTGGGTTTACAAAGCATCCTGAGTCTGTGACTGAATGTGTTTTATTATGATCCATTTTAAATTATCTATTGGAAATTCTTCATGTGCTATTTTATCTCTTCTCTCATCATGGCTCCATTACATTTCTGATAAATAGGTTTTCATATTCCATATATATTTTGAACTATTTAAAAATATTTCCAATATTTTGTACACTCATTTTTATTTTCTAAAGCCCCAATTTCCTCTTTGTAAAACAACTGAAATGACCAATTAGAATTTTTAGACATTTTGCATCTGTAATTTTCTTGGTTTCTGGGAGAGTTTTCTTGTACAAGTAAATCTTAGGAGTCAGTAAAGGCTTTGAGAGGCAGTTTTGTTTATCATCTTCTAATCCCATGGATTATTTGACTTTTTTCTCTATCAAGGAACACATTCCATCCTTTTTCATGTAAACATTTTTTAACCAACCTTCCATTACATTACATATGTCGGGTATTTTTTTTCCCACAGAAAGTATCAATTGATCCTTTTTTGTTTTCTTTGTTGATTCCTAATCTTCTTCTTACCTGCTAATTTTGTAATTAGCAGGGTTCAGTTCTTCTTGTAAATTTACTCTTTTGAAGATCATTTTTAAGTTAATCGCTTTAACATTTATACACTGATGATTCCAATTTTCTGTTTCTGGCTCATATTTCTTTCCAGAAATTCAGATACATATGTTCAGTTGCTTTCTGGATATTTTCACATGAATGTCTGCTATACATCTCAAATTATCATTGAGAATTGAACTCCAGGTCTTCTGTCTAAACCCTGTTAATCCAATAATATTTACATACTCAGTTGATAGTAAATAAATTCGTCCAAATGTTTTAGCATAAAAATATTTAATAAATACTTGCTTGAATGTGTTCTCAATGTCCCACATATTCCATCATGATCAACCTTCTATTTTTTTAAACTATTTTTCCAGAATCCAATCTCTTCTTTTCAGGTCTACTGCCAATTCCCTGTTACTCTGGAAAATGTTACCATTATTTTTATCCTGTTAAAATTTCTTAAGAGTTTTCATTTTTTTAAATCACCATCACATTGTAGAGTATTATTTCAGTTAAATCTGAACTGAACTCATTCCACTCATCATTCACAACTCTACACAGATTTTACAAATTACTCACTTGAAGCACTCTTGTAATGGTGTACAATGTTTACCATGATATACTTTTCATTTACTTCTCTGAGATGTTCTTATAACTCATAAGTTTTTGTTCACTCTTTCTCAGCCGTGTTGGCCTCCCTACTATTCCTTCAAAGCGTGAAACTCCAGATCATGTACATCCAAAGAATGGAATCCTAATTAGATTAAGTTTTACTCCATGTATGTATTATATATCAAAACATACTCTGCTGTCACATGGGTCTAAAAAAGAACAAATAATAAAGGAGAAGCAAATCTGAATTAAACATTGAAAATAAATCATAATGGCAGAAAATAAAAATCATCTCTAAAACACTGAATGCCAAAATAAATAAATAAATAAATAAAGAGCTAGTAAGCTAGTACTTATGCCAGAAGCATCTCTTAATACATCCTTAAAATTAGCTTTCTTACCATGTCATTACAGAATAGCAGGGATTGGACTTTCTTACCCATAAATCACAACCAAAAATGAAAAAGAGCTACATAATAATATCAAGTAATGTTTTCCCTAAACAATATATTTGGAAATTAAAGATGATAACTTCTAAGATAAAAATGCATGAAATAAGTAATAAATCGCCCCAATTTGCTGATTCAAAACAGTTTTCCAAGTGAAGTAAGTGGAATCAACATGTTGCCCCAAATATTTCGTGATTCATGAAGACAATTGAGAGTTCATGGAGATTATGACAATATTGAGTGTTAGAGGAGAGGGGCTTATTAGCATATTCAACAGTGTCTTAACTAGTATAGTCATGTGCAGGATGTATTAGGAGCTGAGGAAATAAACAAAAATGTTTAGAGATATCCCTAATTCCCACCAGACAGGCAGTACATATTCTAAATATGTGAAAATTGCATGTTATTCAGAAGATTCTTGTCTTAGCAAAAGGGCAAATTTAGTTATATACTAAAAGATACACTCTCCCCACATTAAAAAAAAAAATTCTAGTTTGATAAGATTTATCATTTGGTATATTATTTTAAAATTATATTAATAAATATTAAATGTAAAGTAATTATTTTTATATTTATATTTAAATCAACTAATTTAATGCTTTTAAAACATATTTAGTTCATTTTCCTACTTATAAATTGACTTATTTGTTTATTTGTTGTTATTTTTTTTAAGTTCTTTATATACTGTGAATATTAATCCTCTGTCAGAAGACTAGCTGAAAACATTTTCTCCCTACTGTAAATGCAAACCAAAACTAGCAAAGTAGCAGGATATAAAGTCAATACCTATAAATCAAATATGTTTCTATACATCAGTGATGAATCCTCAAAGCGAGAAATTAGGAAAATTACAGCATACTATTTTGCTGAATTAATTGGTTAATTCTATAAGTTTTCTGGATTTTTTGATCCTCTAAGTATAGAATCATATCATCAGAAAAAAATTGATAGCTTCAGTTTTTCTTTTTATATTTGTATTCCTTTAATTTCTCTCATCAAGTTTAAGGATATGTTGAATAGAAGTGGTAAATGAGGACATCCTTGATTTGTTCCAGTTTTTAGGGGGAATGCTTCCAATTTTTCTCTATTTAGAATGATGTTGGCCTTGTCTTTAGTATAGTTAGCTTTTACAATGTTGAGGTATGTTCCCACTATCACTAGTTTTTCTAGTGTTTTGAGCATGAAAATGTGCTATATTTTGTCAAATGCTTTCTCTACTTCAATTGATCTAATCACATGATTCTTGACTTTAAGTCTGTTAATGTGATGAATTAAATTTATTGATTTCCCTATGTTGAACCAACTTTGCTTCTCTTGAATCCCACTTGATCATGGTGCACTATTTTTCTTAATATGTTTTTGTATGTGATTTGCTGGGATTTTATTGAGAATTTTTGCATCTATCTTCATCAGGAATATTGGTCTGAAATTTTCTTTCCTTCATGTGTTGCTGCCTGGTGTTGTTTTCAGGATAATACTAGCCTCATAGAATAACTTTGGAAGGGTTCCCTACTTTTCTATTTCTTGGAATAATTTGAGGAGTATTGGTATTAATTCTTCTTTGTAGGTCTTACAGATCTCAGCTGTGATTCTGCCTGGTCCCAGTATTTTCTTGTTTAGTATGGTTTTGATGGTGTCTTCTATTTTCTTGCTTGAAATTGATGTGTTTAAATTGTGTATGTCCTCTTGACTCAGTTTGGGTTGATCATATGCCTCTAGAAATTTGTCAGTGTCTTCAAGATTTTCTATTTTATTGGAGTATAAATTTTCAAAATAGTTCCTAATTGTCTTCTTTATTTCAACAGTGTCTGTCTTGCTATTTCCTTTTCATCACAAATTTTAGTAATTTGAATTTTCTCTCTCCTTCTTTTCATTAGGGTGGCTAAGGATTTGTCAATTTTATTTATTTTTTCAAAGAAACAGCTTTTTGTTTTGTCAATTTTTTGAATTGTTTCTTTTGTTTCAATTTCATTGATTTCTGCCCTTATTTTAACTATTTCATGTCTTCTACTACTTTTGGTGTTGGTTTATTTTTCTTTTTCTAGGGCTTTGAGATAAAATGTCAGGTTGTTTATTTGTTGACTTTTTGTTCTTTTAATGAATGATCCTAATGCAATGAACTTTCCTATTATTATTGTGCTCATACTGTCCCAGAGATTTTGATAAGTTGTATATGAGTTCTCATTGACCTCTAAGAAAATGTTTTATCTCCTCCTGATGTCTTCTGTTATCCATGTGCCATTCAATAGCATGCTATTTAGTCTCCAGGTGTTGGAGTAGTTTCTATTTTTAATTTTTTCATTGGCCATTCACACTCAGGGTTATTATTGAAGTATGATTTGTATTCCCAGTCATTTTGTTCATTTTTGGTTTTTAGTTTAACTTGGTTTGTCCTTTGATTGGCCTTTCCTTTAGTGTAGTTCCTCCCTTTACTTATCTTTCTTGTTCTTTTCCATTTCTTCCTCATGGAATACTTTGCCAAGAATGCTATGTAATGAAGGGTTTCTCACTATAAATACTTTTAATTTTTTGTTTATCATGAAAGACTTTTATTCCATCATCAACTCTGAAGCTTCATTTTGCTAGATATAAGAATTTTGGTTGGCACACGGTTTCTTTCAGAGCTTGGTATATGTTGTTCCAGGATCTCCTGACTTTGAGAATCTGGTTTGAAAAAATCTCCTGAGATCCAAATTGTTCTCCCCCTATATGTAATCTGATTCCTCTTTATTGAGGCCTTTAATATTCTATCTTTATTCTGTATGCTAGGCATTTTCATTATAATGTGCCTTGGTGGAGATCTGTTGCATTTTTGTATATTTGGTGTCCTGTAAGCCTCTTGTATTTAATTTTACAATTTATTCTTCATGTTTGGGAAATTTCCTGGTATTATTTTATTGAAGAGTTTGTGCGTTCCTTTGGTTTGAATCTCTGTGCCTTCCTGTATCCTGATGAATCTTAGATTTGGTCTTTTGATGTTATTCCATATTGTTGGGTGTCCTATTCATGGTTTCTTCCCATCTTTACTCTTTGCACAACTTTATTTTCAAGACTGTATACTTTGTCTTCATTATCTGGTGTTCTGTCCTCTAAGTGACCTAGCCTGATGGTGATGCTTTCTATTGAGTTTTTAATTTGGTTTATTGTTTCCTTCATTTGAAGGATTTCTTCTTATTTTTTTTAAGAATCTCTATCTCTTTCTTGAAGCAATCTTTTGCTACATGTGTTTGTTCCCTTATCTCTTTGTTAAATGATCAATTTTTGCCTTTATTTGCTCTCTTTTCTCTTTTATGTCATTCTTTAATTTGCAGATAATTTTAGTTATGTACATTCTGAACTCGTTCTCTGACATGTCATGCACCTGGCTATCAATGCATTCAATTATTGTAGTATCTTGCTTTGTTTGGGTCACTTTTTTCCCTTGGTTTTTATTTTTTTCCAATGTCATCTATATGTCTTCTTTTCTTGCAATGTGGATCTGAGTTATTGCAATTTATACCCTATAATCTTATACTGTCCCTACAGATTACCTCTGCCTAACCTTGGTGTTGGGCTTCCAGTCATCAGCCAGTGTCCCAAGATGGATGCTATTGCAACATGGTGGTAGCAGTAGTGGTGGTAACTCAAAATACAAGTGGGGGGTGTCAAAAAATGGATGCAGCCACTTTCAGAGACAGGGCTGAAAGGGTGGGCCTTACGATGACTTTGGGCTGCTAATGCAAAGATGTAGCACTGTGGCATGACCTGCTGCAGTGGGCAGCTATCTGTTGTCCCAACATGGAGGCTACAATGTGGAGAAGTCTATGATGATGGCTTCTGTGTCCAAATGGAGGTGGGGTCTGGGAGCAACGTGATGGTAAATGGGGAGCCACAGTTTGATCCCTCTGTTCTGTGTGAGGGGTGGTCCTGGGCCTGGGTTCTCATACAGGTCACTGGGGGTCAGTCCAGGGCCCGACTTGCGCCTGGGCTTATTCACAGGTCCGAAAACATGTCTTTATACATTGGAACTTTTGTTTTGCCATTAGTGGATTTCTCTATTTCAGATTTCTTAAATATGCAAAACATTTTACATTATTTATTCTACATATGCATTATGTTAATTAATAATTTAAATTATTCTTTTTTTCTGGATTCACTATAATTATCTCAGGTTTAAATTTTTAACACTTGTATTCTGTTTCTAGTTTAGATATTATGTATTATTGTGTAATACTGTCTCCTTGATGTTTAGCTTGTTTCTTTAATACTTTATTTCTACCTCCTCTAACTTATTTATAAAATTATCTCATCTCAGAAACTTACCTTATTCTACAGACCACATGGTGAATTTTAGCATGTTTCCATAGCTAATTTTCATTCTAAAAATTTTTCTCTGCCAATCCTGTTCATTTTCTCTATTTGACCTTTACTTTTTTACATACATAAGTCATCATGGGATGATTTATGTTTAAATTAATTTTTCTTCATTGTGATTCATCTGACATTCCATTTGTCATGACATGGCAGAGTAGAATTTTCTTTTACTTTGTAACATATGTGTTGTGTGTCTATATTCAGAGAAAACTACTCAAAAATCTAGATCTTAAAGATTAAATTATTAGTTTAAATAAAATTATAGTAAGCTTATTTACTCATTAATCTTTAAATATAGCATACCAATTTTACCAGTGTGCATGCACACACACTTGCACATATACACACCTCAAGCAAGCATTAATAATTGCATAAGGATACTTTAAATAGCATGAAATTTATTTCAGTTTTAATCAATGAAACTTCTTGAACAAACTGCATTTATAGTTTTACTATATTAATTTACTTTTGCATTCCATTACCTTTTATCAATTAAGATAAGAAATATTAGAAATAAAATATAACTGAGCAGTCAAATGACAGTTATAACTAATCAATTAAATGTAACTATTATAAAATGTCAGTTTTATGTTTTTATATGTGGTAGAAATTATGTTGTGTAAATATCATAGTTATTTAAATAAATATATATTTTAAACTAAAATTACACCTTACTTTCTTATATTATCTTAAATATCTGAAGTACTGAATAGATACACATTTGAAATTAAAAATTACATATTCCTTCGTATATCTTAATTTTTAGTTTTAGTCTCATATACAAATATATATGTATTTTAAAATCTTCCCAGGAATTATTTATGCTGCAATATTAATTGACTCTAATTGTATGTAATTATTCATTTTCTTGCCAGATCATAATTGGTGATTCTGATAAAGTATTTCATATTGTATTAATATTCTTAAGTTGTTGGTAAAGAAATGAACCTTAATACCAAGTACTTTAAACCAACTTTATATCAAGTACTTTTTTATTTCTGTTCAACTATTACACATAAATTATATGCAGGTCTTTGATTGAATTTTATGTTTTGTCGCAAATATACATGAATACATTCTAAATTTAAAGCTTGAAAGAATCCTCATTGTTTCATATTCTTAGGAAATCACAATTTAAATAAATTGAAATATTATACAAATCAATTTTATAGACCTCTCATGGTGTTGTCCAACAACTCTCAAAACATCTAAACATCTGTCATATACATTTTTTGCACAATTCCTTTTAGTTATACATGACAGAAGAATCCATTCTGACATAATTATAAAAGCAAAGAATATATTTTGTTCTATTCAGACCCCAGTACCTCTTTTTCCCCTTCCCTTTCCCCATTTCTTTCTTCCTTCCCTTTATCAATCTTTCTGCCATTTACTCATATTTTTAAAAATTAATTTCAGTTATAAGCCAACTTAGATGCCCTTCAACACATAAATTGATTAAAAATAATGTATTATATGTATCAAATGGAACATTACTCAGTCATAAGGAAGAATGACCTTATGACCTGTGCCAGAAAATGTATGGTTCTAGAGACTATCATTTCTAGTGAAATAAGCCATTCCCCAAAACCAAAGGTCAAATGTGTTCTACTGTAAACATTTTAAAAAATTGATTTTATATCCTGCTACTTTGCTGAATTTATTTACTAGTTCTTGAAGTTTTCTGGTGGAGCTTTTTGGGTCTTCTAGGCATGGAATCATATCATCAGCAAATAGTGCTAATTTAAGTTCTTCTTTTCCTATACATAACCCTTTAATTTCTTTCCTCTGTCTAATTGCTCTGGCCAGTGTTTCAAGAACCATGATGAACAGAAGTGGTGAAATAGGGATTCCAGTCTTTTTCCAGTTTTCACAGGGAATGCCTTTGAATATTCCTCCATTTAGAATGATGTTGGCCTGAGGCTTAGTGTAGATAGCCTTTATGATGCTGAGATATGTTCCTGCTATTCCTAGTTTTTCTAGTGTTTTGAACCTGAAAGAATGCTGCATTTTGTCAAATGCTTTTTCTGCATCTATTGAGATGATCATATGATTCTTATCTTTGAGTCTATTGATGTGATGAATTACATTTATTGATTTTTGTATGTTGAACCAACCTTGCATCCCTGGGATGAATCCCACTTGATTATGATGCACAATCATTTTGATATGTTTTTGTATTTGATTTTCTAGAATTTTATTAAGAATTTTTGCATCTATGTTCATTAGAGATACTGCTCTGTAGTTTTCTTTCTTTGATGTGTTGTTGCCTGATTTTAGGATCAGGGTGATATTGATCTCATAGATTGAGTTTGGAAGTGCTGCCTCTTTTTCTATTTTCTGAAATAAATTGTAGAGTATTGGTATTAGTTCTTCTTTAAAGGTCTTGTAGAACTCAGCTGTGTATCTATCTGGTCCTGGGCTTTTCTTGGTTGGTAAGCTTCTGATGGAACCTTCTATTTCATCACTTGATGTTGATCTGTTGAAATTGTGTATATCTTCCTGATTCAATCTGACGAATCATATGACTTAAGAAATTTGTTCATGCCTTCAATGTCTTCTATTTTATTGGAGTATAAGTTTTCAAAATAATTTCTAATTACCCTCTGTATTTCTGTAAGTGTCTGTTGTGATATTGTGTTTTTCATCACATATGCTAGTAATCTGAGTTTTCTCTCTCCTTCTCTTTGTTAGCATAGCATAGGTTTGCCAATTTTGCTTTTTTATCAGTGATTCAGTATTGGAGATCTTGCTATTTTTAGATTTTATTTATTTTGAGTTAAAATTTTATTTTCATTAAATCATAGATTCATTGTCATTTTAAGATATGCTAGAAAAAGAATATATTTGTCTATTTCTAAATTTCCCATAAAAAGTAAAATCTTGCAAAAGGATAGAACAATATGACAACAGGACTTTTTCAATAAGAAAATCAATACAGTAGAATGAATTATCATATCTTTCCTATGTTCATATAGAAACACATGATCAATGTAACTCCATATCATGTACAACCACAAGAATTAGATCCTAATTAGGATAAGTTACACTCCAAGCATGTATAATATGTTTAAATACACTCTACGGACATGCATATCTAAAAGGAACAAATAAATTTTTTAAAACCTATGATGCAAATCATTCTCATCAACACTGGATTTCTTTTGTTGTGATTTTTATAGCTAAACTTTCTTCCCTCCTATTCCACTAATCTGTTCTTCATTCCTGTATTTCCTCATTTCAAAATGTTACATAAGTACAGTGATATACTATGGCACTGTATGATCTTGAAGAACGGCTTTTGTCATTCAGCATAATTTAAATAACATAAATACAAGTTCTTGTGTGCATAATTAATTTTTTTATTCCTGAGTAGTATTTTATGGTGCTCATGTATCACTGTTTGTTTAATATCCTCTCTCTCTCTGTCTCTCTCTCTCTCTCTCTGTCTCTCTCTCTCTCTCTCTCTCTCTCTCCCCCTCTGTCTCCCTCCCTCCAATTTTTGGTCATGTACCATGATGACAAACATTGGTATGTGGAAATCAGTAGCTCTGAATAAACCTACTGTAAAGATTCAATTTGAAGTTTTTTGTGTGAGCATGAGTTTCTCATGGATGAGTATCAAAAAGTGCATTAGCTGGGTCACAAAATAGCTGCATGTTTAATTTTTAAGAAACCTCCAAACTGTTATCCAGAAAATCTATCATATTTTAGATTCCAACCAGGAATATTGGTTATCCTGTTTTTCTGTATTATCTCCAGCTTTTGCTGATATCTCTATTTTGGCTGCACTGAAAAGTACATTTGGATATCTCATTGCAGTTTTAATTAATATTTCTCTAATGATTAGTGATGTTTAATATATTTAGCTTGTGTTTAGTTGTCTTATGTATATTCTTTCGGGTGCAATGTTCAATAATGTATTTTACCTTTTTTGCTGTTAAGTTTGGAGTGTTCTTGATAAATTTCTTTTTTTTTTTTATTGTGGGTTGTTCAAAACATTACAAATTTCTTGACATATCATATTCCACACTTTGATTCAAGTGGGTTATGAACTCCCACCTTCACCCCATACACAGATTGCAGAATCACATCAGTTACACATCCATTGATTTACAAATTGCCATCCCAGTGTCTGTTGTGCTCCGCTGCCTTTCCCATCCTCCACCCTCCCCCCTCCCCACCTCTCCCCTCCCCTCCCCTCCTCTCTCTCTACCCCCTCCACTGTATAACCCTGAGGGTCTCCTTCCATTACCATGCAATTTCCCTTCTCTCTCCCTTTCCCTCCCACCT
>NW_025999932.1:19938197-19948745 GCF_001458135.2 Marmota marmota marmota
TGTAAGCTCCTATAAGTGTAAGCTCCAAGAAGCAGTCCCCGCAGGCTCAGTTCCGGGAGCCGGAATTCGGCTGCTTAGTGCTTGTTGTATGCTCTGATAGGAGCAGGGTCCAAGAAGCAGCCTCCGCAGGCTCCGCGGGACGGTTCCGGGAGCCGGAACTCGGCCGCCCCGCGCTTGGTGTTCGCTCCGATAAGCTCAGGTTCTAAGAAGCACCCAGGCGCTGAACCCTAGCAATCTGTCTGCAAGCCGCAGGCGAATTGCAGCCTGAAATTACCTGATCTATGGCTGAATGAGCTGCGGTCAGTCGAAAACAGGGAAGGTGACGTCAGTCTACCAACATGGTGGCTGCTGGCCTCCTCTGTGGTCTGACCGGTGTGATAAATTTCATATAATAGACTTATTTTGTTGGATATACTGTTTGCGACAATTTATCTTATTAGATAGTTTACATTCATTGAATCTTTTGGCAGGGTGTTTTGTAGAGAGAAATATAAATCTTTAATTAAGCCAATTATTTTTTTATGCATGGATCTTGCTTTTTAGTCTCAAATCTAAGAAAACATTCCATCCCTAAGCCTATGCTGTGAAGATTTTTCCCCTTTCTTTCTTCTTTCCTTTATTTTCTTTCTTTCTTTATTTTACTATGCAATATGTATTTAATATTTTTCCATGTCTTCCCATGGCTTGATAACACATTTTTTGTCAATGAATAATATTTAATTTCATAAATGTGCCAGTTTATTTTTTCACCTTTTCAAGGACATCTTGGTTTCTTTTCATTTTTTACAGTTATGAATCAAGCTGTTATAAACATATATGTGCAGGTTTTTATGTGCTGAAATAGGTTTTAAAGTCATTTGCTAAATTCTAGGGATGTGATTGCTCAATCATGAGCCAGTTATCTAACTGCTATATCCTCTGTATCCCTATCGGTAATTATTGACTTTCTGTAGCTTCAGATTCTACCTGGTACTGGGTTTCTGTTTAGGAATGTAACCATGATAATATATTTGTTTTTAATTTTTTTCTGTCAGACTTATTTCATTGTTGCTATTTCTCTTAGAAAATATTGGGAACCTGTTGAAGAGGTGTGACAGCCAAGTTTGCAATAGATTGTAATGAATATTTCTTATTACACAGTTTTCTGCTATACAACAAATTGTGGGATTGGAAGGTACAAAGAATGAGTTTAATCCTAAAATAGCTGGGAGAGATAACTTGACAAATCATTAGTGTCATTAATAATAGTTGTAAGCCACTGAAGCTCACTGGTTAAGGTAGAATTATCATCTAGTTTGATTTAGCATGAGAGAAGAGGAATAGTACAGTCCTTTCTATTCCACAATTACAACAGTATTATGTACATGGAAAAAGAAATAGATGGCTAGTGCATTATATCTTTTATAGTGAGGTAAAGTGACAGTGGGGGATGTGTTTAGTTATATGCATTTCATATTAAATCTAACTTTTGTGCCAAACCATTTATTACAAGTCATCAATTTAAAAATTGACAGCTTTAGGAAATAAGGTCTTCATGGGCTTTATGAGTTAAGACAGTTTCCAGAGGGAAAAGTAAATGCATTAGGAAAATTTAACTCCACATTTGTAATATGAAAATGCTTTTTTTAAAACTGATGTGAACTCTGCAATGAAAACTCATTAGTATAATTATTCGGCACAGATAATATGCAATTTGAAAACACCAGGTCTTTGATCTCTAACCTTTCAAATCTCTCTTGGAACTGCTATAGTTTTTTAGAGTCTATTAATGTCCCATTTTTTTACTGGATTCTTTCTTAATTTAGTTTTAGATGGCATATAGAATAGAATATAGAAGCATGAAAATGAGCAATATTTTATAATAAACAATTTCTGGTTAGGAAAAGGTAGTTTGTTTTTAACAAGTCAAGTTTAGATATTAGATTTATTGTATATACCATTTGAATTTTGTCTGATCTCTTGAAATCGTGAAGACTGATCTGAGAAGTAGAAATAAAATAATAACTATATCACAAGCTTTGCTGTGATAATGAATAAAAAACGTGTACTGACCAAGACAACCTTAACATTTCCCTCAGTTGCTAAACTTATTCCCGTCTTCAGGCCCCTCTTACTCTGTCCCTTCTGAAGCCATAGGCCTGAATCACATAGCTTTCTTTTTTTTTTTTCCATATTATTATAATACAGTTTAGAAAACTGGTAAATTCTTTATGTTTATAAGATGTAAATATTTTAAAAAGATGATTACTTGATAACAGAATATTTTTTTCTCAAGGTTCTGGGGAGGTAATCCTTTTGTATATATACATATACACACAAGCACACACACAGATACACACATATACACACTACACTTAAATGCGTGTATATGCTTTCAAAATATATGTGTATATGTATAATCATTTATTACAAATTATTACAGTACTTGAATATGATACATAAAAATCACAATTTGCTTCTGAATCTTTTTTAAAATATATTTTCTTTTTTTAATCATGCATAGTATTTCAACATTATTTATTAGACACAGTATGATATATGTAAAATGCAATGATCAAATCAGGTAATATGCAAAATGCAATGATCAAATCAGGTAATTGTAATTTCCATCTCCTCAGACATTTTCTTATTTCTATAGTTTGGAAACCTTCAGACTCTTCTAGTTACTCTGAAATGGATTATGATCCTGTGTACTATATTTACCCTACTTTGAAACAGAACACCAGAAATAAAACTATTTGTCTCTTGGTACTGATTATCTACTCTCTCTCCTTCATTTTCCATCTTTAATGACCACTAATTCAAACTCTCATTTTATAAAATTGATTTTTTATTCCACAAGTGAGTTACAACATGTAGCATGCATCTTTCTGTGTTTGTCTTATTTCGCTGAACATGATGTCCTCCAGTTTCATCCATTTTACAAGTCACAGGACGTAATTTTTTTCTTATGAGTAAACAATATTCCATTGTATATATACCATGTTTTTTATCTATTAACTTATCACCAGACACCTTGGTTGATTCCAAATCTCGTCTGTGGTGACTAATGCTGCAAAAAATACAGGAATGCTTTGATGTAATCTCTTTGATTTAATCACCTTTATTTATATATTTACACCCCAAAGTGGGATAGCTGTATTATCATATGGTGGTTTAATATGGTTTTCCATAGTGGATATACTACTTTACATTCCAACCAACAGTGAATTGAAGTTTCCCTTTACACATCATCACCTGCATCTGTTACCAGCACTCAAGAGAGAACCTAAACATCCCTGTCTTCTGGTCTCTGTGGGAGAGTAGAAGGTGAATCTCAAAAGCATTATGTCCAGAGAGTAAGCACTATATACATATGAAATTATAAAAAAAAGTGTAAAATGCAAAATTGTGATGATGACAAAATTTGTGTTGGTATGGGCTATAGGGAAAGGTATTGATTACAAAGAAGCATGAGAATTCCTTTCAGGATTATAAAAATACTAAGTGTCAGGTTTTTTACGGCTATTAGAATATTGCAGCTAGTCGTCGAAAGCTTATAATTATGCATTTAAGTATAGCAACTTATTAAGAATAAATTACAATACAATAAAATGAAAGTAATCCTTACCATCTATTTTAAATGTACTTTGCTTATTAAAAACCAGCTATTGGATATGGACCATCATACTCTTTTTCTTAACTCATCCTTAAAAGATAGGAAATCTTAAAACCATTTTGTGATCCACATTGAGACTCTGATAAGGGAATTGAGGCCTTTGACATTGACCTGTCAGTAGGGAGAACATAGTCATAAATCAGCAAACCTTAAAAAGACTATTAGGAAGTCATGAAAATAAATATGTGTGGAAGATTTTACAGCTTTTGTTAAATATAATACTCTCTCATTTATTTAAGATTAATTTTTCTTTCTTAGCTTTTGATATCAACCTTAACATGAGAAGTGAAATTGATTTCTAGAGTATACTTAAGAGATATGGGGGATCAAGTGAAGAATAACAACAACTAACTATAGGAATATCAGAAAGAAAAAAAGAAAAAGAAAGAAGTAGAGATGTAGAAATTTTAAAAAAGATTAAAAAAAGATATTAAATTTTAGAATAAGTTGACCAATCGGGTGCATATACAATAAATAACGCGACATGCATTTTTAAAGTATCTTTAAACTAACAATTCTAGTGAGAGGAACGAATGTTATTTTGCAAAAAAACAAAATTAAGTTCATGTCAAGCACAGAAGCTTTGATTCATACTAGAATTAGAATTACAGCAGAAAATACTTTATTCTTCATTTAATCCTAAATTTCATAAAGCTAAAGCTTAAAAAAATAACAATGAATATTATCCTACAATTTATACTTTTTGGGAAGAATTTCTTTTTTCGTTTATGGGGAATTGAACCCAGGAGCCTGAACCACTGAGTCACATTCCCATCCCTTTTCTATATTGTATTTAAAGACAACACTCGCTAAGTTGCTTTGTTTCTCACTAAGTTGCTGAGGCTGGCTTTGAACTCTCGATTCTCCTGCCTCAGCCTCCTGAGCTGCTGGGATTAAAGGCATGTGCCACTGGGCCCAGCTAGAAAAATTTCTTGAGTTTAGGTTTCAGTAATGGAATTGAAAATGGTAAGATGAACTTCAATTTGAACTTACATAAAATTTTTTTTTACTAAATACTGATTATTTCTAGCAAGAAAAAAAATACTGCTTGATGACATAAATGCAATTATTTATATGAAATTAGGAGAGCAAATAAAACAACTGAATTAAAATAACTTCTTTAAAACTTGCAATATCTGTTTATTATATGTGATCAGCTGCATTTGATGCTGATTATCACTGGATAGACTCAATTCCATAAACTTGCCTATTCTGGACATTTTCATTTAAATAAACTTATACAATATATGCTTTTTTGTCCCTGGCTTCTTTAATTTCATCTAATGTTTCCATAGTTCACTCATGCTTCTACATGTATACATCATCATTATTATTATTAATTTGCCAAATATCTCTGTACAGATTATGAAATTTTGTTGATTCATTCATTAGTCTGTATACATTTGTGCTGTTTCCACTTTTCAACAATTATGAATAATGCTGCTTTGAACATTCATGTAAAAATGATGTGTGTGTGTCTATGTGTATGTACACATTTTATTTTCTCTTGAGTATTTATTTTGAAGTGAAAGTAATGAGTTATAATGTACTTATAACTTGGAGGAACTTCCAAATGCTTTCCAAAGTTGGTGCATCACTTTAAAAATACTATGAGTTCATCCCAGTGACTTGTGGCTGAGAGAGGAGGATTGCAAGTTAAAGATTACCTTCAGCAATTTATCAAAACCTTCAGTAACTTAGTGAGACCTTCTCTCAAATTTTAAAAAGTGTGGGTTGGGGATGTAGATACATGGTAAGGTGGTTAGATTACCAATATAAAACAAAAAACAAACCAACAAATGCCCACAGATTAAAACTAATAGAATATACATTTAAAATCCCACCTGGGATTTTCATTTCAAGCATTCTTTATATATTCTAGATATAAGTCAGTTGTTAGATGTGTGATTTGAAAATGTTTTCTCCCAATATGTTCTTTTTCAATTTATTTTAAACTACACTAATGGAAGATTTTTCTGCTATTAAGCTACAAGAGCTGCTCTTCTCAGTTCTTAATTTACTTGACTGTTCACCACATTTGATGGCAATAGACACTCCCTCCTCCATGATATGCTCATGCTTCCCACTTGATAAATTATTTTCACCAAACTTTCTTATCGCTCTGTAACTCTCCTCGTTTTGTTTCAGTCTCCTCTGATGGTCTGTCTTTTTCATCCTGACCTCTTAATTATCCAGGGACCTACATTCAGTCTCATTCTCTTCTTGTCTGACCACAGGCTTTTCCTTGGTGATCTTATCTGACCTAATGATTGTAATTTACATTTATATTATTCTGATATTCAAATTTTTATCTCTGACACTATCTTTATTTATTTAGACCTCTAACACACCTCCAAACCTAAAATCCTGAAACTAAGCTCTTGACATTTGTTCCCCCAGATCTCTATTTTCTTATCTGAATGGCTTCAGTGCAGGAAAAAAAATTGACACCCCCCCAAAAAAAAACACAACAAAGAACAACCACAAACCAAAAAACTTAGGATCATTTCAGTTTAACTCACATGTTTTACCCAGTCCACAGGCTCATCCAAAAGCCTGCCTGTTCCTCATATGCAATTCAAGCATGTCAAACCCTGTCACCTCCATATACTAATCACAACCAACATTGTCTTGTAAATGAATTACTAAAAGAGATTCTATTTGGTCTCCTCAATTATAATCTTGCCTATTTCTTTCGATTCTTAACACTGAACCAGTGAATGTGTGTGTGTGTTTGTGTGTGTGTGAGTGTGTGTGTGTGTATTGTGTATGATGTATACTTGGTATAGAAATATACATGCATTTGTACCATACCATATGCAAGCACATCTGTCTATTGATTGATCTATATGTTTTCTATGTGCATAAACAATCTATCTGTATATACGACACACACACACACACATTTTTATTTTTAAATGAACCAAAGAATATTACTCATTTCAAAATTCTATGGCTCCTTTTTTTCCTTCAGTGAAAATATCAACTGTGATCTCATCCATCTCATTCTTTCTCATTTATCTGCACCAGATATTCTGGTATTTTATATTTCAACCTTTCCCGTTGTTTTTCAGTGCTGGGGATGGAACCCAGGCTTCACATGTACAAAGCAAATGCTCTACCACTCAATTGCATCCCCAACCCAGTTTTTTCCCCCTTTCTTGAGCATGACAAGTGTTCTCTCACCATAGAGGATTTGCACTGGCTGTTTCTATTTCTAAAACTTTTACCAAATGCCTCTTATTCTTAAAAGACCAGTCTTTTATCTGATGCCACCTTCAGTTGAGGGAACTCAACCTAAAAACACCACCTCACCTATTTTCACTAGAGCATATTTCAGTCCCCATCACATTGCAAGGCTTCATTTTTTTTTCTTAGATCATATAACTCTGTAACATATAAAAAACTATCGTGATCGCTATATATTACCTGTCTCTTCACACTAGAGTGAAATTATCACAAGGACTGACAATTTTGTCTGGTCTTGCTAATAACAACAACTATGTAAAAACAACAAATTAGTGAATACATAGGAAAATTTTAAACAACACCACCAACAAAAACATATTGAACAAATACCCAGATTCAAACTGGATAATTTGAATATATACAATGGTACTGATTATTTTAACTTCTGGTTCTGAGCATTATATCAAATTTTATTTTTGAGATGAGAGGATATAGGGTTACTGGATTGAAATAAAAAGAGAAAAAATCATTGCTTGAATATTTCAAAAATAGTACTCAACAACAAAATACAAAATAACTAGAATTATTTGTCAGAGATGTGAAATTGTGACTTAAAATCAATATTTGAGCCAAAGAAGGAAATTAGAGAAGAATAAAATGATCTTTTATATTATGTTTTAATTGAACACAGTCAAATTCATTAATTTTAATTTATGTCAATTGTAATCCAAGAGTAAAGAAATATACTTAAGCAAACTTCAATTGCACAAATATTTTTTTTGTTATAAACAAATCTGCTATAGTTCAGCCTTCCTTGTTCTTGTACAGTTATCACCACAGAAAATATCAAGAACAAAACAAATAGAAGACACAGAGCATTTGAACCATTTATTACACATAAACTTCACAATAAATGGAGTTTTGTTAGAGTAGATGTTACTAATGGACTGAGAGTTTATGGTGCAGGGAGTACAAACTGTTTGAAGGTCTATGAAAAATTTGCACTGTTAGGAAAGGTTGAAGTTAAGACTCAATCCAACGCTTTGTATCTTGTGAGGAGCCTTCTGGTTTGCATTAACTAACATGCAAACCTTTGTTACAGTTACTTCATTCTTTTCTAAAAGGAGACAGAATGTGGGTCACTTTTATTTTCTTAAACATAATGTACAAAAACTTGCTGAGAGCCACGGCCGAGTCTGTATGGCCCCTGGCATTTTGCCAACAGTATTGATTGACAGGCAAGGCATTACTATCCGCCTCTGCCGCAACTTTTGAGTTCTCGCACTATTTTGGAGTTCTCATGGGGATTTCCGGGGATTCCCCGAGAGTTCCCATTGGTTGGGGAAGTGCAGGAGGAGGGATTTTCCGAGAGAGATATTTCCGGCTGGGGGTTCCTGGAGAAGCCTCGTGGCGTTCGGGAGGATTCCCCGGGAGCTGTGTGAAGTGTTTTCCTGCAGTTTAAAAATAAAGTTTGTTCCTGCTTCAGTGGCTCGTGATTTGTGCCCAGCCAGACTGCGGCAAAAACTTGAAATTTAATATTGGTGGAAAACAAGTCTGAGTTTGCCATACTAATATCTACTTTTTTTCCCCTTTGTTTAACTGGTACATAAAAACTGTATGCTCTGATGGAGTACCATGGGGTTTTGTTACTTATATATTATGCAATGTTCAAATCACATCAAACATATTTAATCCTCAAACATCATCATCTGTTTATGGTAAGAATTTTAAAACTCCTTCCTTGAAGCTTTTTAAAATTTCAAAATTGTTTAATTACTCTGGCTAGGGCTTCTAGAAATAGATTGGATAAAAGTGGTTATCCTTGTCTTCCTTCATATCTTAGAAGGAAATTTTCAGCTTTTCTCATTCAATAAAATGTTAGATGCTTGCTTATTCTATGGTACTGTTTTGATCTGTGACTTTCCCCAAAGGCTCATATGTTGAAGGGTTAATCCCCAATGCAGCAATGTTCCTGGGGTAAGGCTTTTAGAAAATGCCTGAATTATTAGAGCTCTAACTTTGTCAGTGGATTCATCATCAATAAATTCATCATTCATAAGTTCACAATTTGGATGAACTAATGGGAAGTGGTGGAAACTATTGGAGCTGGTTGAAGGAAATGTGTATTTGAGAACCTAACATTTGAGATTGTCTTGTGCCAAGTTTCTCCTCATCCTTCCTCCATGTGTCCCCACCCCTCTCTTTCTTCTCTCCCTATCTCTGCTTCCCAGTCACCACAAGACGAGCAGCTCTGCTCTACCTCACCATCTCCGCCATGATGCTCTGCTTCATCACAGGTAAATAGATAGCAATGGAGCCAGCTGACCATGAACTGAAACCTCTAAACTTTTTTTCCTTTTTTTTCCCTCCTCGGGAATGTGTCACACTGACACAAAGCTGACTAACACATATATGTGTTTTTAATTTTGTTGAGGACATTCCTTTTGTACCTAATTTGTTCAGCATTTTTGTCATGAAATGAGATTAAAGTTTACTGATCACTTTTTCTACATCTACTGGAAAGATGATATGGTTTAGGTCCTTCATTCTGTTGTGTTGGTTCATCACATCTATAATTTTGTTTACTTGGAACCATTCTTCTATCTCTAGATTGAATCTCACTTGATCATGGTGAGTAACCATTTTAATGTGATAGTGGATATAAATATATAGTACAAGAAGGTCAAAGGTCACCAGTCAGATTTGACAGACAATCTCTAAAAAGTGAAACATAAAGACAAAATTAGCAGGCCACCAAAAAAAGAGCAAAAATAACACATAAGGGTGTCCCAATTAAATTGACAGCTGACTTTTTAGAAGAAACCTTGCTGTCTAGAAAGGGAAGCATGAAATTTACACAATATTGAAGGAAAATTTAATGAGTTCACTTTGGGGTCAATTATATTTCAGACATAATTATGCTACTATATATTGATAGATATCACTTTTACTCTACATTTGATCATGTAATTTTAAAAGGGCATGTAAAAATATTAACAGTATTATAAATATCTTAGTGTTTGGTACAGATGTAAAATTTTTACAAACATATATAGTTTACATGTAGTTTATATTATTAGCATTTCATGATAAAATCACTCTATGAATATTCCATTGGAGAAATTATTAATTGTTTAACAAAATGATGTAAAGAAATATGTAAATAAATGTATAAAAATAATTCATAATTTTATAATCTAATATCATATGATCTTACTAAAGTACCTTACAGAGCTTGAATAATTTAGAGTGATGTGATGCTAACCATTTTCATGTTATTTAAATACAAGTTAAACTAACAATGACTAAAAATATTCCTATGTTCCATAGGCCCATATGCTTTTTTAATCTCTTATATCTACTTTTTGTTATTTATAATTTCCATGTTGGATTTAGGCATTTGCCTGTGATATTTTTTATCAAGAGGAAATTTTTCATATTGAGCTCTAAAAATTAAAATGTATCAAAATCAACAAGTTAGTTCCAATTAATTGTGATTTTAACAATTTAGGAAAAATGATTAAGAGGAACGATTCTATCAATGTAGTTAAATTACTAAAATTTCAAAATGACTTTTGAAAATATTTTATTAATCTCTATATCTTTCTGAAATTAAATAGAATGTGATCTCTCAGATTGTCTGTGCAGGCCTAGGTAAATATGAGGGTTTTTTTTGTTGTTGTTTTTTTTTTTTTTTTTTG
>NW_025999932.1:19948768-19961724 GCF_001458135.2 Marmota marmota marmota
TTTTTTTTTTTTTTTTTTTTTTTTGGTACCAGGGATTGAACTCAGGGTCTCAGGGGTGCTTAAACACTGAGCTGCATCTCAAGTACTTTAATTTTTTTTAAAACTTTTATTGTGAGAAAAGTCTCTGCCAAGTTTATTAGGACCTTGCTAAATTCCTGAGGCTGGCTTTGAATTTAGGATCCTCTTGCCTCAACCTCCTGAGCTATTGGAATTACAGGCATGCACCACCATGCCTGGCAAAGAGATACTTTTAAATAAAATCTAACAGTATCCTGTTTAAATGTGAAGATTTGTTGTCCTTCCAAGATTTAATAAGGGTCATGTCTATATAGAGAAACTTATATCTATATATGTACACATAGAATTTTCCCAGTGATGTAATCTGAAAAATAAAAATGGCTGAAGGGTGGGTTTCAATACACTCATGTAATACCACATTCTTGTAAATCTTCCCTTTATATAGCATGTTCACTACAATTTTCTTTTTTCTTTCTTGCTTTTTATTTCATAAGTTTGTTATAAGCATAATCCATTGACCTATATCATCAAAACATCTTCCAATTTTAACTTTTGGACCTTTGCAATTGCTCACCCATTCTTCATCCAGAATTATAGCACATTGGATAAAAGACTTAGATAGTTCCAAAAAGTCTCATTCACCCAACTCTGAGCATTTGATTTTAACCATATCTTGTTATCTAAGATTTTTAGATGAAAAAAAATCTCAGCTGCTGCAGTCTATCAGTTTTCTTCCCTTGCCTGTGCAGCTATGCTTAATGCAGAAACTTAAACTGATATATTCATTTCTACATCTCTTTTAGCAATACTAATTTCACTGAATCCAGTTTGGAATAAATGGAGAGTTTGTTATTGAACCCTTTGCATGCGGGGTTGCTTGAACTGGTCTAAGTTCCTCCTGCCAGACAGCATTGGAATGTATGGAAGAGTCCATTTGTAGGTTTGTGAGTCTCTTGTTTCATCTCTTTAGGAATCTCATGAACAGCTCCAGGTTGTTTAACTCTTTCATATTCCATTTCCATTACATTACTATCTTTGATAACCTCTCTCTTTTATTCAGATCACAAAACAAACAACAACAACATCAAAAATTTTGCTGTGTGTCCACAGTTTCTTGTATTATCCTTGGAGATTCTAACAGTATATGTTTCAAAAAATGATCTAGGCTTACTAAGACCCTTCCTGTATAAGACCATTTTCCCCATGAACCTCAGTTTTGTTTCTTTTGTTTTGTTTTGTTTGTTGGTACTGTGGATTGAACTCAAGGGCACTCGACCACTGAGCCACCTCCACAGCCCTATTTTGTATTTTATTTAGAGACAGGGTCTCACTGAGTTGCTTAGGGCCTCACTTTTGCTGAAGCTGGCTTTGAACTCGTGATCCTCCTGCCTCAGCCTCTCTAGCTGCTAGGATTACAGGCGTGCACCACCATACCCAACTTAACTTCAGTTTTTTTAAGTGGAAAGTAGAAGTTAGAAACAGGAGTCCTAGGCATGCTCATTATTAATAGAATACTATTGCTCACAGGTTCTTTCATCACATGATGGTTTAGGAAGTAAATGTATGTGTATATGTACAGATATGTGCATTTGTATCTATATAGATATGTATATATATATATATAAAAAACAATTTTCTGTATTTGTGTGAATATTTGTTTATTTATATAAATATATCTGCATATATATACATATATAGACACATAAATCTAAAACATACATAGTTTGTGTGTATACACAGATTACACACACACACACACACACACACACATATATATATATACACAAAAAATTTATTTATATCAAACAAATATATGGTCATAAGATTGTAAAAAAATTAAGTAGTAGCTATTCTTGTATCCAATAGTATTATTAATTCTAGCTTTCCCTTTTCCATATGTTAATTTTTTTCATCACTGAGAAATTTGAGTCCTATCACACACAGTATACTTACATATTTACTCAATAATCTACATATTGCTGGAATATTTGAGCCATTGTTCACCCTCCTTTAAACACAGTTCTCATACAGATTTGCACCCTCACCTTTTTAAGGTCTGCTGATATGTCTTAGCCTGATTTCGTAGGGAAAAATGGGAAATAGGAAAGAATGGAAATGGGCAGGGAAGGTAGAGTGGGAAAAGGATGACAGAGGAAGATCAACTCCAAAATTTTATAAAATTTAAAAGTAATGAGTAGAGTCAGATGTGGTGGCACACACCGGTAACTTCAGTGACCAGGGAGCTGGGGCTCCCTGCTCAAAGACAGCCTCAACAATTTAGTGAGACCCTCTCTCTAAATATAATATAAAAAAGGGCTGGGGATGTGGCTCAGCAGTAAAGTGCCTATGGGTTCAATTCCCAGTACCAAGGGAAAAAAAAAGAGTACACATTGGGGTATGCTTTCACAAGATATGTTTTATGACATGAATGTGTTTCAGTGATCTCTCCCAGTGGCCTGTCATTCTCTTTTCCCACAGATCACTAAATCAGAACAAACAGAAACTGTCTTTTATAAAGTTCATTATTAGTCCTTACTCATGTTAAATCCCGGGTTTATTTGTTTAATGTGGAAAAGGCAGGGGACGTTCACAACATTTTTAAGTTACATGAGAAATTTAGTATTTCTGTATTCTATGTATAAAAACACTATAATTTGTCACCAAGAAGGTCTGAATAATTTTGGCTGCTTCTAATTATTCAACCTCTAAATTAAAAAGACCTGTGAGTCTCCCAATGGATTCTATTTGTTTTGGTAAGTTCTCAGACATAGGATCTTGTGAAAACTTCATATGCAGTGAACCCTATCTTGGGGATTTACAATGAAAAGTTTAGAGACAGCTAGCAGGCTCTTGGATTGGGTCATGTAAGCTATTGATGGCTTGTTAAGCATCCTTGGAGCAGAGATGGAGGGGATGTGACAAATTTGAAAAATGGTGTGTGTTGGTGTTATAAATGTGGATAATTTACAGGTTGTAGAATCAGGAAACAATGATATTACATGGATTATAAATTTTAAAGTCAGCATTAAAATGGAGATAAAATATATATAATATTTGGTTTCTGGAGATGGTAGAAAATTAGAAAACAAAAAATATTAATATTTATTCTCTCAACTAATTTTAAATAGGGGGCAGAGTTAAGATATAATGTAATTGGTAGTATTTATCAGATCCATTATTATGTTTTATCTTTCCAGGACTGTTTCTCCTTTTCTGTGTTCCTGAATGCATTCCCAGATATCACATAAACTTAAAGAGTTATATAGATTTTGTTGCTTTTTAAAAAAAAATTCTCATATCCCTTTCATGATCAACATCTTAGAAGTTTCTAATGATGGTGCTTTTACAAAGATGAAGTCCTCATCCCTTGAAATCTGTGTATCAAAAATCACATGTTATCCTACAAACATGTACAGTTATTATTTGTCACTAAAATTATTATTTTAATAATTATAAGTATCATATATCAATTAAAAGCAAAATAAGGAAACTAAATTTACCACAGAAAATATCTTTCAAAATTACATTTAATAGAATACACTTTTAATTAATAAAACAATGACAAAATGGATGATTTATAGTTGTTACTTATTTTTGATTCCTTCTAAATTCCTTAAAGTACATTTAAGAGACTCTCATCTATCATTACTAAAATATATCATTATAGAAGAGATATTCTGTACTGTGGATAATGCTGAAGATTTTAAGATAAGATTTATTTTCTATTATGATTTAGTTTGAAAGTTTCACAGTATTGTTGCTTAGAAAGCAAAGAATAAATATTCACTAAATGAATCATAAATAATCTAAATACACTCACTTAAAATATCTTAGCTCCAGTTACAATCATATGAGTTCTGGCTTCATAAATAGCTTCCACATCTCTACTCTTGTTTTCATGAAATCCATTCTTAATAGAAAATAATAGGAAAGTTATTTTATAATGGGAAATCATTAAACTGTATAGAATGGTACTTTTTTTTTCATTACAGTAGAGAAAAAGGAAGTACCTATTTGGAAACCCACATGTCTAGCTCCTTTCTGTCTTACCAATCAATTGTCTTACTGTTGTCTTTAAACACTAAAGAAATTGCCTTTTTTCCTCAGAATTTTTCTGTGATACTAATTGTTTTCCTTTATAAGATCGCTGTCTTACATCTAATTCAGGTCTCTGCTCGAAGTGCTATATCCTTATGTAGATCCTCTGTAAGAGTTATTTACTGCAAGAATAATTCTATATAGCAAATCATCCAGAACTCAGTGGTCAAACAGAATTTATTCAGCTCATTTTTCCATAAATCACAGAAGTATGTTACACTCATCTGGGTGGCTCTCCTCTTGTTTGGGCTGAGTCACAAATCTATTGATAAACTAAATTTCAATTAGGTTTACAAGGGTGATATAGCGATTGGCATCCTCTTTCAGGAAGGCTACTCTCATAGTAGGAGCTCGGATTTAAAATCTTAGGCAATTTTTTTTCACATGTCACATGTATTGACATCCTATTGGCCAAAGCAAGTGAAATGGGCAAAGTCAGAATGGAACCAATAGGAAAATTGATTGTACCACTTGGGTGAGGGAACCTGAAAAACAACCTATCAAGGGACATGGGAATAAAGAGATTTGAATAATTATATGATCAATATTCTCCCTGCTAGTCACAAATATTTACATACCTTCTACATGCCAAATACTTTCATTCCGTACCGAGACCAATGGAGTTCAGCTGAATCATCAAGCTCAAAGTCAGAATCTCATGATCAATGTCAAGTCCAAATGAGGCTGATTATAATCTCGGGAGCTATGGACTAAAAATATATCTTTTATTAAACTCAAAAGATGCAACGGTAAGCATGGGCAGAATAACCACAATGAATACTTTCATTCCAAATACAGATGATTCAAAGCAGAAGTTGTTTCACAACAGTTTTCATATACTGCCTGGCAAGTGTTTTCTGGGTTGCCTATTCTGGGGATGGAAAGAATAAATAAGCATTGATTCTCTTCCTTAGAGTGGCCCCACAATTTGTTTCTCTCCATTTCTCACTTCTTTGAGATCATCTGCTTTCCATTAAACACGTTAGGCACCTTCCACAAAAGGCATTAAAAAACACTGGAGTTTTTTTTTTTTCTGCCTGGTTTTATTGAAATTGTTGAGAGTCTATTTTTTGTTAACAATTTAAATAGATTCAGTACCTTCTAAGTTAGGTTGCAGAAACTGTTTTCATTGTTATTTTCTAAAATACATTGCAAGTTTTACTATCCACTTATTATAATCCAATTTATGTAGCAGAAATCTATATTCATAATTACTTACCTACTAAACTTTTATCTCTGGATTTATTTTCTGCTATTTTGGACCAAGTTTCTGTGTGCTATGACCTAAAGTATCCTAGGAACTCCATTGAGAGAGCTGAAAGTATCTGGAAGACACTGCCTTAATTTTTAAATAGGTCTCAACAGAGCTTCACAACTCAGTGGTTCTGAGATCTATCTTTGAGGTTATATTTTATTTGAATATATTTTATTGGCCCAAGGTTAAAAAGTCAGTGTCATTTTCTCTCCTACAAAGTTCTGTCCCTTCTTGCAAACTGCTTTTTCCCCTTTGAACACAAACTTATGCATTTAAAAGAAATCAACCTCCACTTCTTAGGTCGAGGCTGAAGAGCTCATTTTCCAAATCTAAAATTAATTGCATAAAATTTTCTTCTTCTATGTTACAGAAAGCCATCATTTTATTAATTTATTATCACAGCATTTTATTAATTACTCTACTACTACAGATTGTTCATTTTCCTGGATCTACAGTAGTATAATAGTTTTTTTTTTTTTCAAGCCTGTGCTAACTAGTACATTTTTATTTTAATTTTCCTATGTAGCACTTTACTGTTAAGCCCTGATTATCTGTTTCAGGCTGCTGTTGCTGCAATTGTGTTATAAATCGAACAACCTCAGACCTAGAAGCCCCAAAACAATAAACACTTATTTTGAGCAGGTCAGAAATGCATCCCATGTTGGGGTATGCAGTTCTGACTATGAGCTTGACTCATTTTGAGATCTGTATGGCAGCCAGTTAGATGTAGATTGGTTGATAGGGTGATTTTTTGCCTTGTAGTTCTCACCCTTTAACAGTAGACCCAGGCATGTTATTTGGCAGAAATATAGCTTCAAATGAAGAAGTAAAATCCTCTACTTATATGAAATTGGCTTTTATAGCAGAACATTACTTCTGTTCAGCTAGACAGCTTGCAAAGTCACGTGGCAAATGACAGGGCTAAAGAAATAGCAGAAGTGAGGCCATTAATGCAATCGATCCACATCTTTGTTGACTAAATAAGCTTAAGTGCCTCTTGTATTCTGTAGTTGGCTAGCATTCACCTGCTTCCAAACTTAGGAAATTATGGTCCCTTTGAATTTTTATTAAAATTAAACCCACATATTTCATTATTTCTGCTCGACTGAGGAAAATCAGTTCTTGTAAACTAGATTTGCAGCATTATTGGAGTTTTGATTAGAGACTGTAATGAGCCGGTGGTAGACTTCTCCATTTGAAGAGAGCAATCACTACATTATCTCAGATCAAATGCTACATACATATTATAAAGACCAAGGAGTAGGTATGACCAGAAGCAATTCTTTCCAGAGTATAATTATAGAAGGAATGGTAATAGTGAAGTATTCTAGCCCGCGACCTGCGCTGGCTTCATGAAAGAAGGTTCGAATCTTGAGAAAATGCTAGGGAGTTTTAAATTAAAGAGACAAGACTCTAATTACCTTTAAAACCAGCTCCAGGATGGCTTCTCCTAGCTCCCACCTCCAGCCACCTAGTGTATCGAGGTTTACTGAAGAGGCTAGCAAGAAAGAGAGAGAGAGCACGCCAGGGAGTGGACTTTTATTGGGGAATAAAAATTCCAGGGAAAATCCCATCCAATGAAGGTTAAGGGGGGCAGCATCCCAAGGTCAGGGGCGACAATTGGGTCTTCTGGGCAGTGGCCAAACACGCCTCTGCACAGAAAAGCCCTCAGACCTGGAAAGGGAGGGGGGGTGGAAACTCTGACCCATCTGTGTCTAAGCGCCTCTCACCCAGCCATGGAGGTAACTCAAATCACGTGCCAGGATGGCCTCCCACATAGTATGAGAATTAAGGTAGCATTTGTTTTGAGGGCAGTATACATATGTAGTTATACTTAAAGAGGACATTAAATAAGTCAGCAACTGATGCAACTTGAAGTTGTTTAGGTAAACACAGTGCCTATACTCTTCATCAATCAAATACCACCTAATTTTATTTCTTCTAGTAGATTTTACTTTTCTAACTTTAGCTTTTGAACTCAAAGTTTCTTAACCTGCTATAATCTGGAGATTCTTATAATTAATCCTACTCTTCTTTCATCATTCAAATCAAGCATCACCTTCTATTATAAAACATTTCTCAATAATACTTAATATATCTGTTGCAGGTATCTCCCCCATAGGTAGTGTGATTTTTTAAAAATTTATTTTATACAGTCTTCCAATTACACTATGATTACTGTTTTGCTTTCTTCATAACTTCTTCAGTTGATTGTAATAAAAAACATAATGATGTTTAAATGATGGCTTTGTGTCAATTCCCAACACCTAATCATATGTTGGAAACTTTTAAAGACATTAACATATGACTGACATGACTATCAAGAAGTCAACTTTTTCAATTATACAATGATTTGTTTATATTTACTAAAACATTTTTTTTAATATTGACACCAATACCTTTAAAATATCCTTTTATTTATAATATTTTGATGTATACCTGAAGATAACCTAGAGGAATACTTAATTAAATATGAAATTAAATAGAATTGTGATTGGTTTGAATGGTTATTTTAAAGCTTAAACATTTTCTCACCTGATAATCAGATAATAAAGAAAATGATTGTTATTATTCCAATACTTAATTTGACATCAAGTATATCTCACCACATTTCTGGGATTTTTCATCTTCAAATGGCATGTTTAGAGATCTGGCAAGACAGCATATGAGGAATCACCATCCTCATCCAAGAGAATTTAGGACTTATCCTTTTATGTTTTAAATCTTGATTTACTGCAGGTACTGTCAAATGTCTGAGGCTCCTGCGTGATCCATTATTTCTTGAATCTCTTCCCTTATCTGTTTTGCATTGGAACTCTTAAAATTTAGATCCCTTGGAAAACTCATGTTCTATAGGCCATGAAGATGAATTGTGTGCGTGTATACGAGAGAGAGAGAGAGAGAACCATTAGTGTACAACCTGAAGATGGAGTGCCATCTTTCCTCTTAATTTTTAGACCATTCCTCACCATCTTAGTCTAAAAACACAACATTTCCGCCACTTTCCCTTTGTCTTTTCTGTACTCTTTCATGTCTCCTTTCACTTTGTACTTGGAATACATTATAATATTAATAGGCTAATATTATGTGCAATATATACATACATATATAATAATGCATATATATATATATATATCTCCTGTGTAAGTATATGACCTATTTTAATTTATCTTTTTGTTTTCACTCTGCATTTTCCACTAGAATTTGTCCCATGAAGATGATAATTTACATGTTTCCATTTCCTCTCAATGACTGGTACATAAAGTGCTCAGTAAGAGTTTATCAAATTGATGACAGTCATGGTGATATAAGCATGTAAAGAAGTATGCTGAGTATTAAACAGGCACAATTACTAGTGATCCTGGAATTACCTGGAAACACTAGAAGAATGATTTAAAGTTTAGAAGAAATTGCCTCCCACGTATGTGTTTCAGTTTAAGTTTCTTTTCAGGAGCAGAGAAGTGGAAAGGCCCATAGTAGGTAAAACGCTGTATTTTATGAAGTTATTGGTTTCCTTTGAACAATGAGAGATATAAATCTATTCTAGAGTTTTAGATTAAACTATTAACTTATTTAAATATTTTATGCTTTTATGTGTATATAGACACATGCACATATTTTGAAATTTTTAATGATTTTTGTTCACCATAGTCATTACTACATTGGTCTGACTTTTCTCCCATGAGTAAAGGGCCTATCATTTCAAGTTTGCCTTCCTTCATTCCATATTAATGCAGATAACTTTAAAACACAAAGTAAATGTGAATGTTACCATTTTATTCAATATTAGTAAGGCAATCTAAATGCTTGAGACATAACTGAATTGGTTATTGTTATTGTTCACATGAAGATAATGTACTTCTTACCCATTGACCAGTAAATTGAAACTTTGTGAATTTCAGAAGAGTGCCCCAACTGCACAGTCAGCAACAAGTTTACTAAGACTTCAACACTGTTTAGTCTGAGACACCAATACATCACATTTAAGTAGCAATGAAAACCAAATGTCTTCAATACTGTATAAATTTTGCTTCCTGTTGTCCAGAAATTACATTATTTTACCATTGTGATGTCTCCAGAAGGGAAATATGAACAAGTTTAGTGTAGTTCCTGCTTTTATTTTTCAAAAGAGAGAAATACTGCACTAGACATACAAGGGAATAACTACAAAAATATAATTTTTTGGAGTTCCATTTTCCTCTATGTTATCTTTAGTTAGTGCATCTGGGTACTATGTTTATATAGAAAATAATGTGGAAAAAAAATGATATCAAGATAACTGTCTAAACCTGAAAACACTTTATAAACAGAGCTTACCATTTATACCTTTTATAAAATACTTTCATATTAATTATATTCTTCAATGAATAAAAGAAATTATCCAAGGATTAAAATGTTACATTTCAAATATGGTGATTTAGTAGAAATTAGTTATCAAGGATGCTGATCTGCTTTGCATTAAGAATCACGGTGCACTTTGATAAAAAATATCTTTTATATTTTGTTTATAAATGACTTGAAACTCTTAAGTTATATAAAATGTAAAATAATTTGCTATGCTTAAGTTTAACAATGATGTACATTAAGATTTATCACATATATGATGCTCACATCTTAAGAAGAAGTTTGCATGTCTACTAATTGTTTGTATAGAAATCTTTTAAACTTAAAAGGCTTTGTTTTGATATTTTAGAATAGAATTATTATTTTGATATTTGACACATCAGAGAATTAATACCATAGTAGAAATATGCTTATTTCTTTCAGTTTTCTTTTTTTTATTCTGAGTAATAGAAAAAGTATTAAACAAGGAACTTATTTCTTTAATGTATTCCTTTAATATTTTCACAGTAAACTTTGTAAGTTCTTAGTATTTCCATTAGACCTTTAAAATATGCATGTATTTATTTACATTCTTAGGTATTAGTTAGTGTTAATGGTGCATTTCGATTGTAATACTTAAGGTACTCTTGTTAAATATATTTATTCTGTGTATTGTTTTGCAACATGACTTACAGAAAATCAAATACATACAAAGTCCGAGTAATACAAACCAATGTGTTAAAACTACTAGAATGAAATAAACTAATAGGATGTAAAAACTAGAATGTTAGCTTTTCTCTGAGTATGAGATGTAAAAATTCTTATGTGTGATTTAGAAAAACATAAGCCAATCAATATATGTCACACAATTCACTTCAGTTTATGATGATCAATGCTAAAAAAAAAATACTCATCTTTTTTTTAATTTTCTAGTGGAGCAAACTGTTGCAAGTACATCTACCTGGTCAAGCTAACATTGAATTATAAGTTT
This sequence comes from Marmota marmota marmota, assembly GCF_001458135.2. Lineage (NCBI taxonomy): Eukaryota > Metazoa > Chordata > Mammalia > Rodentia > Sciuridae > Marmota > Marmota marmota. Next base: position 19,959,454 of record NW_025999932.1, read on the forward strand.
CCTAAACATAATACTGATATAAACAATTTTTTTTATATTTTGTTTCTTTTTTAAACATACTCCTATATATAGTTTTCATTGTCTTTAGGGGTTTGCATTGTTTTTAAAATTGATTTTTATTAGTTCTTTCTAGTTATATATAACAATAGAATTCATTTTGACATAATTATAAAAGCTTGAAATATAATTTTCTCTGTTTCAGCCCCAGTACTCCCCCTTTCCGTACTCTCCTCCTAGCCCCTGTTCCCTTCTATCTACACTACTGACCTTTCTGCTATTTTGAAATATAAAACACATGGAGTGAACATTTGATAGAAAATGTAAGTTTCTTTTACAAGGAGAAATTTTTTTACATTCACATGAGACCATGCACTGAGTTGGCAGTAAGTAACTGAAGCACAGAATGTGTTCCATAAGGAAATAAATTTGGGGATATGATCAATAAAGGTATGAAGAATGAAATAACTACATCAATTTTAAAAAGAAATAACACATGGCAAAATGGTGTTCATTTTCCTCTTCAGCATTATACTTTCTTTTCTTTCTCCTTGTTCATCCTGATTGACTTCCCTGAATTCATTTTCCCAGTTCTCATTCTGAATGCACAGGAGTGGGGCATGAATCAAACTTCAAATCCACAGATAAAGCTTGATCGGCTTATTGTCACAAGCAAAAGGAATCTTTTTCATGCTACTTACAATGCTAGCACCTGGACTTTCTATTTGATCCCTTGCATGTGGCCCTAATAAATTCATGAATGATTTGGATAACATTTTCTCAAGAAAATACTTGGAAATTTAAGCCAGTCATCTTCATGAAGTAATGGAGTATGTCTGTAAAAAGTTGATCTTTCTGTTTGTATTTCTTTTGCAACATTTGCATTTTTTGTCCTCAAAACTCTGTCTTTTTTTGCAGAAATGTAAAAGAGAACACCATATTCATAAAAATTAAAACTTTCAGGACTGGGGTTGTGGCTCAGTGATAGAGCACTAGCCTAGCATGTGGGAGGCTCTGGGTTCGAACCTCAGCACCACACAAAAATAAATAAATAAAATAAAGGGATTGTGTACAACTACAACTAAAATAAATTTTTTTTAAAAAAAATTAAAAATTTCAGCTAATTTATCTGGTGTTTAGTACTTAACTGGGTTTTGAATGTTTTTCTTAGAATAAAGAGAGAAACCTTGAAATGACCCTTAAGTCCCCCTATTGTCTGTGCCTTTTTGTCCAGTCTCATCTACTAACTTTTGTTCCTCACCTCTGAATTTTATGTGACCTCAAAACAAGACATTTCCATATTTTTATTTTTTTACTATTTTTTCTGAAAGTGAACTTTTACTTAGGCAAGTCATTCTAGTTCAATTTTGCTTTCTCAGTATGTAGAGAGATTTGGAGCAAGTTTATATCTTAAAAACCGAAATTGGAACAGAAAATGTAATAGAGAGCTGAGCATGACAATTAGCTCTAACGTCAGTGAGCACAATGTTTAAAAAAACACTATACAAAAAGGGACTGTTGCTTCCTTTTTAAATTGGCATATCTGTATTTATTTATAGAATATGGTATCATTAGTTATACAGCACACAATATGTCATGAGAAAATCAATATATTAACATTTCTATCTCCCCAAATATTGTAATTTCTCTTCTATTTTGAAAATTCATTTCGCTCTCTCTAAATAAAGTACCCAAACTAGAAAACTTGTGTAGTCACATTCGGCCTAAAATTTTATAATCTACCATCTAAAATTCTATCTTTCTGGACACCCCAAATTCATAAAAATTTTTATCAGACTGTCTCCCATTTACGTGTCATTCATGATGCAGAGGAGCTTAGTATAATCTGCATTCATCCCAAATTCAGTGTGCATTTCTTATTCACAAGTATTTATAAAAATGCTAAATGAGACAAGCTTTATCTCTGTTAATAGGAAAGTGGCACAAATAATCACAATCAGTAGGTAATCCATAAATCATTCATATTTGATTTTAGAATTTATTATGTAAATTGTATTCTACAACAGAATTATCATTCTAACACAATTTGCTTATGATGATATTTATATTAGTTTACATTCCCTTGTCATATACAGCTGAAGGTGAAATGAATCCTCACACATGTACAGTTAAGTTGGATGAAAATCTTTGGAGGAATAAAAATATGCTGCAAAAATACAAAAGAAATCAAAGGAATGTTTGCTCAGAATGTGGTCCCATATCAGTTATTCAATCAAAAATATAAAGTTTAGTGAAAAGCATAAGATATCTTCT
>NW_025999932.1:19965571-19989542 GCF_001458135.2 Marmota marmota marmota
TATATATATATATATATATATATATATTTTATGATATATATATGATAAAATATGATATATATATATATATATATTTTTTTTTTTAAATTACTGAGATTTTTTGTGTGAGCTAAGGTATGGTTTATCATCAATAGTTTTCCATGTACACTTTAGAAGAAAGTATGTCTTGCTCTTATTGGTTAAAATGTTACATATATGTCTATTAGGTTTATGGTTTTGTTGGTTTTGTTGAAGTACTTTTTTTATTGATCTTCTGTCTAGTTGTTCTGTCCTTTATTACCTGTGGAATATAGAAGTCTCCAACTATTATTGTGAAAGTCTCTATTTCTCCTTTCAATTCTGTCAGTGTTTGTTCCTTGGATTTTACAATGCTTATTTTATGTTTTTGTGGTCTTTTTCTATGCATACCTGTGTATAGCTCTTAATTTTGTAGTGCACTGAGCTTTTTATCAATACATGAGGACATTCTTCATCTTGTATTTTTTTCTTATTTAATGTCTATTTTGTTTGATATTAGTATAGTAAACCTAGATTACTTTTAGTTACTATTTGTTTAGATTCTTACTATTCTTACTATTGTGTAGATTTTCCTATTCTTTCATTTCATAAATGTATATGTAAACATTTAACATATGTATGTATTTCAGAACCTGAGTGATTATTTTACAGGAAGCATATCACTGATTAGATTTCCAAACCAGGAGAAAAATTGAAAAATTCACAAATAAGGGTAAATTGAAGAAATAGCTCTGAACAACCAAAAAAAAAAATCTAAAAGAAAATTAAAAAAATATCTTGAAACAAACAAAAATGAAAATATAAAATATTAAAATATTTTAAGGATGTAAATAAAGCAGTTCTAGAGGAAAGTTTATAGCAATGAACATCTAAATTAAGAAAATAGAAATATCTTAAATAAACAATCTACCTTTACATTTCAAGGAACTAGACAAAGAAAATGAGCTAAATCAAAAATAAATAGGAAAGACATAACAAAGGCAGAAATCAATGAAATGAGACTAATAAGAAAAACAATGGAGAGAATCAGTAAGACAAATGAAGAGTTGTATTTTTTGAAAATATAAACAAAATTGAGAAAAATTTAGTTGTCCTAACTAAAAGGGGGGAAAATCACTTTATATATTAAGTTAGAAATGAAGAAGACATTACAGCTAATACTACAGAAAAACAAAGGAGACTTCTAGGAATAATTATATGCCAACAAATTACATACCCAGAAGAAAATGATAGATTGCAAGACTCACACAACTAACAAGACTAAATTATAAGGAAATATAAAAATCATAGTACAACAATAACCAATATGGAGATTGAATCACGAATCAACTGTTTTTCATAGAAAAATACCCAGAGATGTTGGCTGTACTGCTGAGCTTACCAGACATGTAGAAGATTAATTTCAATCCTCTCAAACTCTAGCGAAAATTGAAGAGGAGAGAATGTGTTCAAAGAACATCCACTTGGCAAAGGATAGTCTGTTCACTATATAGTGTTAGAAAAATTGATGACCCATATGCAGAAAAATTAAATTTAACCCTACTCTCATACCTTGTACTGCCACAGTCTGGCTGGGCAAAATAACCAGGGGATGACAAGCAACTTGTGAAGATTGAAACAGCGGGAGCCACTTTTTTACGGGACAGCAGAGGTATATATTCCTAACGAATTACACACAGCTTAACTTAGTTAACATCATCTAGATCCAGCAGTCATTAAGGAATCCTCATCATCTTAATGGCTAGCTGGCGTTGCTTCACAAACCACTCCTCCTGGCAAAGTGCCAGGCGCCATCTTGACTTGGTAATGGCCCTCAACATTGTACAACTCAACATAGATTAAATACTTAAATCTAAGTCTAAAAATATAAAACTACTAGAAGACAATACATGTAAAATTTATTGACATGATTCTGGGCAAATCGTTTTTGATATGATCCCAAAACACATATATCAAAAGAAAAAAATAGAAAAATGGGAATAGATTAAATAAAATGAAAACTTTTGTGCACCAAAAGAAACAATAAACTGAATGAAGCGATATCTAAGGGAAGGAGGAAAATATTTTGAAACCATACTTTTGATAAAGAATTAATATTCAAAACATACAAAGAACTTAACTCAAGTATAAGAAAAAAATTAATCTGATTAAAAATGGACAAAGAACCTGAACAGACATTTGTCGAAGAAAGAGATACAAATGACTAACAGTTATATTAAAAAATGCTCTAAATTGTTAATAATCAGGAAAATGAAAGTTGAAACCACAATGAGCTATCATGTTTGGATGGCTCTTATCAGACAGGAAAAAGATATCTAGAGTTGCCAAAGATGTGGAGGAAAGGGATCCTTTGAGCAGTGCTGCTACTGATGTAAATTAGTACAACCCTTGTGGAAAATGTGAGAATTCCTCCAATATTAAAAATAGACTTGCCATGTGTTTTAATAAATCCACTTCTGGGTACAACTCCAAAGGACATGAAATCATTATTCCAAAATGCATCTGCACTCCCATGTCCATTGCAACATTATCATACTACCAAGATGTGGAAAAGCCCTGATACTACAGCAATAGATGAATGGATACATATATGGAATGTTACTCAGTGTCTTAATAAGAGGCACAACTTTTCTAGATTCACAATATGGGAAAAAACTTGCAGGACATTATGCTAAGTGAAAGTCAGATAGAGAAACACTGCGTGGTTTCACTTAGGTGTGCAATCTAATAAAACCAAAAGAGTTGAATGTATGTAGAGATCATAAAACAGTGGTTACCTGGGGTGAAAGGTGAGAGGAAATGAGCAGTTTTAGATCAAAGGATACAAAAGCCAAGACAATATGTTGTATGTAGGATTTTTGCTCAAAGAGTAGATTTTAGATACTCTTGCTGCAAAAAAAAAAAAAAAAAAAGGAATGGCTATTTTTATAGGATAATGATATTTTGCTTCGCTTGACTATAGGAACTATTTCTCTATCCTCAAGTATATCAAAACATGCTATGAACATAGAGTGTACAGAAAAATGTTTGAATAAGGATAAACAAAACAGGCATACTCAGTAAAGTATGAATAAGGGTGTTTTGGTCCTTTCAGAGCCAGGGATAAAATCCCACAATGGGTAAAGATCCCACACTGCAGCACAGGCATGTGCTGCTTCAAGTCTGACACCACAGTGTGGAGGGGGTAAGTGAAGGGCGATACAGCAATATAAATGGCAGAAATCTTTCTTCCCATTTCCAACCTGTCTTTTGTCTATTTGGTGTTTGCTTAGATGCTCTATGCCCTCTACTGTTTGTTTTGCCAGTTCCTTATCTTTTTCCCAATATGTCTCTGTATTGCTGTTACTCAAATAATCCATAATTTTATAAAAACAGTTTTTGACCTTGGAAGAGGAGGCCATACAAAGAAATACAAAATGTCAGGGTAGTTCTATAAAGCAGAAACTGAACATGAAAGGAAGCACCATTCAGGAGGAATAGGTGACAGAGCTTTACAACTGACTGCTTCATGCAGCACAGACTACATCTTCTAAGCAACAAAAATAAAAGCCTCAATTATCTTTATAATATCATCAGAAATATGAATAAATAAATAGGTAGACAGATAGTTAATATTCTGAATACAGCTGTTATTTTAATTCAAACAAAATATGACAATCACAATAGGTCAATGAGGAGTAAGGTTGTCCTGCCATGAAAACCAAAATATATGTATACATATTTTCTAAATTTCTTCCAATATGTAAACTTGGGATTTCATGAAGAAATCACATGTTTTTACTAATTTTGCTTTTTAAGTAGAATATTAAATATGTTAAATTAATATTATTTATAAAGACAGAAGTGGACTTGAATGACTAGCATATTTTATTACAATTTCAAATTTTGTTGGGACAAAATTTAAAACTACTACTATGTACTTGCATCTACCTAAATTATAGCTCAATATACAATACATTTGCATTTTCTATCATCCTTATTTATTTGATTTGTAATATTTTGTTTGAAACATCTATTGCTATACTCTAAGATGTATGGAAAAGTGAACATTAATTATTCTCTAAGAAGAACATAAGGAGAAATGAAAAAAATAATTAAACATATTCATGAAGTATGACTAAGCTTCAAATTAATTCTTAATGAGCAAATGGAATATTAATTTGAGTGTGTTTCAGCACAGGAGTTATTGCTCAGTAAAGGAATTTAAAAACAGAAATAAAATCTGGTCCAAACAATCTCATTATCAACATATTCATGACTTATTTTGTCTAAAGTAAATTTCTAATTTAATGCAATAGTTTTTCTGTACTAAGTAAATATGAAGCTTACTTAATGCATACACTTAATCTGTTCTGATTCGGTTTTAATATATATTTACAAGTATAATTGTTTTTAATGTTTTCCCCTAAGGATAAATAAAAAATAATGTAATTCCAAAGAGAGGAGATTTGTCCTCCAAGCAAATTAATCTGCTTATGTAATAAAATTAATAATACATTTTACTTTGAAATACACAAATGGACTTATTTCCCAGTTCCCCTTTTCTTAAATTATAAATGCTGCCTTCCACAAATAAAAATACTGTAGGAAATTTTATCACAAGTCTATGGAGCTTTTAATGATTTGACATTCTCTATTTGTATCTGTATGCAAGTTGACTGGATATACTATAAGTATATACATTTTCATTACTTGATTTAAGATAATAAATACAGAAGATCAAAGGATTAAAAGGTACATTTAAGATAAAAGATACATTAAAAGATTAACTCTACATTGTATTATGACCACTTTTGCACTTTTCATCGTTTACTATGATTTTGTTTAGGCCTTGAAAATTACAGTTTATTCAAGTAAAAGTGAATTGTTGCATATCCATATACAAACTTGTATTCTTCTCAAGCACAATATTACTTATCAATCTTCAGGTATCTCTGATGTTGGCCTGCTGTGTATTGACTATGTCATCTAGAACATTCAATTGTTTTCAATGATACTGTAATAAAAGATGGGGCTTTTATAGCTAGTTAGGCCATGAATACTCCTCCCTCATGAATGGAATCAAGCCTTTTTAAAAGAGGCTAAAAACAGCATTCAGCTTGCATCTCCTTCTGTATTCTGCCATGTACTTATGCAGCAAGAATACTGTCAGAGGGCTGTGATGTGATCTTGAGTTTTCTAACCTCCACTACTGTGAGAAAATAAATTTCTATATAAATTAACAAATCTCAGTTATTTTGTCATAGCAGTACAGACTAAGACATAGACTAATAGAATACAAAATATGCTTTTACTTAAGTAGGTTGGTTTCTGAAGTAGGTAGAATTCTAACAAGTGTTGCCCCCTAGTATTCCTTCCATGTTTATGTAACCTGATATAGCAACTGCAATTTTGTAAATGCTATTAAGCAGAGATTCAGTTGACTTTAAGATAAAATGACTATATAAGTAGGCCTTATTTAATTAATTATGCATTTTCACAGCAGACTATTCTTAATGACTGTAACAGGAGATTTCTGAGAGGTTTTAAAAATGAGAGGAATTTAGTTTAATGAAGATTTGTTTTTAGTGAGATGGAGGAAGCCATATTAAGTGTACCTATAGCGGGCCTCTGAACACTGAACGCAATCAGTTCACAGCCAGGAAGAAAACAGGGAATTAGTTCTCAACTTTAAGGTACTGGATTCTTCAAATAAAAGGGATGAGTTTGAAAGAAGATCCTGAACCTCAGTTAACATGTAACTAACCTGTACCTATTTCAGTTTTCAATAACCACAAACTCCAACTCATTCTATAGATTAATAAATTAATGCTGGTTTTAACTACTAAGGTTATTGTAATTTCTTATTCAGCAATAGATAAAATCAATCCACTTTTCATGCAATCAAATTTTTATCATAGTTGTTGACTTATAATTTGATATTATACATATTACCTACAGTTATATTTTGTATATATTGTTTATGACTCAATATTTTAAAGTTCATCAATAACTTAATAGTCATCTTCTATTCTCAGTGGGAAATAAATACATTTTCCTGGTACTTTCAAATGTCTCTATGATAGTCAGAAAAAAATGTGTAAAATCAGAACAATCTGGTGGCATTATCAATAAGTTTGTTTTTATAGGTGGTTGAAGATCATCTATACCGTGAGTCATGCTCTGGCCAAAGCTCCAATAGTTTTTCAGGTTGATTCTCAAGTTTATGGTTTTTCTGTACTTGAATTACATTGACTCCTTACTTGTTATAACAGACACTGGCACGCGCGCGCGCGCACACACACACACACACACTCACATAAGCACACAATCTCATATTCATACAACATAGTAAGTCAACTTTCCATATGGGTTTTACTAATTTCCCCCACACATTTGTAGTTCTTAAATATTTCCCCTTACCATGAAAATTATTTTAACAACTTCAGATTAAATATTAGGTGTATCTACTGAGGAGATCCTTTTTGAAACATAATTTTTTTGTCATCAGACCCAAATCATAGACTACCAGAACAGACTGACTTAAAGTCAGATAACACCATGAAACTTATGTGAGAATTTTAATTTGTTCCCTACAAGAAAAGTTCTGGTGTACTGTGTGGGCATATTACTTTACCAGCTGGTATCTTACATATGAATGTGCCGATTTTTTTAAGCCAATAAACACACACAAATTCTCATTCACATGCATACATACACATTACATCATATCTTCTCACAGGAATATTTGTAGAGTACACAGATAATTATATCTTTGCTCCTGTGGAAGTGTGAATGTCTATGAACATGTGCCTCCAGACAAGTAATATTGTTTTACATTTATTTATACTTATTTGAATATTACTAATAGATCAACTTAAAAGTGTAGAAAGTATTTACATCGTGTGGAGCATTGAGCAATGAATCACAAATGAAATTGTGAATAAAGAACAAAAAAATCTGTCTTTAAGATAGCTTTTCTGTATTTGTGATTCTCTTCTTCCAAAAGGAGAAACTGGTTCTATGTATCCTCATTCTCTTTAGACAATATACAGAGGAAAATAATGATATGGGGGAGATCCCCTCGGAATTGATATTGCATAAATCTACAGAAACTAAATATTAACAATTTTCCACTCCAGTTAAAGGTAAAATTTATGTAGAATAAAATGCACATCTCTTAAGTATATAGACTGACCTTGATAATATATTTCAACAGCAATCCAATGGAGGTGGCCTAAGTGTGTGTGAGCATACAAATACCCTTCTTTCTGTTTGTAGAGTCATTAACTTAATTAGTTTTTAATTTCAGACTTTTTTGTTAAGTATGCTTTTCCAGGTATTTAGGCAAAGTATTACAGCCTTCTCTCCTAATTTTTATCAAATGGTTTTCAGTTATCTTGTGTTTTTACTTCTGGGGGAAAGTTTATTTTAGCTTATTCATGGACCTATATTAAATGTAATTACTTATTTTCTATTATTTCCTATATTTGTTCAATTCTAGTAAAAGCCACTGTGGTGAAAGTTTGGAATTATTTTTACTGCTCATAGGTTAACCAACTTAATAGAATTTCAATCTTTTTTCTCCTGTATGTATTAGTTTCAATGCAGTCTCGTTAAACACCACCACTTCTTTTTTTTTTAAAGAGAGAGAGAATTTTTTTAATATTTATTTTTTTTAGTTTTTCGTCGGAAACAACATCTTTGTATGTGGTGCTGAGGATCTAACCCGGGCGCACGCATGCCAGGTGAGCATGCTACCGCTTGAGCCACATCCCCAGCCCAACCACCACTTCTTTTACCATTATTTTTCCATTTGCATAAAAGCTGATTTTCTACGTCTTGTTTTCCTTCAAGTTCTACACTTATAAACATGTCACATGAAGAACTCAACACTGTAACTAATAAATTTCCATCTTATTTTATCTTTCTGGTTTAATTCAATATACTGTTGTATTATGAATGATAAGTATATTCGGATTTACAAAGCAAAATTCTATTTCAATTCTGCATCTTGATTTTATCAAATTTGGGGAACAGATTTATTTTGACAGGTTTAGCTACGCAAATATATGTCATCAATATGTTTTACCATAAATTTTACCATGTCTTCTATATCTAATATGTCTAGCTACTTAATAAGGGTGCATATTTAAGATATAATATGCAAGATTTCTCATAAACATAAAATAGTTGTCTTTTAATGTCAGCAATATTTCAACTTTATACCTGTTTTTAGGGTTTTTTAAAAATTTTTAAAATACCTACATGGGCAATTTAACAAAAAACATTTTTTTTACATAAACTTAGTTGTTTTATAGTCATATACTTCAAACTCGCTTTGACCAAATTATACCAATAAAGTGCTTTTTAATTTATTTTTGGCTTCTCATGGGGAACCTTGAGCTAATTATTAACATATAATTGCCAAACTAGATAGTCTGACTTACATCTACATATCAATGTTTATATCAGTTTGTGATCAATGCATAAATATTCACTACATATTTAGCACCTTAAAATAATACACTTTTATGAATTACAGTGCAGTCAGGAGTCTTGGCACATCTAAGCCAGGTCCTTGGTTCAAGAACTCCTGAAGCTGCAATCAATGTTTCGGCCAGGGTTCCAGTTTCATATGAAACTCAGGGGTCTTATTGAAAGCTGATGTGATTGTTGGTAGAATTCAAGTTTTTTGAGCTTTAGATTTTATGTTAGTGTTTTAGTGTGTTTCCTCAGTACTGGCAAGTCTGTAATCTCCAAAATCTTTCAAAGGCTTCAAGTGATTATATCAATCAGAACCAGAATACTGTCTCTATCAATTCATGAAGGAATTAAATTTTGTTTGAAAAAATACCTTGACTTTTATCATATGATAAAGTGTACAAACTTAGGACTGATATTTTATCCTCTTTCCTATATTCAATTACCATATTCTGTCTTAAAAGAAATCATAGGTCACACCCACAGTCCAGCACAAGGTATTATACAATGGTATGGTCATTGAGTGGCCCACTGGTTACTAACATGATAAAAAAATGGCAATAAGCTTGGTCTTCAATGCTTTTATTTTCAGTTTCTACCATCCATATAGTCAACAAAATTTTATAGAGCAATTTGTAGGCATCTATTTGCAGATGATATTGCAGTGAACAAACCAGATTACCCATATGCACTCATAGTGCCTGTATCCTATTTGACAGGTTAAAATAAATCCATAGATACTTGGAATGAAATCAGTTACAGAGAGCTATGAAGAAAAATAAAACACCATAAATGATTATAGAGTTACATGGGTAATTTAATTTTATTAGGGAAGACGGGGAATACCTCCTGGAGCATAGTATTCCAAAACTACTTCAAGAAATGAAAGTACATGGCATGTTGTTAAGTATCATGGAAGAAGAGGGAGCATTGTGAAAAGCCAAAAGGCCACAGGGTGGACATGTGGTTAAGAACTGTAGAAAGGCTTGAAAGCTGGGCCAAAATGAGCATGAAGAATAATCAGGACGTGAATAAGATTTAGTCAGTCATGCCAGGTGTGGTGGCATGTGCCTGTAATCCCAGAGGCTCTGGAGGCTGAGGTATGAGGATCAGGAGTTCAAAGCCAGGATCAGCAAAAGCAAGGCCTTAAGCAATTCAGTGAGATCCTGTCTCTAAATTAAATTTAAAATAGGGCTGCGGATGTGGCTCAGTGGGGTAGAGTGCCCCAGAGTTCAATTCACAGTACCAAAAAAAATTATTCAGGCTTATAATAATGGAAACCACAGTGGTTCTTGTATTTTAGTTAACTTGTGATGCAAATGCCTTTGGAGGAATATGTTGAACAGTGGAGGGAAAGGAATCCACCTATTGCTTCTGGTCTTTAAAAGGAGAGTACATGCTATGTGAAAACTAAAATTTAAGGGGCAAGAAAGTTAATTTAATAAGAAGTTTCTCATCAAATACAATATTTCAAGTAAGGCTGATAGAATTTGTTAACAATGACAATGAATGAAGATACATAGACTTATAATTTCTTCAAAATCTTCCAGAAACTAGTGGTCCTAACATACTGAAGTTTATTTAATATTTCTTCTGGAGGTCTCATATGCCTCTGCCTTTCTACGTCTATATTTGCATTCTGGAACACTTTTCATTTGGCATCTTGGCTGATACTCTTGACATAGTTTCCTTCCTCTGCCATGAATCCATCTATAATCCTTTCCTAGAAGACTGGTAACACAGTCACAGGGAGGATAAATTTAGATAAAGGAGAGCATATTCATCCACCAGCATGAAAATAAGTTTCATATTGTATCTTTGATGAAGGAACAGATGAAAAAAGGGGAAAATTTTGAAATTAATAAAATCAAAATATGTACTCTCCTAAATTAAATACAAAATAGGGCTGGGGATGTGACTCAGTGAGTTCCCCTATTGTTTAAAGAAGTTTTAAAGAGTGTTTATAAATAGTTGGCATTTTCAGTAGAGAACTATTTTAGTTTCTTATTTGTTCTTCCTTGATGGTCCACTAGCAAATTATACTTCTTTCCTACAATATAAATGACATGAACCAATCTGGGATATTTGGCATAAGAACAGCTTATCTAGTTTTCAGTAGAGTTTCCAACCAGTTTTTTAAAAGACTAGCTTTAGACAATAGCGTTTTATATAAAAGTAATTCTCAGGAAACTTAAGGTTCAGTGGAATACAAAACAATACAGCTTGGTTCTATGGAAGCTCACAAATACTATTCTGCTAATGAAGTGGTGAGTCCATTAATAAAAGAAAGCATTCCTGAACAGATGTTTCTGAAGGGAAAGCCAGTAATGCAGTTTAGTGGATGCTGTATAATAATTTGAACTAGTAGTAAATTGAACACTGAAATATGATCATTTATGTGTGTACACATATGTCAACTGTTCATAATGAGCCTTAGACATCTTGAGAAAATGAAAGAAGGGTGTATATTTGGAACTAAAAATAGCAACTCCTAGATGCTCTAGGCCTTGTAGGAGTGCAAACTTTTACTTTTTATGTTATGATGTGCACAGAATTAAGCATTTTTTGCCTCTATATCTACATTTGATCAATATTGGCAATACTTGCTGTTTTAATTTTAATTGTGTGGAGGAATATCTGAATTTTATGAACTAAAAGTTATATTAAAACAAGTTTGAAATGCAGTCAACCCACAAAAGTTTATTGGATTCATTTGACTTTTCCCAAATAACATATTTGATTACTTGCTTGTTTTTTTCAGTATTTTTATTATGTCAATAATTTTGACAACTTAGGAAAAATGAACAAACTATTGAAAAATGTAAATTGGATATGTATGCATATATATACACACAAATATACACATATGTGTGTTTGTGTATATATATATATATATATATATATATATATATATATATATATTCAAATTTTTTCAGTAAATTTGTCCACTTATCCCAAGTTGCCAAATATATATATGAAAAAAANTATATATATATATATATATATATATATATATATTAGTATATTACATATATTATAATTATATATTTTTCTTTGGAAAAATTATATATATATATATATATATATATATATATATATATATATACTGAAGAACACAAGAGAATACAAAATACATGAACTATGAGAGCAAAATTTGATTAATTGGACTTCAATAAAATCAACAAGTTCTGAGTTCTGATAGATGTAGTTAAGAGAATGAAAAAAAACACTGAAGTTGAGAAAATATTTTAAATCTTATAAAAAAGGTTTTCTATTCCAATAATGCAAAGAATAAAGATTATTATATCAATCCAGTAAAGCTAATAACTATAACTCTCATTTAAGTTCCTGAATCAGAAATAATCTAATAACAAAGCCATGAAATGCATATTTATCTGTATCTATTCATCCATTTACCATGTGTGTATATGTGAATGCTCACATCAAATACAATGTGTCAAAATGTGATAGATCTGAAATCAAATGTCACATTAATAAGTACAAATGAGTTTAAGTTAATATACTAATTGGTAATACAAATTCAGTGTGGTTAATAAAACAATTGTAAATTATGTAAAACAATTAATTATAAATTATGTAAAACAATGACTTAAAAAGTTTAAACATAAAAAGTTTAGTGACATGATAGCAGAAAAATGTAGATTGTGAAATACATTATTGAAACAGAATTATAAGGGGTTTCAGCAAATGTGAACAGGGGTGAGATTGTAGGTGTGAGTTCCATTTATGTGCTTGATATCTTTTTGTCATTGCCTTTTGAAGTTCTGAAACATAAATCAATGTACCTTAAAAAATCTATGTGGTTTTTAAGAAAAGCACTTCAAATTTTGTATATCATCAGTATTCCTAATTTCTAGTAACTTATAATTTTCAGTTTCAAAAAGAAGTCTCCAGAGGAAAAAGATATTGGAATGACAGGGCGCATCTAGTGAATTATAGCTGAACTTATGCAACTCCCAAAGCTAACATAAGTGTACAGTAGAAAACAAATGATTTTATTGATCAATGATAAGTTTTTCTTGAGGACATAAAGTATAAAAATTCAAAATATGCCTTTCTTTTTCTTAGTTATTTTCCAAGCATAGAATTTAAGAATTTACCATGTATCAGAATAGTATAATCCTGATAATCTTAGCTTTTGAATCAATTTAAAAGCGAGCAATACACATCCTCTGTTATCAGAACAAATGTCATTGCTGAAAAGTTTCAGTTTATTATTGCTGTCTTCAGTCTATCTTTATTTGAAGACAACATAAGGGACTTGTCTATTCATGTATTCAGGGAGCAGATTTGCAGTAACAGAAGTAGACACTCACTCAAAAGAATCTGGGAGAAATCTACACAGTAAGAGAGTAGAAAAATGACAAAAATGAAAGCTAGAAATAAAGATTATTAGAATTATGTGACTATATAGAGTAAAAGTTAAAAAGTTTGTTATTAGTCCCCCAGAAGTTTGTTTTCATTCATTTTCTGTCTGGCAGCACTATTATAACCTGATATTCTTCAAAGATGTGGTTTTAAGCAAACAGCAGTAACATTTTGTCTAAAGATAAGCCCTCCAATTATATTTATAAACCACAGAAGGTAACTTGTTTGTTTCTTGCATTATTTAGACAAAAGAAATCAGACATTAAATTTAAGGTGGTTTTTTGATATATAACTTTTTATTATACACTTAAAAAATACACATAAAAATTTTCTAAATAAGACTGGAGAGCACTTCACAAATCAAAACTAGTATCTATGGCCTCAGTGCACATGCATGCACATGTGTATGTGTGCACACACACACAAGTTGAGAATTCTTTTCAAATTCAATAACCTGTTTTTTGGTTTTTGTTTTTGCTTTTGCAAGGAAGATTTTTTTTTTTAGTTTTTTTTCTTTTTTTTCCCTTTTTATTGCCTTTGTACTTATTCCTTTATTGGTCCAAGTATACATATATGGGAAAGACATTTTCCTTGCAGATAATATCTATCTGTCCAATATTTTCAAATATTTATGAATTTCATTTTGTTTATCTTCACAAGCTTCTTATCCACCTGCCTTAATATATTAATTGTAGTATTGATTTATTGTAGTTTTAACTGCTGTTCTTATTTCTGAAACAATTTTTATTTCACTTTTCTACATAATCATTTTTATTAATAGATTAATCGCTTATACATTTATTTAGAAATTGGACATTCTTTTTGACATAAGAAGACAGACAGGAAATGTAGGTGTTGTAGGATGAGGGTAAGTCTCAATCCCATTGTTATGCAAATTATAAAAAAATCACTTTTCATGACATTACTGAGAGTACATGACAAATAGTATTGTGAGAGTTAATAGCTTGAGGAAATGTAACCATTTTGTGTCATTAAAATTGCCTCCTTCAGAAATCTACAATGGAGCTAACAATTGAGAGAAAAAAAAAAGATCTACATAGTGTAACCCATGGGAGCAAAAGACAGAAACCTCACAAAATCTGTACTGATAGGTTAACAAGTGAAGGCAGAGTTACACTTCATTAGCATACCATGAGAGGGATTTTCTTCTGGTTTGAAAAGTGGGATGAATTCAGGTCTAGTTTACTATTTTTTGTAACTAGAGGATATTTATGTGAACATTTCCAAGAGATCCTTTCAGATTTGGCTCTATTCAGCCATCTAAAGTGGAAATGTAAGATTCAGAAATTTGGTAATTATGTTACTTTTTACAATGTCAATTGAATCATCACACTGGTAATTTCCTCAGCAATCATCCCCACTGAAATCTACATTCCCTGAGGGAAAAGAACTAGTCATTTTCTTGTTACTTTGTTATCTATTGGAAGAGATGTCTCAAGCCCTAGAAGTGAAAAAAAAAAAAGTTCATAATGAAAAAGTTTAGATTGAGAGGAAGAAGACAGTTTCAGTCATTGTTAAACAATGGTTGGTACACAAGGCCACTCCGTGGGGAGAAGATAAAGTGTTTTCTGGTTTTAGGAATTGATGATTATTTCTAAATCCTATAGAGATGTGAAGGAAGGATCTGTAGGCAGCGTTTAGTAAAACTGTGGGTGGATGGGAACAAACTGAAATAAATGGAGCTGCCAAACAGTAAATCAAACTTAAATGAAGCTTAATCTCAAAGGCAGTTTGTACAAAGAAATACATTGTTCACAGTGGAACCAAAAAATAAATGTGTGGGTTAGTGCTTACTGACTATATTTGTGATTATATAGAGGAATATGTAGTATTAGAGTGTGAGAAAAATGTCCATTTTCATACCTGTGAACACTGTGTGAAATGATCTTGTTTGCAATGTATAATCACAACCACAGAAAAACTGTTTAAATAAAAATATTGCATGTAACATTTTTTATTTTGACAACAAAATGTAGTTAAACCTATAAAACCATTAAATAATTAATTTACCTGTATTTGAGTTGCAACCAAAATTCTGACATACTTGAGATATATATATATATATCCCCCCATCTGGTACGCAGCATTAAACTCAGGGGCACTCAACCACTGAGCCACATCCCCAGTCCTGTTTTGTATTTTATTTAGAGACAGGGTCTCACTGAGTTTTTTAGCTCCTCTCCAATGCTGAAGATGGCTTTGAATTTTCAATTCTTCTGCCTCAGCCTCCTGAGCTTCTGGGATTACAGGCATGTGCCACTGTGCTTGGCTGATATATAATCTTATTAAGGTGAAATTTTAATATTTTTACATAAGCTGTAATAAAATAGTTTTTTTTTCCTAGCCTGTCATGATTCTTTAAATCTTTCTGTCATTGTTACAGTGTATATATTTTCACACTTCTATAGATCAAGATTTATAAAGTAGAAAACAGACTAGAAAACATACTGAGGCTCTTTCTCTTCATTTTTAGTTCTTACAGATTCCAATATTTTTACCAATAATGAGGCAATCAAAACAGAAACATCAGTGTGAACTCCATGATGTAAAACAAATATTTACTAAGAATTACAATTAAGAAGACATTTAAGGGTAACAATCTTGGGGGGGTTTGCTAGAGCAGCCTTCATATGTCACACATTCTTCACCTGTATGAGAAAAAAAAGAAATTTTTAAAGTGAGGCAAAAAATGGAAGACAATTGTAGTCTCTGCCAAATGTGAATTAACACTCGTATTGCCAAAATATAATTTTCATTTAGTACATGAGAGTGAAGGAAAGTGTCTGTAGACATTTGAAACAAATATAAAAGAGTAAAAGAAATCAAACCTCAAACAACTAGGAAATTATATTTTAATTAATATTGAAGAATTTAATATGTTTTCATGTTTTTGACTTACTTTTTACCAGAGAAATGAATAACTACAAATTGTTAACAATACATTTAGTTTTATTCTAATTAGACACGCCAGATAATATAGAAAGCCTGAAAATACTTTTTAAAAAAATATTTATTTTTTAGTTGTAGTTGGAAAAGATACATTTATTTATTTATGTGTGTCTGTCTGTATGTATGTATGTAGTGCTGAGGATTAAACCCAGGGCCTTGCATGTGCTAGGCAAACGCTCTATCACAGAGCTACTACCCCAGCCCAAAGACTTCTTTTTTTCAGAGTTCAAATATGAAACTACCTAATGACACTATTTCTTATAATATTATATTTTGAGTTAGTCCTGTTACCACTCTAAGGTTACATGTCCAGTATAGTCTCTTTTTGGACAATCTGATGCCATATGACAAATCTGATTCTGGACTACCACTGGAACCTGGAATGTGACAACTGGGTGCTCCAATTGCATGAAGGACTTGTCTTCATCATTCTTATGCATCTGAGAATTCAGCTTTGGATGACTCCTGGTCATTCTGATAAGGTCAGATTTTGAGTCTTGTCAGGATTCTCAGTGTATTCATGAAGCTAAGATATTGTTCCGGGTTATTTTGTTTGCACCGGAGGCTTAGGTAAGAGAAGTTACACAGTGAACTGAAAATACACCTTTGGATTTTATACGCTTTGTCATTCAGATACCCATTTTCTTTCTCTCTTGTTGGCATGACTATTAGAAACTCTCTCAAATTACAATGTCTTATCTGGAGCTCCTGGAAAGTTTCCGAACTCAATCAAATTGGAAAAATGCTGGAGTAAAAAGATTAAAAGATCACTGTTTCACAATGGTTTGCTTCAATTACTTGTTACTAGGAAACTGTAAAGCAAGTCACCACCAGCTCACAACCCTAACCAGACAATGTTCTTCAGACAATCGCCAGAACTTTTTAGACTCAGAGGCCCCTCTCTACCTTCTCCAAACACAACTCCTTATACAGGCCTCCTGTACTGCCCTCTGACTTCCCCCTTTCCCTCTCCTCTCAGGTACTCTCCAGTGCCTCAGAAACCTTTGACTATGTTTGCTGGACCTTGACCTTCTGGAAATGACACTCAAGCCTGCACTTCCACTCATTCTCAATCAAGACCATCAACTGAAGAAGAAAGAATTCAACCTTTGTCTCAGCAAAAACTCTATGTCATCCTGTATCATTTGCCCAACCCATGAAAGGAAAGAGAGGAAGTTACAGAGCAGTTCAAGGTCATCTTTCTTTGGTAATTACTCTCTGGAATTTTCTGATGTACATAAAACCAACCCAAATATTATTGGAACCAGAGATGCTGGTCTTTGGTTTGACAAAGCTAAATAAATTAATATCTTAGAGGCCATATGGGATCTCAAACACTCCTGAATCCAATTGGAGAATAAAAGTGTTAAGGGAAAAAATAAAATAGAAGCTGTTCTTCAGGTTTATCTTACTAAAAATGGTAAGTCATGTATTCAAAACCGGGAGTTTTCAGAATGAAAACTGCCACAAGTGATTGCCACTGAGGAGAAACTATCCACAGGAGTTGTGAGAGCTGGAATATAATCACACGACAGTCTGTTTCTAGCCACAGATATTTTTGAACTAAGACCTGAACTTCATGAAACAATAAACACTCTTAAAGAAATGTCAATTGACCAAATGTTGAGATAATGAACTTCAGACATTAGGCCAGAATGATGATGTTAGTATTTCCAAGAAAAGAGCAAATTCACAAACTAAGTTCAAAACTTTAAGTTTAAAGTAAAATTTAATGAAAAATTTTACATGAAATTAGGACCCAAGAATTTGAGTAACAACAATAAAAATATTTGCCTGTTTACTTGTAAAGTACACACAAATAACCATCAGATAGTGTCATCTGTGGCCTTCCAAAGAATGAAAAAGACTTAAACACCATATCCAGGGGAGGAACCCTACCTCCATTTAAAGGAAGCACACATTAGTTGTCTGCAATTACCATTAAATTTTCAAGATGAAATTATGCTGCAAAAGAAAGTGTACCCTGCCACATTTCTATCTGATACTGTGCTTACTTTACTGAGACTGACTCCACTTTTGCTATCTAATACACTTTCTCACCCTTGATATCTAATCTATTTCTTGATTTTTCTGACTTATTTTTATACCTTTATTTTATTTATTTATTGTTTTATGTGGTGCTGAGGATCGAACCCAGGGCCTCAGAAGTGCTAGGCGAAGGCTCTACCGCTGAGCCACTACCCTAGCCCGCTTTTTCTGACTTCTGATGACTAAGTTTCTCTAAGTCATTTTCCACTGACCCCTTCAGTCTCTCCTTTGTCCATAAATCCCAGCTCTCCTTGCCAAGTTAAGCTCAGTTCTATTCTGAAATCTTTCTCTCCTGTAGATGCTTGGATGAAATCTATCCTGCCATATTCAACAAGTGTCTGGCATAATTTCTCGTTTACCAAGGAAATCCTAAAGTCTGTGGAGAAAAAAAATGGAGAAAGACATGGGTTAATGAATGTCCAGAATAAAATAGCAATCAGACAAAATAATTAAAATTTCAAGTATCTGAAGAATAAGACTTTGGATTAGGAGTACCATAAAGATTTACATCTCCAGTGTTTGAATGTTCCTTGGTACATTTACTTGGTTCCTTGGTTAAGGTATTGTTGTTATATAAAATTCTGAATAGGAATTTCCAGAGAACATAGAAAGAGACAGCAAAAAATAAAAAGAAAGAAGGAAAGAAAGAGAAAAAACCCTAAAATCATCCTATCATTCTATTAAGAATTAAATCTATTTTTCTTACCTTCATTTCAAAAAGTTCCTCCACATTAAAAATAAAGTAATTGGTACTATAGTTAGAAAAATAAATACTTTTTTATCCTTTCTTTTCCTACATGGATAGTTCATATTTCAAGGAAAACATATATATTTTTATGGTTTTCATCCATGAAAGTAAATATAAAGCATGTTAATATTTAATAAAAATGAATGAGTGAAACTTAAAAGACAAAGCTGGCCTCTATCTAGTCATTGAAACCCTGAGGGATTCTTGAAATGATATATGGGCATGGGAAATACTCCTGAACTACATCAAAGCTTGAGACATTGAAATAGGTCAAGGACTCTCCATGAGTGAGTTAGTTAAAATCATAAGAAATAAAACAACCTTTAAACTCTTAAAAAGATTTCTGAGGAAGATTCTATCCTTTCTTCACCATGTGTCCTAGGTATCAAGAAAGATGTACAGTTGGTTCATATGTAGGTGATTTAACTGAAAACTAATAATTGTTTTAGTATACCCTTCCTCCTCCACCAATATTATAAACAATATTCTGCCAAACTTGAACTCATACTCGTGTTTAAACTTTTCCTAAGATGTCAGAATTCTGTATCATGATAGTATATGTGAAATTTAAAATAAATTGCTCGTGGAGTAGATTGTAGTTATGCATAATGTATTCATTAAATAGCAAGTAAATACATACTTATTCCATCTAAATACTTTACCTACTAGGGTGGCATAAATGTCTAAATAGCTTATTATCAACAGGAAAAAAAATGACAATCTGCACAGCCTTCTGGGACTGTTTTCGTCTCATTTTTTTTTCTCTTCTTTCTCTAACTACTATATTATACTCAAAACTTTACATATTATATTCTATATAGCAATAAGTTGACTGTGTTTCTCATCATTATAAGCAATGCCATAACATCTTCACGGTATTATTATTGCAATCCTTTTAGAATATTGTCCTAAGGGATAAATTATTTTTAAAAATTATAGAATTTTTTAAAAAACCTGACTATATACAATCTCTTGCTATGTATTGCTACATTATCCTTGAAATTATTTTATTTATAATATTTGGGATAACGTGTACACTGCAATTTGTTTAGTTAGATAAAAAATAAATGTTCTCTCTGATATGCAGATGCTAACACACAATGGTAAGAGGGAGAAAGGGTAGAAGTACTTTGGATTAGACAAAGGGGAATGACGGGAAGAGAAAGGGTATGGGAATAGGAATACAGTAGAATTAATTGGACATAACTTTTCTATGGTCATATATGAATGCTTGACCAGTGTAACTCCACATCATGCATAATCAAAAGAATGGGAATTTAGAATCAATGTATGTCTAACGTGTGAAAAGCACTCTACTGTCATATATATCTAAAAAGAACAAATAAAATTTTTTTAAAAAGAATATTTTAAATTAATGAAAAAATTTAATTGAAATTCTGAAGAGTCTTGGTGTTAAGGATATGTCTTTACTATAATGCAAGGTTAAAAATCCAATACTTTTATATTTGTTTGTGTGTCTAATTACAATTTTTAACCATTGAAGAATGAATTTCTTTAAATATATTGGTCAGTGGTAAATAAATGCATTGAAAATTACACTTAGAGTTTCTAAGAAGGCAAATTAAATTGAAGAGTTTAAGCAATTGTTTAGACAATTCAACAGAAAAGGGAATACGCCAATCATCTGGTCAATGTTAGGTGCTGTGCTGTAATTACATAGATTTATTATCTGTATTGATCGCATTTGACATATGATTCTTCTGCTTTCCACTTCAATTTGCCTCTGTAAAATATCTTTCCTGAAGAGAGAGTAATCTTATCATTTTTCCTTCATTCAACTAAATCTATGACCTGTTATTTTCTGTTTAGTGTCCAGAAAATTGCTTAACTCAAAATTACACATGAGCTATCTCTACTATTATTCCACAGAAAAGAAATAGAAAATGTTGGAGTGCATGTATGAGCCTATTTTTATCCTTTTATATAATTTGTACCTAATTCTCATATATTAATGATTCAAAATACATGCTTATTTATTAAATATAATCATTTATAGGTGAAATATCTGTTTTACAGAACATGTATGTGTGTATGTGATAGGAAATGTGAGTAAATATCCTCTTAACTTTGATTTTTATAGAAGAAACTTATCATCAAGTGAATATAGAAATAAAAATCCATATTTTTGCATAATCTTATACTCTCAACCAATATCTTAATTTAATTAGTGAAGAGAAATATAAATCCAGACAACATGTATGCTGGTTTATTTAAACTCCATAGAATAAAATAGAACCTTCATTTTTGTTATTCTATTTAAAGTAAATGTGCATGAATACACACACACACACACACACACACACACACACACACATATATATATATATATATTCAGTTGTAAGGATTGAGAGGGAAATCAAGGTAGGAAGATTACCTCTAGATAGGGAATAGGGGTGGGAGGGAAAGGGAGGGAGAAAGGTAATAGCATGGATGATGAAAATGTATTTAAATGGTTGTGTTGTGAAATAATATATTTAACTGGTTGCTGAAATAATAACAAAGTAATGATGTTGAATTACAATTACATGCTTTTACATAATCTATTCCTATTGGTGTTAAAATTATTGTAGATTGGCTATTTCATCTTTTATTTTAATTGTAAGTAAATTTATAAATAAATTTTAATTATTTTAGTAATTTTTAGTAATTTATTCATTTTGTCATATTTTCAAAGATTATTGATAGGCTTTCACGTGTTTGTTTTTAGCACCTTCTATAATTTCTTTTTGAATCACTTGTTTTTTTAACAACCAGTATATTTGTAATTTTATGTCTACAATTACCAATGATGAGCATATTGATTTTTGCTTTTTTGTTTTGCTCTTTCTTCATTTGTGATGCTCTGTTTTAATGCTCTTTATACCTATGGCCAACAATTTAAAAATAATTATTAGTAGAAAATTAGTTATGAATCTTCCATAGAACTTTACTTTCTATATGATTTGTTAAAATTATGTGTAGTATTCATGTATGTAGTATTGCTTTACACATTTCACTTAATATTTATCTCCCCATCATATTGACATGTTTCACATTAAATTGTTTGACAAATAATCAAGATACATATTGCATGCAAATTTTGACATTGTAAAGTAGAAGTGTTTGAAATATTAGTCTTAGAAATCTCTCCATAATATTCAAGTATTTCTAGTAACACATTTTCCATACACAACATAATATTTAAAGACTACTTCAGGTTCATAATTTACTCACAAATTCTTAATGGGTCTGATCACTCTGAGTAATGAATCAGATAAACTTGAATTACATTAAAGAAAATCAAAAATCTAGTAAATATTTACATGTATAATTTAATCATAAAAGTGTTATAATCCAAACGAATAACCATGCTCTAAGAATGTAAAAATTCCAAAGTCAAAAGTTATTCATATAAAACTATAACCTTGATATTTTTTATTTTACAATGTTTGGCTTATCTTAAAATAAGCAAGTGATAACATTTATTCCACCTTTTTCATACAAATAAATTCATTTTTAATAATGAAAATAATAAAATATCAGAGTTGTCTTTTTCTTGCTTTTGTTTTATAAATGACACACGGGGAAGAATCTAACAGCAAAGAGAAATTTTCCATGTTATTGAAAGTGTGGCTTCCTGGTATTTTCTTTAGAGATTATCCACTCCATATGCTAACACTCCTTATAATATTCCTCAAAATTGTAAATAAGTCACTATTTGAAAACTTCCAATAATTTTATATTCTTCACTATGCTTGCCTGCTTCAATGTTGTCTTTTCATGGAGTATAATTCTCCAGTTACCTGAGATTCATTGTGTTTACTTATTGCTCACAATTTTTACGCAGAACTCTGCCCAGTGTGAAGTCTTCATGTGTACTCTGTTCAATATAGAAGGATTAAAACCTTATACTCTAAATGTGCATCAAAAGAATTCATGGATGCAAAGATCTTAGAAGGGTGAGTAGTTGGGATTGCAATGGATGTTATGGTAACAGAATCTAATTCCTTCTTCACAGTTGATATATCAATATTCCAGCCAGGGGAATAATGCTGCCAGATGACTTGAAACTGAATCTCTCAATGGGACTTGTCTCAGGTCACATGCATCTAGCTCACTCCAGATTAGGCACAGTGGTGTTGGAGTAAGCACTTGATAAAGTAAGATCATATTTTTAAATACTGAGATTTTGCTAAAGTATAGTTAAACTTATAGTAGCTTTAAATTTGCCATACAAAATTATAAGCATTTTTCAACTTACTGAGAAGGGTAGTGTGAGGATACTAATTGCCTCATTTTAGTAAAGCTCTGAAAAACTATCCTACTTCTACAGTCCTCATTGGATCATCCAAGAACTCACTTGTCACCAAAATTGAAGTCAGTTTCTTCATCTTGTTAATCTTGTATAGTATGAGAATGTACCTGATAAATATTCTTAATGCAGTTCTCTTTAAAGTGTCTCATTCTGAGGAAACCAGTATTTGTAGTATCAGCACAGAAAAAAAATGAGTACTTGGAGATACAACTCTCATTGGTTCTCCTATCCAAACAGATCTTGTTCGTATTAGTGGAATTTAGATGACCTTTAATATGCTGGCACTGAATTTCTTTCAGCTTTAACTTTGTTCTCTTATAGTCTAAATGTATGCTTTTTTTTTTATATCCAGAAGAGGTTTCATCCTTATCTTACTGATTGCCAATTTAATTAGCTTTTTAGTCATTTTTATTCCTTGTTGAACATTTTCATTTTTATTACAGCCATCATAATTTAAGATTTCAAAAGGTTTCTTTATGTGTGCATTTTCTAAGCATTGTCAAATCTACCAGATGAAATTTAAATGATTTCTTCTAATTTCTGAATTATTACTATGTCCACAGGGCTAGGTGTTTAGTTACTGTGTTGCTTCATTTACATAGCAAATTACTTATTTACCGAAACAATGGCCTACATTGTTTGTTTCAACAGGAAAGAAAATATGAACAAATGTAAATTACTACCCTGTCTTTGATGTTGGTTTATATTTGGTTTTCATTCATTCCCTTTGAATGAAAGAATAAATTTTTTTTCAAATGATTAGCTTGATGGACTTACTCCAATGACCAATCCTATCAAGTGCCTTCCATTTTTTG
The DNA here is from genome assembly GCF_001458135.2 of Marmota marmota marmota. Taxonomy (NCBI): domain Eukaryota; kingdom Metazoa; phylum Chordata; class Mammalia; order Rodentia; family Sciuridae; genus Marmota; species Marmota marmota. The sequence continues at coordinate 19,989,339 of NW_025999932.1, forward strand.
GAAGGCAGAGTGATGACTGTAATAATTTGGACTGCATGTAGGTAATCAGGTTCCACTAGAAATGCCTGTGTTGGACCTAGTTGTTGGTGCAACAGTTCCAGTTTTCTTCTGTGAATTACTTGGGCTGTACATTGTGCAAATTCTGTTTATCCATCCCAACAGCTTTCAATTTTCAGTAATTTAATTCTTCACCCCGTTTTGTTT
>NW_025999932.1:19990743-20025113 GCF_001458135.2 Marmota marmota marmota
AATTTGTATTTTATATAAAGTAGAATGCCTTCAATTTAAAATATTTAAAGTTTGATGATAAAGAAATTATAGAGGGTTGGAGATATAACTCAGTTGGTAGAGTACTTGCCTTTCATGCATAGGCCCAGGGTTCAATCCCCCATACCACAAAAAAAAAGAAAGAAATTATAGAGATCTGTCTGTATGAACTATAATGGAATACTAAGATTATATTACCTACAACATTTTTATTTACTCATTTTACTAGTAGATACAAAAGTGTTCATCTATTGAATACAGGGTTGTCATATTATAACAAATAAAAGAAAATACTTCACATAAATAGCATTAAGTTCACAAATTTAAATTTTTATTACTTTAAATTAGTGAGTACTTATGTAACTATGCAGCTATAGATATAATTATGTAAATATAAATATACGTATCAAATTAGATTAAAAGCATGTCATATTTTAATAATATAGTTTGGGTTTCAAATATATTTCATATATATTCTTTAAAATCTTACATATAAAACAAATGATGTATATTTGGTAGAATTGAAAGTCAGAATAATAATTTCATCCATTACAAAAGGTATTACTGATTTACAGGGAAAAATACTAGAAGTAAACTCTATGTACAATAATATATTCCAATAATGATTCTTGGAATTGAAAAATACATACAAATTTGAAAATGTAGCTACTTAAAATAAAAACTATTGTCATTTTCCTTACTAATTACTACTACTATAATAAAAACAATAATACTATATTGTCTTTGCATCTGTTTCTACCCAAAATTGATAACTGCAGAAACATTTCATATACTTAAAAAAGTGAAATTAAGAAAATATTTTCTGATAGACCTGCATAGAATTTATTCCAATTTGGGAAGTCAGATCAGTTATTCCAGGTCACTGAAGTGCTATTTGGCACATTATAGCATTAGTGTGGGACCCATAAATCCTAAAACACTTAATGCAGCTTTCCAAATTGCCTAACCATCATCCAAATCAAGCACTGGATAAAAATAGATTGGCTGCATCTCTGCTTGTTAGTCTTCTCCAAAAAAATATTTTTGGTGTTCTATCTGAATGCACATTTTGAGCTGATATCAACATTTTCATAAAAGAAAGAAAATAATGGTGCATATATCATGCTATTGGAAGAACTGCAATAAAAATCCATGTTTGATTCTAGTTGAAGGACATAACAATTATTACCCTGCCTCAGCAAATAGTTTAAAAAATGATTTTGCCCAATATATATATTTTAAATCATTGATTAAATACTTGCTAAGGCCTTTAGAGTATAGTGTAATAAGGATGACCACTGTTTATTCTGTATATCAATGTAATAGCCTAGATAGGCTATAACATTAGGTAGATAATCCAAGATTTATCACTTGGTTAGTTGTGTTAGTGTATATTTCAAATCCACTTTAACTTGAATGCTATAGTAGGATGTTACCCATTTTAAAACTACATACATGAGGACTGGTGTTTTTCAAATGTTGCTCCAGGATTTTATGATTTATTTATCCTTACAGGTATTTTATCTCATTCATCTCATGGCTGGGGATAAAATGAAAAAAAAAAGACTAGGGTCCAATAATTCTCTTTAAGGATATGTCACCAGTGAAAGAAGACCTCCCACAAGGCTCCACCTCCTAAGGATTCCCCTGCCTCCTAGTAGTACCACTGTGTGGATTAAACCTTTAACACATGGATTTTGTGGAACATTCCAGATCCAATATATACAAATCCCTTATTTAATCTTAAATGATAGGTCTATCTGAATCTGTGGGGAGGATATTCTAAGTAGCTATTGCCCATTCTCCCACTTACTTACATGTTCATTTATTACCCTCTATTTATCTTCTTTATAGCTATCTTTTTCATATCCATCTCTTCACTTACATATTATATTTTTAGTCTGGGGACTTTGAAAAAAATATGCCTCAAGGAGAGAAGGCTTAAAAAGTCGACTTCAAGATTCCTATAGCATGCTGAGCTGAGAGTAATAGTCCAGGTTAAGTCAACTTTTTAAAAGTGTAGCCAGTTTGGACATTTGGATTTACTCAAGTAGCGGTCAATGTCACTGTGTTTTCTTTATTTTCAAAGAGCTGCAAACTGTAATGTTGGAAATTATGCTAGTGGGTTGGGTACAAAGAGAACCTTAATACTGTGTAGTCTATAATCAGCAGAAGGCCTTAGGAATATTGTATAGAAGTATTATCTGAATAGAGGAAAAAGAACATCCTGATAGCTGTAAGTGGCAAATGTGTATTACGTAAGAGGACAGATTAATTGGTTAGCACAGAGAGAAAAGCAGAAAAGATAAATTAGGAGGCAATGGATAAGAATCAGATTTTTACTAATACTTTGAAAAGTAATTTAGAAATAATGCATAAAAGTGGAAGTAAATTCTATCCTTGAACTCCATAACACTACTGTACTCCTACACACACAGACACACACACACGCAAATCAAAAATATATATATATAAAGAACATCTTGTCTGAAAAATCCTCAAACCAACATATCTTGGCTAAAGAAAGGACATAATTACTTGAAATACATAATAATTGAGCTAAGTAATAATTTTTAGATTATTTGAAAATAGATTGCAACTGCATACATCTTTTCAAAGGTGTGCAATGTCTCAACTAAATTACAAAAATTGTCAAATAAAAAGACTTGTTGTTACTATATTCTAAGTCTCATTTTTTTCTTAGTGTGTTAGGTTTCTGTCACTGAGAAAAAAATACCTGAAATAAACAACATAAAAATGGTAAGATTTATTTTGGCTCATGGTTTCAGAGTTTTCAGTTCCTGGTTGCTTGGCCCATTGGGCCTGTGGCAATATATTACATCATTACGGGGAGCACATGGTGGAGCAGAGCTGCTCACCTCATTGTCCCCAGGAAGCGAAAAGGAGAGGAAGGGGTCAGTGTCTCAATATACTCATCAGAGCATGTCCCCAATGTCCTAACTTCCTCCCTCTAGGCTCTGCCTCTTAAAGGTCCTACAACTTCCCAGCAACATCATCTTCTGAGAGCAAGTCTTGAACATATGGGCATTGGGGGACATTTGAAATCTAAGCCATAACACTCAAGCAAACAGATTATTTTATTATATGTATGTATGTGTGTGTGTGTGTGTGTGTGTATATATTCAATTATCACTACATATACAATAGTAATACTTCTTATTTTATTATTATTGTAATTGTATTTATTATAATTGTAGTTCTCTTATTTGACTATATTTGAAATTTGCTAAAATTATGACTAGAGGCTAGTATTAAATCAAAGAAGACAGATTCAAAGCACAGGACTTTTATTCCTGTTTATATAACATTTTTTTAAAAAAATAATGATTTGATTTGTCATAACCTCTTACCTGGCAAATACAACTTTAAGAACGTGTGTGCATGCCAATGATTTCTACTTTAAGGACCAACATATACGATGAAATATGTCACAAAAAGCTCTCTAAGAAGCTCAAATTTAAATGTTCCTTGTATTTTAAAGAGATGGAAAAATTGAAGAAACATGACTCTAAAGGCTGGCAACTACTCTCCGAGGAAAAGCTGTGAAGTACCTCAGATAAGTATTTATTTTTTATAGTACAGAAGAAGCTACTTTGAAGCTCTACCCAAGATTCTATCATTTGCTTGAACTTTTCTGAAGATTTTAAATCCAGACATGCAAACTTTTATTCAATATCTAAAGAAATAAATACTCTACATTTTATTCTTTTTTGCTCCTTTTCCTCCTCCTATTATTACTACTGCACTACTACTTCTATTATACATGTTTATTATTCATTTTTAAAACATTGCAATTAGTAGGTGAAAGCAAATGAGGGAGAATGCAAAAAGAAAAAGAAACTGAAATAGACCTAAATGGATCAGTGATAATTTATAAAGCAACATAGGGGCACATTTTCAAGAGGGAAAATGGCAGTGTTCTACAACAAGTTTCTGATTGTTTTCTAGGGTTTACTAGGGCCAGGTCGTGGGAGGAATTACTTTTAAGGAGCTTATTTTCAGCAGCCAGGGAGATTTGGATATATAAGTGGAATTGCGACACTCAGATTCCTTTGTTCCCTACTATTGCTGACTTATTAACACAGAAGCAACATTTTTCCCTGAGGAAGAGGTAGAGGCCACTTCATTCTACAGAAAGGAGATCTAAGTCCTGAAGATTTTTCAGGATGACAGACGCCAGGGAATTAAATAGATTTTGTAATCTCAATACCAAATAAGTGAATTGTTGGATATCTTCAATAACCTGTACTGACAATTTTTATAGTAGTGATTAGAGGTTCCTAATTCTGCTGCTCCTGTGCCAATCTCTAGTCTTTTGAGTAAGGGAGTAAACTGAAGAGATCTCTTGTGTCTGGTGTGTGCCATTATTGAAAAAGTCAAACTTTGGTTGTTATGTAAAACATCAACTTGATATGTAAAGAAGATCAAGTACAGAGGCCAGTCCAATTTTTTGTTAGACAGGGTAAATAAGATCCTGGCAGAGAAAAAATGCCCCAGAACTGGGGGGGGGGCACCAGGGCTTTGGGGCTGACACATTTTAAGGTTCATTAAAGCCACTATTGCCTTTTCTTTAAATGCCCAGGTATGGCTGTACTTTGGTTATAACTGTTTTTGCTAGGTGTATAAGACCAAGCTAGTTAAATTGATCATTTCCTATCTATTGTTAAGAGTCAGCTTGCCGCAGTCCGGCTGCAACAAAATAACTGGGGGGTGACGAATAACTTGTGTAGATTGATACAGCAGGAGTAGGAAGCCGTTTATTGCAGGACAGGAGCAGTATTTATACATTCCACACAGCTTATCTAATTAGCATAAACTAGATACATCAGTCAACCAATAAGGAATCTCCACACTTAATGGCTTGCTGGTGTTACTTCACAAACCACTCCCTCTGGCATTTTGCCAGGCGCCATCCTGACTTGTTTACAGACTCTAACATCAGCTGAGTTCCTTCAGGGGGTTCCTCTTAGGAACTTGAGAGAATCCTCCAAGTTCCTCTAGTGCCATCTGCTAGGATAGGTCTGGGTCTTATTGACCATGTGGCTTCCCTTGGAAGCATCAGGAACATCTCCCTCTTCAGTGATCCTCCTCTTTGCAGCAGGTGCACTGGTTGACTTTCTATTCTTCAGGGTCTCACTGATACCCCTGATCAGAATGTCATGTCCCAGAGTTGCAAAACCCTTAGAGAATGATTGTCATTCCCTGTATCTGAGCTGACCTCAGAGGGCAAGAGCCAAATGTAGCTTTGTTTTTCTTAGTTCTTTTATTTCCTAACTTTAGTCTCTAGGCTTTGTTCTTAAATATCCAGAAAGCCAGTTTCACCAGTCTTAAAAAGTATGGAATTTTAACTTTAAGTCTATAACTTTACAGTTATTTTTGCTGCTTCTATTTAATTGGGGTCAGTATTAGTACTAGAAGTCTGCCTTACATCTTGTTTGTCCTGTAGGTGATGACTTTTATCTCAAATTAATTTAAGTTAATTAGAAATTGTACTTCTGTAAGGCTTTAACAGACAATAGTTAAAAATTTTACAAGAAAAATACAAAATCAAATAACGCGAGTAAAGACATATTTAGTTTGAATAATAGCTATGAGCCAAGAAACATAATTTTTATACTCCCAAATATTTACTTCAAACTTTAATTTGAAGAACACAAGCTTGGTGGAATATTCTTCTAAATATTATATGAAAAAGATTTTTATAGTTATAAGATATGAATTCATCTAGTATACAAAGAAGCCAATAATAGCACCACAATTACGTTGATGTTCTTATATTAATCAAGTTTAGTTTTTAAAGAAAAATTAAGACCTCTTTATGTAGTGTAATATTCTACAATAATACTAGTTGTTTAGCCAGAGTTATACAAACCTAATCCCTTTAATTCTAGTTTCTTTAAATAATAAAACTTAGCAGAAGAAATTATCTTGATAGATAAGAGCAGAATAATGTTTTAAGAAATCCTTGTTACTTAACCAATGGAGGATTAAACTTTGGTTTATGTCAGTACATTAATATTTGACCTTATGAAAAAGCCTTAAAAAACTTTAACTGATTGTGCTAATTATATATAACAAATTTAGTTACACTCAAACTTTTTGAAATTTAATCTCCAATAACCTTCTTCAACTTACTTAGGCATTCTACCACTTTTTACTTTACCATACAAAATACTTTCTCATACAGACATATTTCCATACCTACAACCTTCTTATATCTCATGACTCAGCCATAATTTGTAAAGGAGCAGCTAAGGATTGTGACATTTCCTGTACCCAGAGCCCAGGCAGGGCTGCAGGTAAATTGCTTCTTGCAAAGGAACCATGTGAAAGTCATCACAGTGGACCCATTTGATACAATTACTATACACATTTGGCTTTTATAAATATAATGTCAAAGATGTCCCGATGAGCTGAAGCTAAGATGTCTAATGCCATTTGAGCTTTGCAAAATATTTCTTTTGACATTACCTCTGTGCTTAAAAGTAGAGATCCTTTTATCTGTGTCAGTTAGAGTTTTCTTGGTAATGTTAGTTAGGACTTTTATGTGCCACATTACATCTTTCAGACCAATATGAGGGATAAATATTGGGGCTACATAATCATACCCACAAATACAGAAACACAGATCAAACTTCCCTATGTAGGAGATTAGGAAGATTTGTAGGTCTCAATGGACTCAGAAAAGAGCTTATGACTCTGATAGTCTGATAGTTACCAGGCACTCTTGATCTATAAAACTTTCCTTTATAAACTCTAGCTTTACTTAAATTTGATGGGGGCTCATCTGCTGTTCTGAGCACAGTAAATGAAGAAGAGAGCTGGGAGTCTGAACCTCGTCTAGGGGGCTTATGTATCGGGGAGCCTGAGAATTAATTGTAGAGCAGAGCAAGGTTGGCATATTGAGGGTCTTGATTGAAGGTAAAATACAGCTTGGAGAAAGGAACCTCAGGCCATTTGTCATTTTATTGGAGCAAACTGTCTAGTATTTGAGAATTTGGGGGTCAAAGGTCCTGAATTCCAATTTCAGGGCATTGTCTTAGGTTGTCTAATTCAGATAGCCACCAGATTTTGCTTTTGATGTCAGATTGGAGGTGGGGGATTTTGAAATTTTTAATGAGACAACCTAAGGGAGAGTCCTGTAGGGATGAACTGGTTTGCGCCTATGTTGGAGGGGTTTGACCAGAATAGTGATAGAGATCAAAGCACCCCTTGATGTCTCCCATCACCAGACAGAGTTCCACTAGAGAATGACAGAGATCCTCTCCTGTAATCCCAATGTTGGAGGACTCCCTGATTCCAGATGAGCCAAAAGGTGAGGGTCTCTCGCAGGCACCTCTGTGAGAGACTGGAAGGGAACTTACCTCTCCCATAAATGAGAAGGCTGATGTTTCCTGCAGGAACAAAATGGCAGAATGTAGACTCTGATCCAGAGGTCTGAATACCTATGTTAAGGAAGGTACTGAAGAAGATAGGGTTAGAAAGAGGATGTCTCCAATATCAATAAAGGGCCCATTATAGATTTTTGCTCTGTCTTCGTGGCAGTAAGGAACCCCCAAATTAGCCCAGGATTGGGGTAAATTTCAAGTACTGTACTGCCCACCACTGAGCTATAGTGGATTCAGAGAATATGAAGGGCCTCCTTCTATCAGGAGGAAAGAAGGAAACAAATGAAGGGAGATGAGAAAAGACATAGAAGTTTTTTAGGATGGAGAGGGGTAGACAGCCCCATTTTTTTTCTGGATTTTGGTACCAAATGAAAGAGCATACAAAAAGAAAAATACATGGAGACAGACGGCAATGGATCACCGATGCTTTATATAGCATTGGAAGGGAATATTTTTAAGAGGGAAAATGGCAACAGGCTAAAACAAGGGTCTGAGATTTATATGGATTTGCAGGGCCAGGTCATGGGAGGAGTTGGTGTGTTACTTTTGGTGAGCTTATGTTTAGATGGGTAGAGGGATTTTTGCATACAAGGGAGGTTGCAACAGGTCAGATTCCTGAGCTCCCTTTCTCCCTGAGGATTTTTAAGTCTCCTTTTCCTTTACTATGCATGTTATCAAATTAACATTGTATCCTAAAATTAGATTTACAAATAATAAAATAATCTTCTAATTGAAAAATGGGAAATCATAACAAAAACACGTTTGTATTTTGATAGATGATCAGTGTTGCATTTAATATGAGATTTTAACAAATTATAATAATTAAATAAATAAAGTTATGTTGGCATAGTGAAAGAAGAGTCAAATAATCAAATGTTTTTAGTGCAAATATCACATGAACATTGGATTCTAAAATTAAATTCAGCATTACAATTATAAAAAGAATTCTATATATTTGACTTTGCTACAAGCCAGGATGGAATAATGAGAAAACTTTATCCTCCTGTCTTAAGCATCTAAAAAATCAGAAAATATATATATGTATGTAATAAGGAATGGTTATGGCTAAGGAAAAGAAGGCAGCACATGCTTGTGCACACTGAAGCTAGTGAAACAAATAAAAGGAACCCACTGACTACTTCAGCTTGGTATCAGTAGCTAATTTCCAAGGAGCAATAAAGGAAGAGGAAAGAAAGAACCCAATAGCATTAATAAGTAAAGAAGTCAACAGAGGCAAGGAAGCCAGATATGCAGGGCATAAGGACAATGAAGTGACACTACATAAAGAGCAGATGATTCCCTTAGATGTTAAGGATACCATTTCAACTCTAAGAAGTATAAATGATATATACTATATATATCAGGACAAATGGGTACAAAGCAAATTATTCTTCCTATGAGGAAAAAATAACCAACAAATACATCTCTGAGCAATACTGCAATGAATATGGATTCCTCTTACAAATATAAACATATACATACTTTGAAGAACATAAAATAAAAATGCCATGGGATTTTAAATTATTTATATTAAAAAGAAATTATTATTTAATATTCTACAAGTATGCAAATGCAAAGTCATAAGTGCAAAGCCTGATTGAGGAATATACAGAAACCAAACACAAACATTGATCCAGTCAAAAGACCAAGAGATAGAACTAAACCTATATAAGAAACCTCCCCCAGAAGTCCTGGTTGCTACCAACATTTCTTCCACAAATACAAAACGAGTCAAAACTCTCAAAAGTTCTCAAGTACTCATTATCCTACTTCCCATCAGAGTCCCTTTATTTGCCTGGTCTCTTTAGAATTAGGTTCACTGGAACATGCAACTAAGAAGAAAGTTGTGAGTCCTGCAGGAGGGATGCAGCTGCTGTATAACGTTGAGGTATGTACATTTGCTGGCACTCTTGACATTTCCATGGGGACACAATGCCTCTCTATGCTGAGGGCTTGTTGCAAATGGCACTGGTAAGGACTCATTCAGCCTGCCACTTTTTCTGCCCAGGGGTCTCCAGGAGTTCTCTTCTCAGACAATTAAATGTTAGAGTTCTATTGCATTCCAGGTGGCCTTCTTAAACAGGATTTGACATGGTTCTCATCAACTCTCTCCTGCTGTGATCCACTCCCTGTTCAAAATAGTCTCATTGCATCCTTTGACCACCTGTCAAACACACTATGCTCTCATTCTGATTCTGACTCCCAAGAATTTCATCAGGACCTTGAGTGCTATTTTCCAGATTTTCTAGGCTAGACATCATACTCCAGTCTCTGAAAGACAGATATATCTTTAAAATAATCCTGCTAAACCAATCTCTCTGGATTTAGGCATGAGAAATCAGCTATCCCCAGCTATACCACAGGGCAACTATAAATTGGACTTTCAGAAGAGGTTTAACTGAAGAAATCCTTCTTAGTAAATTCTCTCTCCTCTTTCCTCTCCTCTCCTCTACTCTATTCTACTCTACTCTCCTATTTCCTAGAAACTTTTGTTTGCTTAGGTAAAGCCATGAGGGACCTTAATCCAGTGATTTGCTATGAATTTGAACATCTGTATTTTTATCTGGTAACGTGAATTTACATCCATCAAGAAGTTATTAGCCAGAATTTCATTTATAGTATTCTCATAAATAACTGTTGACAAAGCCAGAAACCTGTGCAATACAGGATAAACAAAAGGTTGACTCATATAAAACAAATCAAAAATTCATTGTAATTTTTATGAACATGGTAGAGATTGAGGATGATTGTGACTTAGACACTGGTTATGTGTTAGTTTATTATATGTTATTTATATTATCATTATATTACTTTATTAACATCTTTAAAAATGTGTTCCTTGAGGAGTTAGAATTATTGAAAATATTATTAAAATGTCAAATTATTGCTTTGTGAATGTCATTTTGAATGCATTTAAGAAAATAATGGTAGATTTTTTAAAAAGGAAAATTATTTTTAACAATCTATAACATATTCCAGTCACATAGGGTAAAAACAGAACTTAATAATTCATAAGTTTTCATGAATTTTCACTTTTTACCAAGAATGCTTTAAGGGTCCCTAAAGTGCTGGGTATCAAAGCTAATCTTCTGGGCGAAGGAATGGAACAAACACAATCGGAACTTTGTAAAGACAGAGGGTTATAATGTATGCTGTGTTTAATGCGGAGTTGAACCTGAAGACCACCTTGTACACATTGATTCATCTCCGTTGGACTGGCTTGTCTCCCCAGTCCTTGACAAAAGAAAGGAAAGGGCTTAAAGACAGGAATTATGGTCAGATACTTTGTATTCCTTCAAAATTCTAATCTATAAAGATAGAAGGTCTTCGGGAAGTTATTAGGTTATGAAAGTCCTACTCTCATAGGATCAAGGCCCTTATTAAAGAGACCCAAGGGAGATGCTTGCCTCTTCAGCATGAGACTAAAGCAGGAGGATACCATCTTTAAAGCAGAGAACAAGCCCTCATTACACATTTAACCTGCTGTTTTCTTGATCTTAGACTTTTCAGCTTCAGACTGTAATAAATTCCCATTGTTTATATAAGATTCAATCTAAGGTGTTTTGGTGTAGCTGCCTAAGTGGATGAAAACAATGAGCTTGCTCATGAATGGCTGCTCTCCAGCAACCCCTTCAGACTAGAGCATGGATTTCTTATCAACTTACTTATTATAATTCCCCTTACTTCTGCAAACACCCCAACCCCAGTCCTCAACCCCCATCCCCTCACTCAGAAAATGGAAAGGATTGCTGCACAGTACAGCTGCAGGACATAGTGAGTCAATTTTTTCCATCTCCTCAGCATATGTAACTTCTCTATTTTTGGACAATTATGGTCAGAGCAACCACAACTAGACTGTGCAAATACCAGAAGGAAAGAAATAACCTCTGATCAAGTACATCTCAGGAGGACATGGATTTAGTCAAGACAAGAGGGTCATCTTTTATTGTTTTCTCCTAGAAATGACAGTGGAGTCTACTTTTTAATTTTTTTTTTGCCTGGAAGTGGGGTTGCAAGTTATTGCCACGGTGGCTGATTCCCTGCTTTTATTTAATGCTCCAGGAGTGTCTTTCCCAGAGTGGTCCAGACAGATGGGTTTCTTATACCACTTTTAGAGCAGAGAATCAAGAAGCAGTGTGGGGTGAGGTGGGGAGGGATGGATACTGAGAAAGTAAAACTCCTCAGGTACAAATCTGCTTTGCAGACCCAGGAGGCTCATGGTCTTCTGTATAACTGAGCCCTCACCATAGTTACTAGTTAAGATCTAGTGGTACAGTGGGCTTTACCTCCTATCATAGGTGTCCTTGGAGGAAGCACAAATTATATATAAATCAGTGTTGGAACAAATGAAAACTCTGAACAGAGAAAAATAGCTAAAGTTGGGCTGGGACTGCAAAAAAAAAAGTGAAAAATATCAAGATAACCTCATAGATAGTAGGCAGGAAAATACATTTTAAAATTTCAATCTAATCAGATATATTCTGAGGGAAAGTTTCAGTGCTGACTTCACAGAGACCTTGACCCTGCTTCCAAATAATGAAGACACTTAGAATATTTGAACTCTCTATTCTCTATATCTCCCCCATATATATACATTATTGCTATACACTGTATCTATAAATTGAAAATATGGTGATGCATCAAATATTTAATACACATAGTTAAAACTATAATATAAATATATAGTATTTATACATATTTAATTTCCTGCATATTTTCAAGAACTTATTATTGACTTAGCTATTTTTATTTATTTATTTTTATTTTTATTTTTAATTTTTTAGTTGTTGATAGACATTTATTTATTTATTTATTTATTTATTTATTTATTTATTTATATGTGGTGCTGAGAATCGAACCCAGTGCCTCACACATGCCAGGCAAGTACGCTACTGCTGAGCCACAGGCCAGCCCAACTTTAGCTATTTTTAAAATCTAAAAATCACTATACATTTTAGGTATTCAAGTAAATAACTTAAAATTATTTAATATATAATGTTTCTTAAAGAATATTAAAGTCAACTGAATATTTTACAATACGAAAACCCATTTGTATGATTGTTTTGCTTCAGACTACTTGGAGAAGTAACTCTTTAAACTAATTTTTTAAACTTTTAAGAATAGTTTGAGAAATTCCTATATTTTGATAAAATTAAATAGTTGTTTACTGTCCTCCCAATTAGCTTTGTTCTTTTTCTCCTGTTGGTGTGAATGTATCCTTTGGTACCCAGTTTTCTTAGTGGGCTGGTTCTTCTTCAGCTTCTGTCCTGAAAATTCCTTCATATGATGTCAGTTTCTCTAATGTTTAAGTTAGCATGTTCAATTATTCCCTGTTGGTGGGTGGTCTAAATGACATTGCTCACATCACTACAAATACAGTTTTCCAAGAATATTCTTCATTTCCTTTCTCATAATGAATAAAGCCACTTAGAAACAAATCTACAGTGAATTGAATTTAAGTAACAGTACACTCCAAACACCATGGAAGAGAAAGTAGTTTTGATTGATAAGAGAAGTTATATCAGGGATAAATAGGGATAAATACTATGTGAAAAAAATTTTAAAAGAAAAATAAAATAAAATTATGAAATTCTAAGATGAACATTTACTCTGCATAGTTTTATGAGTTATCTGAAAAGAAACTTCTTCAGTAACATTTCAGAGCAGATTTAATTACAAGTTTGCTCTCCTCATTGCTCTGATTAGTAAAGCTTTAGTCCAAAAAGCTATTTAAAAATAGTTGATAAAATGCTACCTTTATTAACATTTAAGTTTATTCTCAATACACTGGCTGGTTATGTAATTGACTATTAATGTTCCTGAATGTTACAACTGTATTAAATTATACCTTTAAAGATCAAATGCAAAATAGAAGAAAACACTTTCTGGCACAAGAAACATGGTTCTTGTGTTCTTCAAGCTGACTTTTCATTTTATTGATTGTTTCCTTCCTCTGCTGTGCAGCAGCCAGTTAGTTTGATGTAATCCTGCTTGTTTAATTTTTATTTTATTTTCTGTTCTTTAATGTCATATCTAAAAAAAATCATCACTGAGACTAGAGTCAAAGAGCTTTGTTCCTATGTTTTCTTCTGAGAGGTACAAGGCTTCAGGTCTTACATATAATTTTTTATCCACTGTAAGACTTTTGTATATGGTGTAAGAAAAGGATGTAATTTCATATTTTACCTATGGATAGCCACCTCTACCAACACCATATAGACTATCCTTATTCTCCTTTTCCCATTGTGTCTTCTTGGTGCTCTTGTCAAAAATTAGTTGACAATTTACATGTGGCTNGGAGGGGAGGGGGGATAGTAGAGGATAGGAAAGGCAGCAGAACACAACAGACACTAGTATGGCAATATGTAAATCAATAGATGTGTAACTGATGTAATTCTGCAATCTGTATATGGGGTAAAAATGGGAGCTCATAACCCACTTGAATCAAAGTGTGAAATATGATATATCAAGAACTATGTAATGTTTTGAACAGCCAACAATAAAAAATTAAAAAAAATAAAATAAAATAAAAAAAACAAGGGATGAATATTAACATAAATAATGAGGCATTATTATCTTCCTGGTGTAAGTCACTAAAAAGGACATAATATCACTTATGTAATAGTCTTGCCAAAGGCATGTAATTTGAATGTAACCATTCAAATGAGAAAATATGAGGCAAACTAAAGTTGAATAGAATTTTATAAAACATCTTTTTTAAAAAATCTAAAAACTCATGGCAACTGAATGAATTGTGTTATCCTGGATTAGATTCTTTCTTAACATTATTAACACTTTAGACAACATTATTGAGACAATTGGCAAAATTTGAATATGGAATGTAAGTTATAAAATAAAACTGTATCACACAATGGAATTTTACTCAGACATAAAGAAGAATGAAATTATGGCATTTGCTGGCAAATATATGGAACTCGAGAATATCATGTTAAGTGAAATAAATCAGTCCCCAAAACCCAAAGGTCAAATGTTCTCTCTGATATGTGGATGCTGACTCACAATTGGTGGTAGGGAGAAAGAGGGGAGGTTCCTCCATGGAGTGGAACGGGGGAAAGGGAGGGAGGATGGAAATTGGAAAGACAGTAAAATGAATCAGACCCGTGAAACTCCACATGATGTACAACCATAAAAATGGAAAGTTATACTCCATGTATGTGTGATATGTCAGAATACATTCTACTGTCATGTATAACTGAAAAGAACAAATAAAAAAACTGTATAACGTTAAAAAAAAAGGAACTTAATACTTTGCTCTATACAAAGTTTTGGAACCAATTTCCAAAAATATTACATTTAGGGTGTACAGTTGTCCTTGGTATTCAAGGACAACTGTACACCCTAAATGTAATATTATTCAGTCTTTACAAAGGAGAAAATCCTACTGTTTGCATCAACATGGATGAATCCAAGGAGGACATTATGCTAAGTGAAATAAGTCACAGAAATACACAGTGCATAGTCTCACTTATATGTGGGATTTAACAAAAGAAAAACGTTGATGTCAAAGTAAAAGGCAGTAGAATGGTGATTACCATTGACTGAGGTTTGGAGAATATGAAAAAGTTTTATCAGAGGGAAGAAAAATCTAATTATAAGATGAATAATTTTGATGATATAATGTACAACACAGTTTTACAGTTTATAATAGTATATTGAATATTTGAATTTTGCTGAGTAAATATTAAGTATTTTGAGATGCAAAAACAATAACTATTAAGTAATGGATGTATTAATGTACTTGATTGTATTAATGAACTTGATTGTGGTGTTCGTTTCATAATGTACATGCATATCAAATCATTACATTGTACCCCTTAAATAAATGCAATTTTGTCAATTACACCTCAATAAAGGTAGAAAAAAGCCTTTTAAGTATGTGGAAATTGTGTGTTGACACTGGTTTTGTATGCTTTTTAATGTTTTTGAATATAAGGAGTGCTTTAAATATTTATGGAATGCTTTGTTTTAAAGTTTTGGTCTTATTTTATGTGATCATTCTTTCATAATATAGAAACCAATAATAATGATTTTTAGCATGGATTCTGAAACTGAATAGCACAACCAGTTTTTTCTTGCCTATTTACTCAGAATGTGACTCCTGGTTAATTTCTAAGACCTCAATAAATTAGAAGTACTTTCTAGTGTGAAAAGAGTACGTAGTTACACACAGTTCATTAAAGCCTCTAATGTGGTTACTTTTTCCACCAAGTGTTGAATCTTACATTAATTTGGAAGAATCTAAATGCTCCCTATGTGAATTAACTTTGTTAACCTCACATTTAACTTTTCCATAGCAATAGGTTCCATCTAATGACATAGTGCATGGATAAATACTGTGATATATTTTCTAAGAGTCATTTAAGAGAACAATGGGATTATTTCTTTTTTTTTTTCCATGAAAAACAAAATTTATTTTTATTTATTTTTTTTTTGTCATTATTTTTTTTTTAATTTTTTATTGTTGGCTGTTCAAAACATTACATAATTCTTGATATATCATATTTCACACTTTGATTCAAGTGGGTTATGAGCTCCCATTTTTACCCCAAATACAGATTGCAGAATCACATCAGTTACACATCCATTGATTTACATATTGCCATACTAGTGTCTGTTGTGTTCTGCTGCCTTTCCTATCCTCTACTATCCCCCCTCCCCTCCCCTCCCCTCGCCTCTTCTCTCTCTGCCCCCTCTACTGACATATAGCTGCAGCAGATGGATTATTTCTAATATGTCAGTTTGCTTCATTTTCCATTCCATTCCTGATTGTTATGAACTAATTTATAGATAATTATTATTACATATGTCATGTGTATATTAATATTTGTGGATTTCTATGACAATTTTCTATTCTTTTCAAGTTTTTCCCTGAAGAACAATGTTCATATTTTTAAGAAAACTTATAAATGAGTTGTTTTTATTGTTAGTCTTTCATGTCTTTTTTCAAGAATGTTTCCTTAAATCTGAGGCCATGAAGATAATAAACACAATTATTTCCTAGAAGGTTCATTGTTTTATTTTTCTTATTCAGTTCAGTCTTGCTCAAATTAAATTCTTGCCTTTTGTATGATGTAGGAGTCAATGCAATTTGTTACTTTCTTTATGCATGTTCACCCATCTGTATGAAGAAATGACTTAATATTATACCCTGACACATTTGTTTTTTTTATTTTTCCTTTGAAGTTCAAGTTTATTATAAATCCAGTGTCTTCATATGTATTTATCTCTTTTGATTCCATTCAATTTCATCCTTCTCTTTATTTTCTTTCAATCAATTGTTACAATACCCTAAATTACTTTACTAACCATAGCTTTACAAATAAACACTGATATCCAGTGTTTAAGCATCCCAATTTTTCTTCTTCAAATGTAACTTGCACATATCTGGTCTCAGGGGCACATGCCTGCAATCCAGCAGCTCAGGAGGTTGATATAGAAGGATCACAAGTTTAAGGTCACTCTGAGTAACTTAAGGAGGCCCTAAGCAACTTAATGAGACTCTGTCTCTAAATAAAATAAATAAAAAGAGCTGGGGATATAGTCAATGGAAAAATATTTCTAGGTTAAATCTCTGGTACCAAAAATATAATTAAATAAAATAATAACTTGCATATTAATTTTATGATTTCATATAAAATGTTCCCCAAAGCCCTTGTATTTATGCATTAATGATTGGTCGTGAAATGATTGTATTGTGAGAGCTGGAATCTAATCAGTCCCTCTGGTTTAAATAGACTGACTGGGTGAAAACTCTGCAGATAAGTATGTGGCTGGAGGAGTTGAATCACTGGAAGGATGACCTGGAAGGGTGAGTCTTCCCTGCAGTCTCTTCCCCTTTACCCTCTCTGCCTCCTGGCTGCCCTGAAGGGAATAGCCTGCTTCTACCACACCCTCTAGCCAGGAAGCAATGAGCTAAGTCTACCATGGGTTAAATTTCTGGAACAGGGAGCTAAAATAAATTTTTCTCCTCTAAGTTGTTCTTGTCTGTCTGGTATTTTGGTCACAGTGACTAAAAGCTGACTAACACAGAAATTAAACTTGTAAATCTTAAAAGATTGCTAGATTTTTACCATGGTAGCACTTAATTAAGCAAGTACCAGAATCTTCACTAATTTAGACTCTAAGTAAAGCAGACACTCTGTTCAACTAAAATGCAGTGGCATCTCTGTGTGAACACCTGCCACTTATCGAGATGCTAAAGCAAACTACTTCTCCTGTCCCTAAGTTTCCAAAGTATTTTTACAATAACCCAGAATTTATAATATACACATCTGTAAACTGTGAATCTTGTCTTTTTCTCAACTGGTTTTGTATTGAAAAACAAAAACAAAAACAAAAAACAAAAACCTTACATTCATAGAATGTGACAGAAAGGGTAAACAAAATTCAAAGTATAGAGTTAAATCTTCTAAGCATCTGCCCAGGCAGATAAGCAGAAAAGACATGTGACTGTTTCTGGGGTTATTTTTTGTTTTGTTTTGATTTTTTTTCTTTCTTTTTTTTGGTACTGAGAATTTAATCCACAGGTGGTTTCAATTCACTGAGCTACATCCTTTGTCCTTTTTGTCTTTTATTTTGAGAAAGGGTCTCACTGAGTTCTTGAGGTGTCTTACTAAGGTTTCTGAGGCTGGCCTTGAATTTGCAGTCCTCCTGCCTCAGCTTCTCAAGTTATTGGGAATACAGGTGTGCATCATGGTGCCTGGCCAGTGTGACTAGTTTTTGTCAGTAACATCTGAACAAATATTTGTGTCCTTCTCAGGTCAAACTAATTAATAAAGCTATTTTCTCTCTATGTGCATTCTTTTCCTATTCCCTGGCAGGATGCAGACAGTAATTACATCAAGGGAATTCTGGAGCCACTATCAAAACCAACTCAGAACCCAAAGCTCAGAACTCCACCAACTCAGAACCAAAAACCTATTAATTATGTGTGTTTCCTTCCTTTTTTAATCTAAGATATTTATTGTTCCGCTTATTAGCTTCTTAATGAGATGTGAGTTGTACTAGCTAATTTTTACTCTTTCATTTTTATAAATTCAAGTACTTATGATTATATACACCAGATTACGCTGCTATTTCTCGAGCTGCAATATAAAATATTTTCATGATTGCTTAATTTTAAATATTTTCTAATTTCCATTATGATTTTCTACTTGACCGATCGATGATAACCCATAATGTTCATGCTATTTTTATCATATATTTAATATGTAACTTAATTGTATAATGCAAAGGGAGTATGTTCAATATAACATGTTTTAAACATTGCTTAGACAATTTTCACAGATGCTTCTGTAATAGTGGTACTTGGAGTTTTATTTATACTAAAAGATCGATTTTTTGTCATATTTTTAAAAAGATTGCTGAATATTTCTGTTCTTTTGACTTATTTGTTTACTGGTTTGAGATAGCTACTAAGAAATATAATATGAAGTTTAGTTTTGATCATAGATTTGTTTATAAATTTATATGTAGAATAACACTATGCTTTCAATTATAGTTATTTTATTTTTTCTTATTTATGCTGCATTGCATACAGAGTCATTTAGGTTAGCTATTTTATTTATAGACACATCCATCATTTTTTACTCTGAGCCCTGGTTTGAGGATGCTTTCTTCCAAAACTGATTTGTATTTGTATTTAATGTAACCAGCCTGGGATAATATTAAATTATCAATCTCAGATTATTTTTCTGGGTTACATGTGTTATATGAATTTAGTGTAAAAACACATTATTGTTGGTTCGGTTGAAGATTTCTTATGATTTTTCCCATTACTTTTTTCCATCTCACCTTCAGTAAAGAAATAAAATGCTAGTAATCTAATGATAGTTGAGAGAGTAAAAATCAGGGGTTTATATACAGAGTTAATTAAAATTTATGAGAAAATGGTCTTTTAAATCCAAGAGTTTCATGGTTTAGAGTCATTCCACTGTGCTATGGGACTTAGGCTCTGTCTTCCAGTCCACAAGACTAGAGACCCTGTGAGAAACAGTTCATGAGTTCACTAAATTTGACAAATGCCTTCAAGGTGAATATAAGCTTCATGGTTCATTTTATACCTCTGAGTTATCGCTTTCTTTTAGATTTTAGCCTTGGTATTTCTTTATCTTTTCTTCTTCTTTTTTTCTAGTTCATAAATAGATGCATTAAAAAGTTCTTTTTTAATGTTTTATTTTGTGTTTGTATTTGTTTTTAACATAAATTCAAACCATACTGCCAGAAATAGGAATAATATATTCAATGCATAACTCAGATTTTTGTGCAGACTAAATCCTTACTTTTTCTATTATATCTACCCCAGCACCCATCTAATGATAAATTTTTAATTTAGATGTAGAATAACACTATGCTTAGTATTTATTAATATTTTATTGATATTAAGCATATTAAATATGCTTAATATTTATTAATATTTTATTGATATTTAAGACCCTTAATTTTATTCAGATGCCCATGTTTATTGCCAGTGTAGTGATCTCTAGAATATGAAAACTGTCTGTATATAAATGTCAATCTTAGAGGAAAACTCATCCATATGCAGGTAAGCATAATAAGGAAAATATTGATTTATTATATATCTTAGAGGATGACTTGAGTTCAACATTGTTTACCATTTTTAAAATTTCTGCCTTCTTTTAGGAAAGACTTTAATGTAACCCATATAATACATAAAGTGCAAAACAACACAAAAATAAGCTAATAGGAATTTTTTGTAAATTAAATAAAAAAATCTTCACTACAGCCTACCTTCCCTGTTATAGCCACCTTTAAAAGTGTCCTTCCCTCCAGTGCTCCACAGGATTATCCCAGCAGAAACTCACACTGAATGTGACATTTGCCATGGTCTTTCATAATATAGAGACTCTATACATACTCTAACTACTCCCTGGCATCCTGTCCCAAGTCTTCACATGCCAGATACATACTTTAGCTTCTCCAAAGAGCCTTTCCAAATCATCCTCATTAAAGCAGGTGTCTCAGCTGGGCTCTTGCGTGGTGCATTCCTATAATCCCAGTGGCTTGGGAGCCTGAGACAGGAGCATTGCAAGCTCAAAATCAGCCTCAGGAAAGGTGAGGTGCTAATCAGTGAGAACCTGTTTCTAAATAAAATACAAAATAGGCCTGGGGATGTGGCTCAGTGGTCAAGTGCCCCTGAATTCAATCCCTAGTACCACAGCCCCGCCTTCCCAAAAAAAGATTCTATGATGGAGGGATATCTCTCCTTTGTCATTATTATCTTAGACTAAATAGTACTTAGGAGTACCCATAATTGTAAAATGCATTCTATTGCTTATTTATTGTTTGTTTCTCTCAAAGCATTGTTTTATCTTTTATCATTTTATTATTATAGACTACTGATGAGAACAAAGGTGGTCAGTTAATACTTGTTGCAAATTAAGAGCTGAATGCCACATTGCACTGTTTACACATTGTCACAAAATGAACAACATCCTGATATGTAGAGCAGAAACACATGCATAAAATGTAAATCAGTATCTACAATCAAGTGACCTGGTTTCAATAATTACAAACATACAAATGAACAGGAGATAATTTATACTTGCCAAAAACAAAGATAAACAATACCAGTAGCTTAAAAATATTTTCCAGTCTGTGATAACAGTGCAGTGATAGAACTAGTTGGAGAAATCTCACATGGCCTCAATTACATTGCCTAGTTTGAAGGGGGGAAAAAAGGTAATGAACATGAACAGCCAAAATATAACAGATTTATTTACCTTGGTATAGAACATGCTTTGGAAGATGGAAAAGTAATTATAGATAAAAGATTAACTCCTAGCTAATCATAACTTCTTTTTTTCTCTCTTTGTTACATTTTATAAAAAGTAAAAATGAAATCTTGAGAGAGTTGTCACTCTACTCTTAAAAGTAAACTTATGTAACAAAATATATATAGATGCTAATATGTGGTGTGGATTAAATTGTGTCCCCCCTCATCAAATGCATATGTTGAAGCCATAAACTCCAATGTGATGGTAGTTGGATATCACAATTATTAAGTCATGTGATAGAGGAATTAGTGCCTTTACATAAAAATAGCTTCCCTATCTCTTTTTCCCATGGAAGGATACAGTAAGAAAATAATCATCTGCAAAAAAGAAAGAGTCCTCAACAGGAACTTGACCATGCTGGCAAACAGATATTGGATTTCCTAGCCTCCAGAACTATGAGAAATAAACATCTACTATTTAAATTTTAAGATATCCAGTTTATAATATTTTACTATAAATGCCTGAGAAAATTGAGGAAATCAATTAAATTAATTAAAGTTTTACTTTATGCTTACTAGTCTTCTTATTATAGTTACTTTCTTATCTCTCAATTGGTATTGAAAATGTTGGAAGCTCCCATCACAGCGTAGAATGCAACTCCATCGAAGAGGAATTGGTATCATACCTAGGGATTTTAAACAATCAGAGGAACTTGCAAAAAATAACTTAGTGGATTAATTTCCTCAGAGTTCCTTTTCAGAGCATGAAACATTCAATTTTACATACTACGGGTGAAATTCATGTGAAAATATTATATAAGAATGTAAATATTTTATGAGAATGGAAGATATAATGCTACCCACAAACACATATGAAAGTATATTTTGGTCTATTTTATGAACTAAACAAGTTGATGTATACTTGGTCCCTGACTTCCTCCTTAAATACTACTGAATATCTAGAAAATTATTAAATTAACTATAAAAACAAAACAGAAATCTCTGAAAGCTGGAAGACTAGCTTAGATCTCAGGATCTGGGGAATTATAATGTAGTAAATTCAGTGGGTTTTCTTTCATCTTCTCTGTATCTCTGAACTGTATGGTAAGAGGCCTGCAAAATCAAACTACTGACAGACAAAACCAAAAAGTAACAATAGTGGAATAAATAGTAATAATAGCCTGTTCATCTAGCTAATGGACTTGTAAAGCTGAAGTCCAACTGAGTCTTTGTGGAGAGGTCCAATTGAAACCCAAAACCTGGACTCTGCTGACAGTCTGATCATTGGTAGCAGTGGTAAACAGCAAATACTAAATCCTTTCCAGTCAGTCCTCAATATTCAGAAATCCAGTGAACAGTCTGATGTGCCAGTAGCAGAAGTCACAGTAAGCCCTGGCCATCCTGGCCCATGCTCAGTATCATTCTATAAACAGCTGTTAACAACAAAGTGTTAGTAAGCCTTCCTCTCCCTTGTTCTATACCTAGGGTACCAGCAGATAGCACAGTCTGCTGACAGCAGCAGCAAGCAGCAGTAAATCCTGCATCTTCTTCCTCCCTATGTGATGTCATGAGGGGACAAAAAACACAATGGGTCTGACCTCATTTCCCTGAAGTTCTGCCCAGTGTCCACAGGAGTCTCATGGAAGTGTTTTTTTTTTTTTTCCCCCCTGTTTCTGCAGATAGTACCAGCAGCGATATAGCAGGAGTCCTTGGAGCACCAAACAAATGAAGCTTAGAAGAATGGCATTGCCAGGGGAAGAAAAATAGCTTTGCCAGTGTTTTTAAATAGCACACAAATCTGACTAGAACCAACATGCTGAACCTTAATAGGGTGACCATCAGCTAAAATAGATGATTTAAATAAGATCAGGGTTCTCCTAACACAATAACCAAAATGTCCAAGGTACAACTGAAAATAATTTTTTTTTTGAAGGCCAGAAAAATACTTCAATTTGTATGAGGAAGATAAGCTGACATCAATACCAAGAAGAATAATTAGATGAGGATTTAAAATCAGGATCATAAAAATGCTTCAGCAATTGATTGCACATTTTTTGAATCAAATTAAATATAGAAAGTTGTACAAAAGAAAAACAAGTTATAAAAAGAAGAAATTAACAAAGGGACATCAAGGAAAATGGTGCATTAGTTTTTCTTTTTCCTATTCCTTTCCTAAATACAACAAACTGTGGACATTATGCATAAAATACATGTGAAAACACTGAAAGTTGTTGAAAAGAGGGCACACCAGCTAGGGCTCATGGAACTGAAAAGCACCATGGTGTTGAGTTATGGGATTTTCTTATTGCTCCATATATCTAAGACTGGATGCTGAAGTATCCAGCAACCTCAAACATCAATAAATAAAAACAGCAAATGCCCCAACAAAAGCCTTCTGTTTGCAAAAACACAAACAAAACAAAGAAAACAAATAAGAAAAGAGAAGCCTAGCATGAAAAAATATTCTTAGAAAATAAGATCCTCAAACACCCAGAATAAAAATATTCCCCTTTCCCCATCCATACAAGCACTGCTCAGATAAGGTTGTCATTTTGCTTGCTTGTTTTTCTTGATGGTGCTGGGATTGAACCCAGATCCTTGTTCATGCTAAGCAAGCACTCTACCAACTGAGCTATGCCCCCAGACCTTCAGGCAGGGAGTTTAAACATCTACCCTCACAAGTCTTCTGTGATGCTCCTGAATTCATCCACTCCAAACTGTGATAGCAATAGAAAAAGTAGAATAATGAAGGAAGACTTTCTCCCTGAGAGGCAGTAGAGAGCTCCCACATACACTGTCAGTGAAGATCAGAGGAGAAGCTTAATGCCCACCTTTCACAACTCTGCTGGTTTCAGGGAGGCGTAGGGAAATTCAGGACTTACTCTATTACCCACTGAGAATAAAGCCACACCTTCTTGCTGCAGGAGTGACAGGAGAGTCCAAGCAGGGAAGCAATGGCTACCTCTCTAGGGAAGGATATCTGGAGGCCTGGCGGGGAGCCAGAAGTACAACTCCTGCCCAACAGTAAGAAAGAGTCCCCTAAGTATTCAGGTGCATGGGCATAGCGTGGAGAATGTTTTGCAAGCTGGAATTTCTATCTGTATGAGGTTGCTTGTTTTCCATAAGCACATCATAAGAAATCAAATTAAAACTAAAAGAATGTCCTCTAGATGCTCACCACATAATACACAGTGTCTAGGTTTTAACTGAAAATCACTTAACATACCAAGAACCAGGAAGATCTCAAAGTGGATAACAATCTGAGTGGAAAAAAAATACATAGATGTCAACAACAAAATGACAAATACATTAGAATAAACTGAAACATTTTAAAGCAGGTATCCCAAATCTGCTTTAATGAGAATGCACAATATAAATGAAGCAAATAGAGAATGTTAGCAAAGAAATAGAAAATGTAAAGAAGACCCCAATAGAAACCTTACAAATTAAAAATTTATTAGCCAAAATAAAAATGATAGAAGGACACAGTGGCTGAACAAACAGATAGAAAAAAATGGTGAAATCAAAGACAGCATAATAAAGATAATAAATCTGAACAACAAAGTGAATGTATAATTTAAAAATATAAATTTGAATAGGGCATTGCTCTTCAACTGTTATAACATTCCAGTTGTATTACATGAATAAATTATCCTGGAGAGTTTTAACATCCTACTCTCAACAATGGACAGAACTACTAGACAGAAATTCAGTATCACAGTGGAAATGACCTATACCATCAACCAACAAAATTAAACTGGACATTTATAGATCACTCCACCCAATAATAGCAGCACACAATTTTTTTTCAGGTGTATTTGAAAATTGACCATGATAGGAAATATCCTGCCTCACAAAGTAAGTCCTTTGAGTTTAAGTAACTAACATTACAAGATGTATTTTCTCTGACTATACATTTCTTTTAAATTTGAAAATAATGGAATCTAACTGCATGTCAGTACAAGATAAACAATAGGGAAACCTCTGAACACTTGGATATTCAACAACACAATTGTGAATAGCTCATAGATAAATTAGAAAAATTTAGAAGACAAAACAATACACAAAACTATATGAAAATGAGAACACATTGAAGTTTGTGGAATGGAACCAAAGTAGTGTGAGGGAAATTAATAGTGACTCATGTTTGACAGAAAAAAAATTCAAATCATAATCTAACTTTCTACCTCGAGAAATAAGAAAAGGTAACGGAGAATTAACATAAACCAAGCAAAATTAGGGAGTATTAAAGAACAGACCTCAATAAAATTGAAATCAGAGATACAATAGACCGATCAATGAAAACTGATTTTGAATTCATCTTCAGAAATGTCCAGAAAATTGGTAAACTTCTTGGAAGTTTCATTAAGATGAAAGGGAATGGGCTGAGTTTATGTATCAGTGGTATAGTGCTTGCCTAGCCCATGTGAGACATTGGATTGAATCCTCAGCACCATATAAAAATAAATAAATAAAATAAAGGTTTTGTGTCCATCTACAACTAAAAGAAATATTTTTAAATAAAGAGATTAAAGGGAAGGAGGTTGAAATCGACAAGATCAGGATGGCAATGGGATACTGCCACAGATCCTGAAGACATTAAACAAAACAAGAATCTAGGGTCTAAGTCAATGTGTACAATTTTTTTTTAAGTCATTGCTCTGTCCTCTCAATGAGAAAAAAAATAGGAAAGGAAAATAAGTCAACAACCTTTCTTGAAAGCAACAGAGACCCTAGGTTACATGACAAAATAATCTTCCAAATTGGAGAAGCAAGAGAATCCAAGTCACAGCTGAGATCCGTTTACTTGGAGAAGCTGGAGAAACTATACATTGAGAGGAGTGTTACCTTAGCCTGTTTTCTGTTGCTATGAGAACATTTCAAAACCAGTTGTTATGAAGAATGGAGTTTTATTTAGCTCAGGTTTCAGGAGGCTGGTAGTTCCAAGGGCATGGCTCCCATATCTGGTGATGTCCTTCTGCTTGATGTATTATAACAGGACATCATATGGCAAGACAGAACATGTGTTCTAGATCAAGTCTCTCTTCCTCTTCTCATAAAGACATTTTGCTAAAATGGGGGACCCATGTTTCTAATCTCATCTGGTCCTAATGACCTCTTAATGCTCTACCTTCAAAAGCATATCAATTAACATATCAATTTGAAGTCAGTTCCCAACACCTGAACTTTTGGGAGACCATACAAATCATAGCAACAAATACGCTAAAAATTTTGATGAATTGACCCTTTAAGATTCACATTTTGAAGAAGCCAGAAGAGACATTCATGGCCCATATTGACAAGCATATTGGAGGAGCAATCATTGTGTAACATATCCAGTACCTTCTTGATAATAGAACTTTACATTCAAGTGAGAAAGACTTTTCTAGAACTTCAACCCAATTGGAAAAAAAAGGGTATTTTTTTTTCCCATCTTAGTCATTCTGTCTTTTTTAAGGGAAAAAAAGTGTTTAATAAACAAACACTTGTGAAATTCATGCTCCAGGGAAACATGCTCTCTAGAAGATCAAGATTTAACAACAAAAATATAGATGATTTCCTTTCTTAAAACTAAACAGCAGGGCTCTAATATAATGAAGGTGGATTGCAGCTGCAAGATTTATAAGATGAAGATACTTTCTAGGGAGACTTTCATGTTATGAGAGTAGCAATGCATTGGATGATCACACCATGTGATCATATAGACATACTACATAAATTACATCAATATCACCAGTGATGGGAAGCATGAACTGAGAATTTTCTTGGTTCCTGTAATATCTGCAAAATAGGATAAAGTTATTTGAAGGTGCAGATAGACCAATTACAGGCATCCATTTTAAACTCTATGGTGAGCATTATATTTAATGGATAATTGATCTATTGGGACTCAACAGGAGAAGCTGAATATGAGGGAGATACATATTAAGAGATTACTGTGATTTCATTTATTGATTTAGGGGTTAGTAAAGCAAACTCTATATCCACAAAGAAGGACATCTGAAAGCATGGTCAGAACTCCTCTTGCATAAACAGAATGTATGCAGAAACAATTGATTTATTTTCTGGGGAGTCACGTTTCTGCTCCTACAACTGATTGAATTAGGGTCACCCAAATTACCTAGAATAATCTCTACTTCTCAACTGATTATGGACTGTGCTCATATCTACCCATAAAACAATTTCACAGCAAAACCTAGATCAATGTTTGATAGAGTAATTAAATAGCTAAGACAATTAAAAAAACAAAAATAAAGAAAATCCTTTTGCCTAAGCACATAATTATAAAAATATGTATACAAAATGAGGACCATGGGAAAATGATAATGTATGAACATAATAGAGTGGATGAAAATATGGAGACATAATATTCAAATATAAACTTGGAATATTTGGAAGAAAAAATGTCAAAACTTTAATATATTTTTTGTATGTTAGTATTAGGTATAAGTTTTTCTTTTACATAATTTCCTATTTCCTGAATATTTAATGTTTACCTGTTAATTTTGTCATGTAAATATCATATACAAGTGTTAGTGTAAGTAAATAAAAACAATTTAAATGCTTTATATTTTGTTTTGATTTATAGATTCTCCATATTAAATTATTGCAGAAAAATAGAAAAAGAACATAAACTAAAAAGTGCCATTATGCATTATAAAAACAAACAATCTATACTATGTATAATTATGATATAGATATCACTCAGGCTAATAGAAAAATGTTGTTCCGTTATAGGAAATGCAAAATTCATATTTACAAAATAGCAATTTTAAATTCTTTTATTTTGGTATGATTATTTTCAGAAGATGCAAGTAACTGTTCCAACATTATGACATAAATCATACTGTTCTCTGTTGATTTTAGAAAGAGCTGTTTATTACACAAAAATCCTCAAATTTCCCAGGGGGAGTCATGCCTGACAATTTGTAAAGATATAAACCCCATTTGACTTGACCTGAATCTTAAATTCAAGAAACAAAAAGAGCTAATCTAAGGTTTCAAGAAAAGGAAGTGTAATGAAAGTGGATTAACAGCTCTGACGATTGAAGTATTTTATTTATCAATTGACTGAGAGAATTGAACAGTCAATGGAAGCAGACAATTTAAAGCTCAGTCAACCCTAAACCTGAGGGACCAATTCTAGGAGTCAGTGTTATTCAGTTTTAATGCTCTTTCAGTCCCTGATAGCTCTGCAAAGGATGTGAAGTGGTCACCAAACCCTGAAGCTGGTGGTTTATTATTATGTTTAGAATTATGGAATGATGGGCTACAGAACTGGTTCCAGTGACTTCTTTCTTAGAGATTAATGAACAATAAAAAGTTGAACAAAGATCAGTCTTTTAATTATGAAACTGAAAGGCTTTTACATATTAACAACTATATGATTTGCATATTCTATCTACTTCTGCATTATCTATTCTCAGCAATTAATTATGATACATTTTACCTCCTCTTGTATGATCTTTTGGTAGGCAACTTATTTATTTATCTTTTACTCTACAAATCTGAAAAGTTCCCATACTTCAATGGTCAACTTCAATGTTACCTTTGATGTCTAAACCAAAAAATAAAAATATATATATGTATATATGTAAAATAAAATATCATCTTTCAATTTCTCCTGAAAAGTAAAATAAACTGAGGATGCTTCAGATCACCTCTCAATTTATACATTATATAAATAAAGATCTATGCACTCAGAGGTGTAATTTTTCAATAGAATGCAATATATGGAAATGTTATTAAAATTTAAAAAAAAATAAGTCATCAATTATTTATCTTTATCTTTGGGGCTCATACTTTTTGGTTTACTTTTTTTTTAATCTTGATTTCAGATTTATTTTCCTTACTTCTGAAATTCTGATGATTAGCTTATGCTTGAGTTATATCCAGATAAATCCATTATACATTTAAAATACCCTAAGTCAAAAATACATTTGCTACACCTTCTCCAGGGAACTTCAGCTTATCAACACAGAACACTGTTAAGTAGCAGCTGTCCACACTCATGACAGTGTGACTGGTGGGGAGGTATGGCTCACTGCCACTGCCCATCATCACAAGAGAGGATCTTATTGCATATTGCTAGACCAGGAAAAGGTCAAAAATGTGCACTAAAGTTTCTATTAAATGTGATTGCTTCTGTGCTTCATGTAAATTTGACCCATCTCAAGTTGGGGCTTGACTGCACAGCTCTAAAACATCCCTTAATGAAATTCTAACACCAGTTAGTGACCTCAAGTTCTATTTATTTAGAAAGGCTCATTCTTAGTTCTGTGTCATCTGACTGTGTACTTTTTGTTCTAATTAGTTATAAATGACAGTAGAATGGGCTTTAACACATCATACATAAATGGAGTAAAACTTCTCATTCTTCTGGTTTTACATGAAGTAGAATTACACCAGTTGTGTAATCATATATGTACATAGGATAATAATGTCCCATTCATTCTACTATCTTTCCCACCCCCAAACCCCCTCCCCTCCCTTCTCTCCTATGCCTAATCCAAAATACCTCTGTTTATCCCTAGCATGCACCCTTATTGTGAATTACCATCTGCATATCAGAGAAAACATTTGGCTTTGGTTTCGGGACTTGGCTTATTTTGCTTAGCATGATATTCTCCAGCTCCATCCATTTACTTATAAATGCCATAATTTCATTTTTCTTCAAGATTAAGTAAAGTCACTTTAGGTTATGATTACTTTCAGATAAAATTAGTGCTACCTGTTCTAGAAAATATTGTAAAGCTGACCATAATAAGATGTGGAATTTGGTTTAAAATTAAAATATATCAAAAATTTAAAGGGATAGGGGAGAACTTGCAAGATATTATATTTTATTTTCCAGAGTCATGCTCTGGTTGACTCAAGGTTTGAAGTTGTTCGCTTCCAAGGAAGAGAAATTGTTAGAGGAAGGAGGAACCCCAGTAAGACCAAGAACAGTTAAGACATATGTTGATACAATACAAAAATGTAGCCCATGGCTTTTTACAGATGAGTTATTAAGTATATCAATGGGGCCATCATGGTATCCTGTAGAAGGATTTTTCTTCAGGGATGATGTTTCAAAATATCCTATATGCATCCTTTGGAAATTTAAAGATCCTTTCAAATTTAAATCTTCCAAAAGCATTTTGCCTAAGTTTTTAGAATTACTTTAGTCCTTTTAATTTTTTGATGTGGTTTTAAACCAATTTCCTTCTAGTTTAATGTTTTCTAAATTGGCTCTTGTCTATAAATTTTAACACCCTCATCTGAGACTTCTAATTTCTGCACCACCAGAAATTAAAGTTGATGGGCTTTTTGAAAAAAATTACTAATAATCTCCTTGTTCTTCTATTTTATCCAATACTTGACTTTAAACTTCTCTCTTCTACCTTTTTCTATCTTGAATGTCTGTATCTAATAGTTGTCTTAGCCTTTTGCATTTTCTATCTGAAATGCCTTTACTTGATATTTTCAACCATTTTCTATCTTATTTCTATCTTCTAGTTTTTTTTTTTCCTAAGGTTTGTACATTCACCCTTAGTTGCTTTTTTTCCCTCCTAGTTTTGTTTTGTTTCCAATTTTGTGGGTTTAAAATTCTTGTCTTCCTACATCTTCTCTATCTTCCTACATCTTTTCTATCTTCCTACATCTTCTGTATCTTTTTTTTTACCTTTCTGTAATTCTGTCTTTAAAGTTTTTCACTTCTAATTTCTAATATTCTTTCTCCAAATTTCTTTTATCCTATTATCTTCCCATTTTCTTGGGGTTTTTTTAAGTAATGTTTTTAAGATTAACTAGGCTTTGAATGACACAATCTTTCCTCCGTCATGAAGGCATCTTAACCACCTTCAATTTAACCTTTTAAAGCCTTCCAATTATTATCTATACTGTACTTTTAAATGTACTTTTTCACCACCTACAGCTTCACTCTTTTAAACGAGGCTTAGATTTTGTTTAAATCGCTTCAATGTTAGTTTACGTGGCTGCCCTTCAACCAAAGGCTTTTTTTTTTACTCCATTAAGAAGCTTTGTCTCAATTTGCCATGTACAAATACCTTTTTCTTCTTTTTTCCTTTCTCAAGCTTTTAAAGTAAGTCTAGTTTCCTCAAAATCTTTTTAAATGGCATTTTACAACGTTTTACTTTACCACACAGAGATTATCTCATCTAGAAACATTTCTTTATTTTTTTAACCTTTATATTAAAATATATTTCCACATCTTCAAATTACTCCACTTTAATAAGATGAAATACTTTCATGTTTTTTATGGTACTATAATACTATACTTGAAACCCAACTTAAACTTCTTATACTCTTTGTATATAAATTACACCTGATAGAATCTTAACTCTTAGTAACCTTGTTTTAGCAAAGACAAAAAATTTAATATTGCTTTGTGTCTGTGTCTTTGCTAAAACAAGGTTACTAAGAGTTAAGATTCTATCATGTGTAATTTATATACAAAGAGTATTTGGGATGCAGAGCCCGGTGGAGGTGTGAATTTTCCTAGAACGTGCATGTAGAGTGCTGGTGACAGTTCGGGAATAAAGAGTTGCTGTTTGAATCTACAAGGCTGTGTGGTGGCTCGGTTATTTTGTGCCCAGACAGACTGTGGCAATGCTCAAAATATCAATAAAATGGAAACCTTTTTAAAACATAACATATCCATTATTCAGTGTTCTGTAGAAGAACAAAACAGAAAAGACATGTATATTTATGATTATAAAAGTGAATTTATTATATTGACTTACAAAATCATCAGCATGATGGTCCTACAGTGGTCAACTGATCACCAGAAAACACAAAGTAGTCATTAACTGCTTAGTCAAAGAGGTTTCTGCATGTGATAAGCCTGTAAAATAAAGCAAAGATATGAAAAGTACAAATTCCAGGTAAGAGAGCACATCTAGGTGCTTGGTGGGACTGTAATTTGGGAGAGTTATATGGAGTACACTAAATACAGATTTTTTTTTTTTTTTACGGTAGTACAGTTGATTCATTTTGTACTTTTTTAAAGACATGCTACATACACTCTAAGTTTTAAATATACTTAATATCAAAATGCTTGAAATAATACATTTACCTTTTTCTTTGAAGAGCTCATTTAGTGAAATGAACGTTTGCTCTAAATAGCATGGAGCATGCCACCTCAGAGAAGAAAACAGCTGTACATTTTCATTTTTAACTTAGTCCCAGAGTCATTCAGGTCATCACCCCAGGCGGTTAGTAGTCATTGTGTATCTTTTAAAAGACATATGGGGCAGGTATCAATACTTCCCAATGATAAAAACTTTCTGCATTTTTTCAGTTAAAATTTTACTCATATAATTTATGCACATGCCCACACACAGAAATAAATTTCCAATGAGAACTGAGGCTTTGAATTTTGTTATTAAATTCTGTTACTACAATGTGTAAATATAATTACTGATATTTCATGAATTTCTTCATCTATGTAATGTCTGTGCATTATTTTATTTTCCTATACATAATGTTTACTTTAATTTTTCTTCCATTTGCCAGGCATTAATCTTCTGTCTACGCTTTGCTCCTAAAAAATTATTGGCATGATGATATCATCTATCTGTACATAAATTCATATATCTATATACATATACATATAATTTAGCTTATGTATAAATACAAGATGAACTCTTGAAATTTCTATAAATAGCAGAATGTGAGAATTGAATGTCAATAAGATCAATATTGCTTATCAAATCTTTTTTGAATTAAATTCCACATTCCTTTCTACACTGGAAATTATTAACCATTTGCTTGCTTTACTTTCTCTACTCTCTGGTAAGGCTAGTATTCTATCATAACTCTTTAAAAATATTTCTGGTATAATTAACTATTTCTTATATCATAGAACTTTAATGTCAAGTTACATGTGCCTTCAAAAATATCTTGCCAGCACTTTTAATTCAACAATGTTATATTTGTACTTAGATAGAAAAATTCTTTCTCACTTATACAAGTCTTTAAGCCAGAAAAAAACTAATAATAATGCAAAGATCTCTGAATTTCAAACCATGAAACAATAGTTAAAATTATCCAAATATTTTTGTATATTCCTTTAAAAAATATTTAGATGTATTTCTTTTCCATTGATAGTCATTTTGGCTTTTTAAATCATAGCTCTCTATTCTGAACACACTACATACTTTTTATGATTTTATTTTCTATTAGCGTCTATATCAAATGAACTGAGCTAAAGATGCAGTATGATATTAAAGCACATCTTTCATCAATATCAGTATAATGATGAAAATGAATGTTAGTTTTAAAAAAAGGTATAGTTATGTCAGTTTAACAGTAATATTATAAATATTTTATTCAAAGTTATTTGAATTAAAATACAATGATAATAATTGAATTTCAAATATAACAATTCTTAAATTTTTTGAAATCATTCTGTTGATAACTTATCCAAAAGTAAAGAAAAAAAAAGATACAGGTTTTCTCCTTCTCCAACTTATAATAATACCACTAATTTAGAAGGGACACTGATACATCTATGTTGATTTGAATTACTTCAATTTGCTAAATACAGTGTTAAAAATAAATTCTCGGTTACATTTGCAATTTTACACATGCACATTTCAATTAAAAGCAATGTGACATATAATAAAACCAGGAGACTAGCCTAACTTTGTACTTGAAAGCACTTACCCATGAGAATCAATTATCATGCAAACTTAGATATGTATTAAATTCTATTTAAGTAGCAAATGCCATTGACTTAATAAATGCAAAGTCATAGAGAAGCAACTTTATTTTATTTTTTTTTAATTTTTTATTGTTGGCTGTTCAAAACATTACATAATTCTTGATATCATATTTCACACTTTGATTCAAGTGGGTTATGAGCTCCCATTTTTACCCCATATACAGATTAACTGATGAGAAGCAACTTTAAAAATGGCAATGCTCTATATAAATGACAGTCAAGATCATGGTGAATTTATTCCTAAAGATCTAGAAATATATTTTGACTACATCAAAATGGAGAAAAAACAAACAAAAATCAAAGGGAATAAACATAAAACAGTGAGAAAATCAAGTATTGAATAATGCAGTTGTCTTAAGTAAGAGAGAGAAGAAAGCATGCATTTGTGTATTTTCTTAAATAAACAGCCTAATAATAGGAAGAAATTTAAACAGGAAGTAGCTTCAAAGTCAATTTGAGA
>NW_025999932.1:20029350-20059285 GCF_001458135.2 Marmota marmota marmota
TCCTATCTAACAACAAAAAAAAAAGAAGAAGAGGGAGGAGAAGAAGAAGGAGAAGAAGGAGAAGAAGAAGAAGAAGAAGGAAAAAATAAAGCAAAAGAAAAATAAAGGAGAGAGAACTGAAGCTGGCGATGTTACTCCGTGGTTAAGCACTTCTGGGTTCAATAATTCCCAGTATCAAAAGGGAAAAAAAGGTGCAAAATGCTGAGATTAATAAACTGCCATAAACTATAAATAATAAATAAATAAAATAATTCAAAAGCCTCTACCAAATTTCAGACATTAATGGATAATGCTTTGAAAAATTATAAACAAAATTGACAATTTATATAAGATAGTCCAATCACTCAAGGTACACAAGCATCAAAACATCTGATATAGTTGGGTATACTGTGTAGTCCTATAACTATTAAAGAAATTGCATCTGTACTTGCAAAAGCTTGTAAAAAAAATATCCCTGATCCAGACAGTTGTGAAGGAAAAATCACACCGGATATTTGAAGAATTAATACTAATTCTTCACAAAATAATACATTGTCTTAATATGCAAGGACTTTTGGAGTCATGCTAATCTTGAAATTTATATGATTCATAAAAGAACAAAATTAGCTAAAAATTGGATGAAGAAAAATGAAGTAGGAGAAATCATCCTATCAAAGCTACATAGCTTTGTGACTCTAGTGACACAGTATAACACCAGGAGAGGGAAAACACATGTATAAATGGAATGGAGAAATAGACCAACACAAATTTCCCAACTAAGTTTTGAATCATGGTCACAAACAATACAATGGAGGGATTATAGTCTTTTTAGCAAATGATGCTAGAACAATTGAATATTCATACATGAAAAATAAAAAACCTTGTTCTAAACTGAACACTGCACAAATTTACATCAAAATGAATCATAGATTTAAATGTAAAACATAGAAAAATAAAACTTTTAGAAGACATGAGAGACTATCCAAGGTCTGTGGAAAGGCAAAGATGTCTTAACATGACTCCGTAAGTACAATCTATTAAAAAGTTATGACCTATGAATTTTTTTAAAAGAACAACACTGTGAATAGCCCATTGAGAAAATAAAATTACAAACTACTGAGTTGAAGAGAACATTTGCAAACCAAATATCTAACTCTGATCAAGCTAAAACACAAGAAACTGTCAAAAACAAGCCATCCAAATAAAACACCTACGAAGAATCTGAAAAGAAATTTTGACAAAACATACAGATCTGAAGTAAACATATGCAAATATTTTCAACAGTGTTAGCCCTTAAGGAAATATATTTTAAAGATTACAATTGATATTCTACTATTCACCCATTAGAATAGCTCAAATTAAAAAAAAATTACAAGAGAATGATAGGTATAATAATGACTCTCAAAGATGCTTGTGCCCTGATCTCCAGACTAGTTGCTACAATGGCAGATGCTGTGCTTCACATAGCATTATTAATTGAATTCCCTCCAAGATGGCACTGAGGGTGAAGGAAGTATACAATGAATAGAAGAGTAAACAAAGAGGGCTATAGTTCATGAACCTGATACCAACTGGGGGGAGGGGGTGGGGGAATTAGTTCACACCATTGTTTCTTCTTACAAATTTGTCCTCAGTAGGAAAACCGTATAGATGCTAGAGAAGTTGCTCCAAAGACATGTTTAGTAAAGCAGATCTTTATAATATAAGAGTTGGCAGCTAGTAACCATAAATTGGGGTTTGCAAACCTCCAACTCCAGAACTGTTACTGATCACTATTATTTGAAGGACATGCACATTCTTATAATAATTGTATCTAATAGCAGCAGGGAAATGAGAACATAACTACCATTATGTAGTAGCAAAAAGAAAACAGAATATAGCTAAAATTTAAACATTTATTGAAATCCTAATGTGCATCAAATGATACCCTACTATACTACACAAATTTTCCAGAATGTTTTTAAAGAGAGAGAGAGAATAAAAGGGGGAGGGGGTGGGCAGGGGGAGAGGGAGGTTATTATAATAGATATTACACAATGGCAAATATTCAGCATTTGTCAAACTTATTTTTAGAGTTGATATATATTGTGTTTTAATTTAGACAAAATTATTTTACCACAATGTAATTAAAATTTTTGGTAGTTACATTTCCCCATACTGAGAAACATCTTAAATTTTTATGCATACAACTCAATTTTATTCACAAATTAAATCCCCGTTTAAAATATATTAACCTTAAACTAGCACAATATCCCCATAGTAAAGCCATAGTATTGAACCCCAAACATATATATTCTCCTTTCCACAGGTTTTTTTTTTAACCACTTCTAGTAATCACCTGAAAAGTTTAACAAGCCTGAAGAAGAAAAGATCAATGATGAAAATTCCAAAATGTGTAGAAGAAAAATACACTAGCATTCTTCAAACTTTCCTTAGAGTTAAAATCCATTTAAGAAACAGTTATGCTTTCGAGATAATAATATTTAAGATACTCTCATTGTCTGTAATAGAACTCATTGTTTTCTCACTACCCTACATTTGTATTTATCTACATTAAAACTTCTAAACTAATTTAACACATTTAAATGTTACATTAAGCATTTGATAAGTTCAAATTGTGCCAGCAATTTTATTCAATCTCTTGTTTTCCTAAAGTCTTGGACATATAGCTGTCTTTTCACTAGGATTCAGCAATGATAACTTCCATGTCAACCTAGAAACTGAATGGAGTTGGCTGTAACTATATTTTACGTTAAGGACACATCTGTCTTCTCTCACTCTGCTTGGTATCTTCCATCCTCAGTGATTCCCAATCAAGATATAACTATGTATTCCTTTCTTCTTTCTCTTCAAAGTTGATTTTCAGCTTACAATTTACCATTCAGCAGGTCAACTTGCAGTTATAATTTATCATCACAAGAAAGCAAAAAAGAAATTAAATCATATAAGCAGCAGGACATATAAACAGAAGAACAAAGACTATTTTTTTTTTGTTTTAGTTATAGTAGATTTTAGAAACCATTCATTGTTATTCTCATGTATTTAATGGGCATAAAACCTCTGCCAGACATCGCATAGAGTGTTTTGGTTAAAAAAAGAGACTTAGTACTTGCCTTCCCTTGGAGTTTATTATATGATAATGATAAAACAACATTTGCAAAAGACAACAGAAAAAATGATCTTGCCCCTTAACTGTAGATCATTAGAGATGCCTGAGGGGCTGAGATGAGAAAACTACTGCAAGAAATTCAAATGTCTACTAAAGTTATTTAATGCTTTGTTTTGTTTTATTTTAACTCATTCACAGGACTGATACCTCAGATTGCCCCTATTTTCATTTTCCACAGTAATTTAGGGCACAGTGCCCTGGAAAGTTGCAATGGCTAGGTTACCTAGCTCATAAAAGGTACTTCAGAACTTTCTTTATTGCTCCCCATTAGCATCTTGGTGGTCCTGGAAATGTTTTTTTTTCGTGTAACTGACTTCTCTCTTTCATTAAAGACATCTTCTTTGACAATAAAATTGGATTGTCCTTTTCCAATTCCTGTTTATTTTCAGGATGTTTCTCTCTCCAACCTTTCCACATCAACTGCCCTCACATTTAATCTGGCTTTAGCATCAGGCTCGAGCTGTTTTCAGTTCTCATCTAAGCACAGGCCTAGAATTTCCACTATTGTCTTGTTGTGAGAAGGGAATAAACATTTTCTAAGTGCTCTCTGTTGTAGGTTAAGCTTCTTGACTTTAGAATCACCTTGATTTTACAATCTGTCACTTCATGGAAAATAGTGCCAAACTCAAAATGCAAAAACAAACAAACAAAAAAACAAAACAAAAAACATTTTCAAATAATTTTGCATTTCAGAATGTGAAAAAAGAAGCTCTAAAAATTTTTAAAAGATGACAGTGAATATATAGTGCATACTGCCAGCTTCCTCATATTTACTTTTATTGTTTAAAAATATACTAGCATTTATTAAGCACTTATTTTATATATGCAATGAATATTTTTTCTTTACATCTTGCAAAACATTTGAAGCAAAAAAATTATTATATCCAATTACTTTTAGGAATACTTAAATGGGAAAAATCAAAATTCACATAACACGAATGTGTAGGATATATATCTAGGCACTATAATTCTACAGCTGATATTATTTTTCCAAATGATCATTATGCTTTATTGTTAGATCACATACATTTTAAAAGTTGTCATACTTAATATAATTTAAAATTTTAACTGATATAAAAGGGAAATGTATTCTTGTAGTATGAGAAAAATGAAAATCATAATTTTAATCTTGATTCTTTTCCTAACATTAATTAACATTTCACCCTAAAGACTCTAAATGTCTAGACCCATAAAATAAAGGTTTTAGTCTTAACACCATGCAACATGCTCTTCAATTTGATGGTGTGAAGGTCATATAATTTTAAATTTCTTTGCAAAAATGTGAGTGGCAAAATAAATTAATTCTAAAAAAGTTATCTGTTATAAATTGGTTTTAATGTTATAAACAGGTGAATTGAAAAAGATACTAACATCTTTAGACATGTGACCATCATTGCACAATATGGTTTTATTTTCTTCAGTTTTTAGTAAGTGAATATTTTATATTAAAAATAGTCATTGAAAATAGTCTACATCAAAATATTGTCTTCGGGTAGCAGAAATGTCTGTTCTAAATTGAAACATATTTTGAATATCTATTGAAACATAAGCATGACAATTATTAAATTTTAATCTCCCTTTTTAACATTCTTGGACATTTTTAGACTGACTGCATTATGAAGGGCATAGTCTAGGTTTCTGTGATTTTGCAATTTTAATAATGTGCACATCTGATGATAAAAGGCCCACTATGGAGTCTCTGATAATAATCAAACATGTATAAATGAGAGTCTGTTATTATGTTATGTCAGATAAGATGATGTTAGAAAGTAAATTTTACATTTTTACATTTGGAATGATAAAGCGTTAGAGCATATATTTACAAGGAAGTTGAATCTCAAAAAATATACATCCCTGGTTTTAGCATAAAAGAGATCCATGATTCAGAATTAGAAGTCTATTCAATTATATGTACAAATCTGAAGGCCCTTGGAGACCTACTGATTCCTTTTTAAAGTCTTAAACTTACCCTAAAAATGTAACAAATCCCAAAGGATTTCAATAAACAAATGATTAATGACAGACATCTGTTGAAATCTTAAATAGAAAGATGGAGGTTCTATGACTCAGTCAACATAGAATAATGTCCTACTATCATATTGCATGGAATACATTTTCTTCCCAGAGGAAAATATTACAAGAGAGAAATACTTTGAAATGGTTTAAAAAGTAAAGTAGAAAGCTCAGGAGTGGCTTAGAAAGTGTTGTTTCTGGAGAAATTTATAGTCATATAATAATCATTGAAAAATCTTTGAGTTTGAGGATTAAAAGTAATTAATGTTGAGTGAAGCAAGTCATGATACAAAACAATGTGAGAAGACTTGAGTGCTAAATCTATTCATATATTTAATAATAAACAAAAGCCTTTAGCCCTACTCCACTGGAGACCGGTTTTCTCACATGTGATTGCTATAAAGAGGCATAAACTGTTGGATCTTCCATAGTCCTCTCTGAGATCTCTCCACGAGATACATGCCTCAGACATCTCATTGTGCAGTGCACTTTGCATGTCCTTCTTTATAACAGTAATATTTTATTCAATTTAGCCAGATGTCACTGTGTTTTAAGGAAAGATGATCCACTCAAACTAGCCCAAACAGAAAGGGAAGGGTTTTGCAAAGACAAATAGCACAAAGCAAAGTACTCAATTGGCTACACAAAGTGTTGGGACAAATGTCTAAAAACAGTACAGATTTAAAGTACACATTTTGTCCAGTTAGGTATAACTGGAACTGGGATCACCTACCTATGATATAACGAGTTTGTGAAAAGGGATCTATGTATCAGAAAGAAAGACACAGAACTGTGCATTATGCTAAAGAATTTTGTTCATATCTTCCACTCACTGATATCATGTGTCTTAGAGCAGAGAGCACAACTCATATTTCCATATTCAAAATACATAGGATACAACAATCTCACAATAAAAAAAATTGAGAATTTATGTTTAGCAAGTGTGTGACTTTCCCCAAAGAAAAGAGAGATAGGCTTTGTGGGTATGTTATGTGCATATACATGAATGTGTTTGTGTGTGAACCCTTGAAACAATATAATAAAAAACAAATCTTCCAATCCAGGGAAACTCCCCACTAAAGCAAAAGAAAGAAAACAAGTTTGTTTTCAAATAATAATTAAACCAGAATGTGATGTAACATAATAACAATTGCTAAGATATTGCAAAATCAAAAAGAAATCTCAAACTTTAACATAAGCAAATAGAATACAACTACATACATGTTCTCTAGATAAACAGAAATAGTCTTCAAGTAAGAGGACTTTATAGTGTTTTGTCACACATATTTAGTCTTCAATTCACTTTGTATTTGGGGTGACCATCTGTGCTAGCTAATTGGCTCTGCCACGCAACCCGCGACCAGCGCTGGCTTCATGAAAGCAGAGTAAATGCTAGTGAGTTTAAATTAAAGAGACAAGACTCTTATTACCTTTAATACCAGCTCCCAGAGGGCTTCTCCTGGCTCCTGCCTCCAGCCACCTACTGCGGTAGGTAGTGAGGTTTACAGGAGAGAGAGAGAGAGAGAGAGAGAGAGAGAGAGAGAGAGAGAGAGAGAGAGAGAGAGAGAGACGAGGGAGNTTCCAAACTCATCTAATATTGCATATTAAAACTGTGTGTTTCTTCGTGTATCAATTATAACTCAATAAGATGTGTTTTTAAAAGCATGGGAGTGCCAACTTTGGAAATTTGAAAATCATCTATAAAATTGCTAGAGAAAATATTTGGCTAAGCCAAGCAACACAGTCCAGATTTGTACTTTCAGGAATGTATAAAAGTAGTATATGAACCTGTTTAATTTTGAGTTCTTCATTTTAGGGACCTCCTAAAACAAATCAAAATCCAAATGATTTCTGAAAGAATGAATTTGTTCTTTTGGATCCAAAGTAAATGCATCCACACTTAGATTATCATTTTAGTATCACACATATACAGAGACATTCAATCAATTTATTCTTTAGGTCAGAATAGGGCAGGTATAAAATTACAAAACAAAGTGAAAATAAAAAACATGAGCCAATATCTCCAAGGTAAATATTAGCAAAAAAAAGCTCATTAATATATATGTCAAGAATTATATACCATGACCAAGTGATATTCATACCAGGGAGAAAGGGCAGGTTTAATATTCTAGAAGTCTATCAATGTAACCCATCATATAAACACACTAAATAAGAAAATTCACATGTTCATATCAATGTAGGTCAAAATAAAAATTTCAAGAAAAATTCATGATTAAGAAAATTACCTTTAGGGGAATATCAAAGAAATTATCTTCAGCCTGGATTTTTTTAAAAAATGTGAACAAAAAGCCTACAGTTTACATAATATTTAAT
This sequence comes from Marmota marmota marmota, assembly GCF_001458135.2. NCBI lineage: Eukaryota > Metazoa > Chordata > Mammalia > Rodentia > Sciuridae > Marmota > Marmota marmota. The sequence goes on from NW_025999932.1 coordinate 20,036,846, forward strand.
GGTAGAAGACAATGGATTCTTGTTAAGTGCTGAAACTAGAGCGTGTAATCATTACATTCTCATGCAACATATTGCTGGAAGCTCTTGCCGGTGGAACAAGTCAAGAGAGAATAAAACTTATAGGTAGAACACAAGGAGAAAATGAGTTTTTGTTTTTTCTCTAGGAAAAAAAGAAGAATTATATTAAAGACATATATACCTGATAAGTGAGTTCAGTAAGGTAGGGGGTTTTACAATAATATAGTTCTATTTCTGTACCACAGCAATAAATATTTTATGGAAATGTTCTATATTTTGAGTGCAACAATGTCTACAAATACATGATAGTTGTATGTTTCATAAGAACTTACCATTTGAGATAACTGAGTGAAAAGTACATAGATTCTCTGTTATTTCTTACAACTAATTGCATATTTACAATTGTCTTCAATTAAAATTAATTATCATGTAACAAAATGAAATTAAACCCTTATTTCTCACCCTGCAAAATATTCAAAGTAGATCCAAAACTTAACCACTAGAATAGAGACCCTGAACGTAATAGAAGAAAAAATAGGCCCAAATTTTCACTATACTACCATAACAAGACTCCTAAAGCTCAAGAAGTAAAATCAAGAATCAATAAATGGGATGCCATCAAACTAAAAAGCTGCTTCTCAGCAAAGGAAACAATAATGTGAAGAGAGAGCATACAGAATGAGAGAAAATCTTTATTACCTGGACCTCAGATAGAGCATTAATCTCTAGGATATATAAAGAACTCAAAAAACTCAACACCAAAAAACCAAAAAACCCAATCAATAAATTGGCTGCGGAACTTAACAGATACTTCACAGAAAAAATACAATCAATTAACAAATATAAGAAGAAATGTTTAGTATCTCTACAATTAGAGAAATGCAAATCAAAACTATCTAAGATTTCGTCTCACTCCAGTTAGAACAGCAATTATCAAGAATACAAGTAAAAATAAATGTTGGAGGGGATGTGGGGAAAAATGTACACTCATACATTGCTAGTGGGATTGAAAATTGGTGTCACCACTCTGGAAAGCAATATGGAGATTACTCAGAAAGCTTGGAATGAAACTCATTTGACTCAGCTATCCCACTCCTTGGTTTGTACCCAAGGGACTTAAAATCAGGATATTAAGGTGATGCGGCCACATGAATGTTTATAACAGCTCAATTCACAATAGGCAAACTATGGAACCAAATTATGTGCCCTTCAACTAATGAATGGATAAAGAAAATGTGTTACTTATACACAATAGAATATTACTCAACCTTAAAGAAGAATAAAATTATGGCATTTACCAGCAATGGATGGAGCTAGAGAACATCATGATAAGTGAAATAAGCCAATTCCACAAAATCCAAAGGTCAATGCTTTCTCTAATATGCAGATGCTAATTTATAATAAGGGATAAGGGAGCCTAGGGAAGAAGAGTGGTACTTTGGATTAGGCAGAGGGGAATGAAGGGAGGGCGAGGGGTATGGTGGTAGGAAGGATAGTAGAATTAATTGGTATTATCCTATGTACGTACATGATTACAACCACAAAAATGAGAAGTTAGACTCCATTTATGTGTGATGTATCAAAATGAATTCTACTGTCATGTATAACTAATTAGAACAAATTTTAAAAAAGAAAGAAAAAAACAGTTTTTCATCATTTACTCATATTGTTACCTGAATTGAATAACATTCTGATAATAAACAAAAAACCAACTGACCCAAGATTCATGCTCCAAATTATAAGTCCCTAGGTATTTTCTATGAGAGAATTTAAATGATGTTAGATTAGCTTTATTAATATGATATTGGTCATTAATCATATTACATGTTAACTCTTCATGGGTGCCTAATACAAGGACATCTGTGTTGTTTAGTAAAAGTCTTTTCTTTCCTTTCTGGTATGAATGTGTCTAAGAAGTTACTATGAAAAAAATAATTATCAAAGAAGGTAATGAGTGTGCTTTATGGTTTGGATATGAGGGTGTCCCCCAAAAGCTCCCATGGGAGACAATGTAAGATGTTTTGGGATGAGAAATGATTGGGTTATAGCCTTAACCTAATCAGTGAATTAATTTCTGGTGGGATTGAGTGGTAACTGGAAACAGGTGGGGTGTGGTTGGAGGAGATGGGGCATGTCTATAGGATATATATTTTGTACCTGGAGAGTGGAGTCTCTCTCTGCTTTCTGATCATCCTATGAGCTGCTTCCCTCTGCCACATTCTTCTACTATGATGTTCTGTCTCACCTGAAGCCCTGAGGAATGGAGCTGGTTTTCTGAAGACTAAGACCTCTGAAGTCATGAGCCCTCAAATAAACTTTTCCTCCTCTACAATTTTTATGGTCAGATATTTTAGTCACATGGACTAAAAACTGACTAAAACAGTATGATAACTTCTTAAGATTTGACTAAAACTTTATTTCTTTTATATTTCCCTCACCTGCAAAAGCAGTTTATATGTATGAACGTATAATGTTCTCTCTCTGATCTCATTCTGTGTTGGCACACACAAATAAGCATATATACACGATACATGGAATGAGCTTAGAAAATATTATTCATAAGCCCTTGATCAGTGGAACATTGTATTTGGAAACTTTAACTGGCATGTAAATGTGACTACTGCCTGAAGCCACATGTGGTGATGAAACCTAAACTACTTCATTTAGAAAGGATACATGGAAATGCTCATGGCAACATGAATAGACAAAGATATGGGCCAGTCCTGTGTGGTTTCAGCTATAACCACAATCTGCAATCCTGCAAGAAATTATGAGCCCCACTAGGCCCTTCTCTCTTGGATTTGTGACTCATAGAAAATTCAGTAAAAAATGAAGCATGAATTTAAGCTCAGAATATATTATTTTAATAACAGGGTATTGTTTTTTATGTTTCTGACTAGATTCCTATGGATTTGCATGTACATATCTTAGTTTTTAGGTATAAATGACAGTAAGGTATATTTTGACATATTATACATACATAGGGTGCAACCTATTATTATTTTGACCCCATTCTTGTGGTGAAACATGATGAGGAGTTACACTTGTTGTGTATTCATATGTAAGCATAGAAAAGTTATGTCTGATTCATTCTACTGTCTTTTCTATTCCCATCCCTCCTTTACTTCACTCCCTTTTTCGAATCCAATGAACTTTATATTTCTCCTTCCTACCCTCCCTTGATATGAGCTAGCATCTACATAACATAGAGAACATTCAACCTTTGTTTTTTGAGGACTGGTTTATTTCACTTAGCATGATAGTCTCTAGTTCCATACATTTCTGGCACATGACATGATTTCATCCTTCTTTATGGTTGAGTAATATTTAATTAATTATGTATACATACCACATTTTCTTTATTCATTCATCTGTTGAAAGGCACCTAGATTGATTCCATACTTTGACTATTGTGAATTGGGCTGCTATAAATATTGATGTGGCTGCATCACTGTAATATGCTGATTTTAAGTCTTTTGGGTAGAAGCCTAGTAGTAGAATATCTGGTTCAATCGTGGTTCCATTCCATGTTTTCTAAGGAAACTTCATACTGCTTTCTAGAGTGGTTACACCAATCTTCAGTCCCACCAGCAATGTATGAATAAACCTTTTCTTCCATATCCTCTCCAATTTTTTTTTAATTTGTATTCTTAATAATTGCCATTCTGACTGGATGAAATGAATTCTCAGTGTAGTTTTAAATGCATTTCTCTAATTGTTAGAGATGTTCAACATTCTTTCATATATTATTTGATCATTTATATTTTAAGATCAAGGACCTAGGCTTTAGACTAGAGACTCTGCAACTACCAGAAGGAAAAGTAGTTCCAACTCTCCATCATATTGTCTCAGGAAAAGACTTCCTCAGTGAGACTCCTAAAGCACAAAAGTAAAATCAAGGCTTAATAAATGTGATGCCATCAAACTAAAAAGCTTCTTCACAGCAAAGAAAACAATCAAGAACATAAACAGAGAACCTACATAATGGGAGAAAATCTTTACCACCTTTACCTCAGATAGAACGTTAATCTCCAGGATACACAAACACCTCAAAAAAATTAATGCCAAATAAATAAATAAATAACCCAATCAATATATGGGCAAAGGAACTGAACAGGCACTTCACATAAGAATAAATACAAATGGTCAAAATATATGAAAAAACATTTAGCCAACTTTTTATCATAGATTTGCTAAGCCATCATATGTGATGAACACATTCACAAATAGTGTTAACTTTAAAATATAATTGTGTTTTCACTACACTTTAAAATATTTTAAAATATTATCAATTGGTCAAATAGAAGGGTTCCAGTGTATGAAAAGTTTTAAAGAGAGTATAATAAGGTTACAATATGAAACTTGCAATATTCCCACTTAATTAGAAATTAAGGAGGTTGGAACTCTAAGTATATTTTTAATCCTTTAAAAAATATTTTCAAATGTGCATGCAGAGTTTAAAAAATAAGTATCTATGGATCAGAAACAAATTAGTTCTACAGATGCATATAGCAGGATTCCATATTTTTATATGTCAAATTCTTTTTCCATATATTTCTGAATGATTGATTCTTTTATCAGCTAAAAACAGAGTAGTTTCTTTTTTCTTAAGAAAATTTTATTATTTAACAACATCTTAAAATTTTTTTCTCTGAAAAAAATGAAATATTTCTTTGTCAAATAAAGTGGATTAAAAATTTACCATGGTAGAAGTGAAAAGATATGACAATGTCAAAATTAACAAGTGTATAGACTGCTTTTTTAATAGTCATTTGAGATGGACCTCAGCTGATCAATAGAAACTACCTTCATGATTTTCTTTGAATGGGTATAAACAACAGATTTATAAAATCTGTCAACCTCTTTTCCAATATCACTCAGATGTAGAGACTGCCATTGAGGCTCTGGAGGATATGGCGGGGAGGGGGGAAGAAAGATATAATCTAGTAAGAATGACATATACAAAATATTTTAAGTGGGAAAAACTGATTTGTTTTAGAATGTTCCTTGGATCTTTTTGTCAGAAAAATAACAAAAATGATTTCAAAGGAAATAATGAATTGAAAGCCCTTGTATGCCTAGTGCAAGAATACCCTGAATTTTTTAATATATCAGAATAGTGATAAATGAAAAGAATACTTAATAGTGTATTTGATTTCAGTTTGATCAGGAAATCATACTTAGCCAATTAATGTGTTCTTAGAAAACAAAGACAAAGGCTGGGTATCCCTCATTAGAACACAGTATCCATTGAATGACAGCTAAATATCTTGGCTATATGCTGCTCTGGGTCACAAGTTCAAAGAAGTAATCTAGAGATGTTGAGAGTTGAGAGCCTGGATACTGTGTTGAAGATAATTGGTGTATGCAAACTCACATGCCAAATAATCTATAGAGAAGTAGGATTCATTATAGCTAAAAATAAATTAGCTTCATACACTGCCTCAAGATTCTGAAACTGAGAATTTCAACATGCTTCTTGAGTGTGATTCGGAGACAGATTTGTAACTCAAGGGTGGCTATTGTGGAGGGAGAGAGAAATCTAAGTAAATGAGGTAGATTGATGCTTCCCAAAGGCCAACATTGTACTATCACTAAGGCTCATTTTGCTTTTCTGTTCCTGACCAGTGCAGTCACATCTGTACCATAAGAACATCATATATACCATCTTCTAAATCTCACTAATGTACACACTCACAGAGGAAATAGCTTCAAAATAAAGAGAATTATATAAGAACTATGTTCATTTATTTTGGTAACTTTTCATAAAAAAATATATGGCTGAATGTTCTCTACCTCAGAATTTCCTGCAAAGTAGCAACTATAAACATTCTCTTATTGTACTTAGAGGATTTCCATGTGGAAATCTACATAGGATAGGATTGTATATAAGATGAAAAGAATAGGAATATTTGTGGATTGGGTAAATATGCATGAGATTCAGACAAGCCTATTCAGCTAAGAAAATCTAAAATATTACTATTCAAACTACCTGCAGTGATTTTCCCAAATTCATTACCTGTATATTCTGGAGGTCAGAACACTTAACTTGAGACATACCCTATTAATAAATTTTAAGTGAGTAATAAAGTATCATTATCCATAGTTATAGCATTGCACAAGAGATCCCAAGAGCTTACTTATATGTATATCTGAAATTTTATGCTTGTTAAATAGAAATTCCCCATGTTGCCTTCCCTGGCAACCATCAACATACTCTTTGCTTCTATGAGTTTGATAATTTTAGATAGGTCTTATAAGTGAAATCATTTTTCCTTATGTAACTGGCTTATTTCCTTTAGCATATTCTCCTTTTTCATGAATATTACATTTTATATATGTGATACCCTTTTTTATTTATTCATCCATGAATGGACATTTAAGTTGTATCCACGTTTGGCTGTTGTGAATAATGCTGCAATGTGCATGGAAGTACAGGCTTCTCTTAAAGATTCTGTTTTCCATTTTTTTTGCATGAATAACTAGAAGTGGATGGCTGGACTACTGATATTTCTAGGTTAAATACTTTGAAGGACATTCATACTGTTTTCCATGGTGTCTGCACCACTTGGAACTCCTAACAATTGAATACAAGGATTCCATTGCAACATCAATAGCTTTGCTTTTTTAAAAATCGTTTTATAACAACCATCTTAAACACATATAAAGTGTTATTTCACTGTGGTTTTGACTTGAATTTCCCATATAAATAAGACATTGAACAAATTTTTATGTATTCTTTTGACTTTTTTTTTTTACTTATTTGGAGTAGTGGTTATTCAAGTCTCTCCCCGTTTCTTGTTTGTTTTTTGGAAGTTCTAGTTCTCAAACCAAAGGCCTCATATATGCTACATCAGCACTTTACCCCTGAGCTGCACCCTAGCCCTTTCCAGTTTTAAAACTGGCTTTTATCAGGTCCTTCTTTCCTTTTTTGCTTTCTTATTGCTTCCTTCCTTTTATTGAGTTGTAGGTTTTCTCACATATTTTGGATACAGACCCATAAAAAATGTATTATTAATATTATCACCCATTCCAAAGACTGACTTTTTGCTGTTTTTGCTTCCTTTGCTGTGCAGAAGCTTTTAGTTTAAAGATGTCCCAGTTTTCCATCTTTTCTTTTTCTACTGTGCTTTTGGAGTTATATCCAAGAAATCATTGTGAAGACCAATGTTATATCTTTACCCCTTAATATATTATATAAATTATATAGTTTCAGATATTATAATAAGTTTGAGTTGGTTTTGTGTATAATAAATATATATTCCATTTCATTATTTTATATGCAAGTATATAGTTTTTTCAACACCATTTACTGAAATGCTTCACTTAACCATTGAGTAACAATGGAACCCGTATTTTGTAAAAGCTTTGGTGACCATATGTTTCTAGGCTTCCTATTCTGTTCCATTGGTCTATATGTCCATTTTTTTTGCAACAGCATACTGTTTTAATTTTGATAACAGAAATGTTGATGCCTCCACATTTTTTTGTTTACCTCAATATTGTTTTGGCTACTTGGTATAATTTGCAGTACCATAAATCTTAAGAATTTTTTCTATCACTGTAAAATAATGTCATTATTTTTTACATAGAAATTTTATTGATTTGGGCATTATTATAACAATAACAATATTAAGTCCTCCAATCCATGACCAAGGGATCTTGTCTTTTTATATTTGTGGCTACCTTAATTTCTTTCATGAATCTTTTGTTGTTTTTAACAATACAAATCTTTCACAACTTGATATATTTCTTGGTATGGAATTTGCTCTTTTTGAAGCTATCATGTTTTTGACAGTTTCATATGTTTAAAAAATACTATAAACTGGGTGGCTTAAAAAATAAATGTTTATCACAAGTGATTCATACAGAATTACAAAAGATGTTGAAATTCTAAAGCAAACAATTTCTGTAAATTTTCTACTATACTGATCTAGAGCTTAACTTATGAGAACAGTAAAGTAAATTTGGCAGAAAGTAAGGCCAACATCTATGATAACTAATACAAACGAAAAGAATAAAGAAGAAAAATATGCTAATTATAAAAAATATTAATTAAGTATATAAATGTTATATAATATTAATTAAGCATTTAAAGAAAGTTGGAAAAGTTGTGATTTACTGGCAACACAAGTACAGTATATAAATAAGATGGTACTTACAATCAATTGCTTTTTAAAATTTTCTCTCAAATTGTTTACCTTCTAGTTGAGCAAATTAAGCACATATTCAAAATATATCACCAACTGGAGATTAATAGAACAGAAAATAGGTGTGCTCTTTTGTTCTCATATTTGTTATTGAGTTTTCAAAATATCAAATTTAATTACTATAGAATAAATAAAATCTGATACTAATTGACTACAGAAAATTAATATTTAATTTTCACTTTGAAAGAATTTACTGTGCAAACATCAACATATCATGGAATACATTTTCACAAAATAGAATATCCTATAATTAGTATATATTAAATGGAATGTCAAAAATAAAGTAAGAAATAAATATATTTACCATAACAAAATACAGAAAACTAAATTTTCACAAAAAAATAGCAGTTATGTGATATTTAAAATGTAAAACTAAAATAAAATGCCAGCTGAAGGTTTAAAAAAAGTGACATATAGCTACATAAAAGCATATAAATTATAAAACCAACAAAGCTAAAGTAATATAGTGATGTTAGTAATATTATTATAATTTAAGGTGAAAAATCAATGGAAAAGAAACCTACCTAAAGTTTAAATGGTCAGACGTATTTCTCATTTGCTGCAGTCCGGCTGCAGCAAAATAACTGGGGGGTGACGAACAACTTGTGTAGATTGATACAGCAGGAGTGGGAGCCCTTTATTGTAGGACGGAGCGGTATATATACATTCCACACAGCTTATCTTAATTAACATAAACTCGATACAGCAGTCAACCAATAAGGAATCTCCACACTTAATGGGCTCGCTGGCGTTACTTCACAAACCACTCCCTCTGGCAAAATGCCAGGCGCCCATCCTGACTTGTTTACAGACTCTAACACTCATTTAATGTAAATAGTATTGACATATATAAAGCGAGATTCGAACCATAACTGTGTTTTAATGTGCTATTGTTATTAATGTGTGATAAAATAACTACAACAATCATAATTGCTTAAAGTGTCACAGAATATCTTGCAGTTCTTAAGGTAATGTGTTGGAGAAGGGTCTCACTGGGACATTATCAAGGTGTCAGAAGATTTGTGACACTTCCTGGAGGCCCCAGGGATTGCTTGTTTTCTTGTTTTTTCTAACTTCCCGTATCTCTTTGTGCTTGGTCCTTCCTGCCTTATCATCTACAACATAAAGTCACCTTCCTCATGTTGCCATCTTGTTCTGTCGTCCAGTTTCTTTCAATCAGTTATAAGGTTCCTTTTTATTAACTGCACCCACCTGTATAATCACAGATAAGTCTCCCCATCACAGTTCATTTGCAAATTTGATTCTATCAGCAACATTAATTGCCTTTGTCATATAAAGTAGTTTCAGGGCATTAGGATCTAGATATCTCTGGGGTAGCATTTTCTGCTTCACATCATAAAACACCTATTTTCCATAAACTTCTAGAATATTTAAATTTAAAAACTTCTAGTAGAAAGAATTTGAATGACACACATAATAGGATGTGTCTACATCTCTCATGAGTTTTTCGTCCATTTGTTATTTATATCTCTTAATGAAGTTTTAAATGCATTGTGTATAAAATACCTAAGAAAGTAAAACCATGAAAAGTATAATAATAAGAAAGTGATGGCCTTCACACAATATTCAAAACAGTAAGATAGAAATGTGTTGTGTGTGTGTATATGTGTGGGTGCCTGTACACATGTATAAATACAAGCCATAAAATTTAATTTTTAAACCCTCTTAATTGTTCTTAGCATATAAATAATTAAAAAGTAAAATCATAGTTTGTTATAAATAAATGCTAGAAAACTTAATTGCAAGTGTATCAGCAAGGTTTGAATGAAAAACTTATAACTCTACAATTATTAAACTAAAAGAAAATATAGGTTATCAGATCTTACTGTTTTCCTCTACAAAATACACAGGTGCTAGTAATAACAATAGTAAAACCAAAAAGTATGCCAAAAGCAATCAAATAATTAAAGTACACAATAAGAGAATCCTTAAGTAAAGTAATAATAAAAAGATATTAAAATATCTTCATGATTGAGCTGTATCTAAATTTGAGTGTGGGATGCTTGATTGGCATATAGAATAATTAAAGAGATAATTGAATTTAACAAGTGGAAAATATATTTTGTAAGTGTCCTACCAAACAAAGAAATAAGCAGGTAATAAGGAAAAGAAGTCAGTGTAGGGAAACAATGTCAAAATTTTATAGTAACTACTCTTTTTTCCCAGTGTTTCACCAGAATCTAGCAAATAGCACAGTTCTAGAGTCAAAGCGATAAAGATCCTAAATGCTTAGAGGTTTATGTTTTCAAAGATAAATAAGAAAAGACAAGAAGACTTTGTAGAAGAATAAAATTGCTTTAGGGTGAGCATTTTGGGGTGGAACAGCATAAGATTTAATAACTTTTGAGAGCCCACCCTGAATAGAACATGGACCTGTGAAGATGATTTCCAGAAAGCTCCTCAGATTCTAAGGGCGAAGGGTGGAGAAAGATCATCCAAAATTTGGGCAAGGAGAGGAAAAAATCATATTAATCATTTTAAAACCTTCTGAAAGCACTCTTCTTTAAAATGTCTGACCTCAAAGTAAACTATTTTATCAGTGCAAAAGTGACCAGTGGGGAGGGAAATACCCAATTCTAGCCCACCTAGCTTTTAATATAGGGGAATCTGACTCCAGCTCTCTGACAGTTTGTGTAAGGAAAGGGAAACACACAACTCAGTAACTTCAAGCCTTCCTGCTCACATTATGGGTGGGAAAGCAAGAGAGTAGCGGAAGAAACCTTTGAAGTAATAGAAGGTAAGATTTTACAAAATTAGCAGCACAAAATAAAGGACAGAAGCAGAAATTTCAGAGAATGCCAAAGAAGATGAATACCAAAACCTAACATCCAGACATGTCATATTCAAATGGCAATAAATTAAATACAAAGGACTCTTGAAAGAAGCTGGCAGTGAGGCTTTGTTGAGGGAGTAACCTACAGAGGAACAAATATGAGAGATCAGACTTTTTTTAAAAACTATAAAGTAAGAATAGAGTGGATTAAATATTTAGTTTTTAAAGGGAAAAAGAAAAAGAAGTACTCTATTCTATTTTAAGTGAAACTATGATTCAAAAATAATGAAGAAATAAAGACTCTCTCAAACAACAGAATTATACTTCAGAACCACAAAGGATTTATTCTAGGTATATGAGCTTATTTGACATCCAAAAAAATGTAACATGCCCCATCAAGTAAAAATAAGAAAAGTTGTATGATAATAGTAATAGATTCAGAAAAAAATTATAAATTCCAGCACCTATCTATGATGAAAAAAATCTCGGAAGGCTAGAGATACCAAAAAAAAAAAATTATCCAACTTGAGAAAGAACATGTACACAAATCCTACAGCTAATATTTTGTTTAATTTTGAGAAATTAGATTGTACTCCACTAAGATAAACAGGAATCTAAATCTAAATAATTCTCCTTTCATTATTTGAATTCAACATCATAGTTGATGTCCTAGCTAATCCAGTAAGTTAAAGAAAGTAAAGACACAGGTTTCTTTGTGACAGTCCATCATATAATGGACTTACACACACGTTTAGATGATACAGTAGTTTTTTTACATACCTAGTCTACATAATATAACCTAACAACCTGCACAGCATATTATTATAGTGAATGCTCTAGGCAATTGAACATGATCATAGAACTTCTGTACATAAATATATCTAAATGTATAAAAGATACAATAAAATGTTATAAAATATTTTAAAAAATGGTATACCTGTAAAGAATCTTTACAAGGAATAGAGCTTGCAGGACAGAAAGCTACTCTGGATAAGTCAGTAAGTGGTCAGTGAATGTGAAAACTGAAGATATTGCTGTACACTACTTAGACTTTATAAACAATGTATACTTACCACATTAAATTTATTTATTTTCTTTGTATGGGACCATAGTTTGAAGTTAGGGCCTCAGGCACACTATGCTCCTACCGTACCACTAAGCTATACCACCAGCTTCCTAAATTTGCTTAAATTTGTTTCTTAATTAACTAATAAATTAGCTTAATGTAATTTTTTACTTTGTAATTTTTAGAAAATTTTTAAACCTTATTAACTCTTCTGTAGTAACAGCTTAAATCACAAGTACATTATACAACTAAATAAACATATTTCTTTAATCCTCATTCTACAAGATTATTTCTGTTTTACAGTTTTAATTTTATTTTCCTTTTCTTTCTTTTTTTATTTTGGTGAAAAACTAAGGCACAAACCCACAGATTTCCTTTCAAGCAAAGAATGCATAAACATTCCTCTTTATTAACAAAAGCCCTTCAGTGTTGGGGTCCACATTTTCAAACATCTTAGGGATTTTGTAGAGGTCTGAAAAAGTTTCTTCTCAACCCTGCACTGCGAATTCTCTCAGAGGATCTTCTTTTTCTTTATCTGGAGTTGCCTTGTCTTTTACCTCTTCTTTAATATTCCAGCAACTCATTGGACCATTCTTCAGGAACAACTCTAGGAGCTCCACAATGTCATCCTCATGTATCCTCAGCACAAAGGTTGCGTTCAACTTACCCACAGCTTTCTTGTTGCTCATTATCCTTATCAAATATTTTGAAATCATGAGTAAGTCTCTTTCTTCCAGATGTCATTCACAAAATCCATGTTGACATCACTATAAGAATAAAGTGAGGTTCTTGATACAGTCATAAATCTTACAGTCTCTCCAGAATTATTTCAGTGTCTTCCTCAGGTACAGACATAGTCTACCCAAAGGTTCCCTTCAGCAGTAGATCTTAAAAGCTTTAACCAAAACTTGAAATATTGATTGGATCCAAATATAGTATTTAGAAGTGCCACTTTGATGTGCACATACAGATCACTTGGAGGTCTTGCAGGAACATTATCAACAATGAGCAAAATCATGAAAAGTATGTCATTCTCTGAGGAGTATTTCACAATTTTTCTGGCACAGCAATTCAAGAAGACATCCTACAAGAGTTGCTGGATCATCCCTGACTTCTTGTTGATCCTATAGAACACTAGGAGTACGAAGTCATTGATATGCTTGATGGTCCTGAGTGTCTCATTGGGTCAGATAATAAGAGGTTTTTACATGGAGACTGCAACATTGCTCCCAAGATGGATAGTTGACTTGTCCTTAGAAGCTCTGACAACTGGCATTGACTTGTCTGATTATGGATCAAAGTTCTATAAGGCATCCATTTCCAGAATACAGATATTGCATCCCCCCAAAAACTTCTTGGACAAGTAATTTTCCTCCTCAATCAGCTAAATAAGAGTTTTCAAAAGTTCTTCAGGTAACTTTATGTCAGCACTTGACACTTTAACATGATTTAATGAATTTTTGAAATGTTTAAATCATCCAGAGCTAGTGTAAATTAAACATCTTAGTTGGTTCAAGCTTCTCCTCCAACAAGCTTTTTGCTTCAGACATGATCATAATGGTACTAAGAGGGATACACTTTTGCGTGTGGTTGGTTTTCAATCCAGTCACCAGATGTTTCTGCCCACGTGATGTAGGTCCTTCTGAAAATGTTGTTAATCTTGGTGTCTTTAATGAAACAGATCTTTGACAGCTTCTGCCAATTTATTCTTGTGTTTGAAGCTACCATGTTATGGGATATGCCTGACTGGCAAGTAATAACTATCAGTGATTTTCCACCTGAGTAGTCCTCAATCACTTTCAATTTCATTTCAAGAAGGAACAAGAAGAAATAGTTAGAGGATTGACACTACTCTAAACCAAGACTTACTATAAGGTGACAGAAATTGACAAAAGAATAGATGAATACATTAACTGAAAAAAAGGAGAGAGAACTGGAGGAGATACCTACACACACACACATACATAAAAAAATGATTTAGAAAATGAGAAAGATAATTCAATGAAGAAAGAACATTATTTTCAACTAATAGTGTTTGAACACCTGGAAATTGAAGTGCAAAAATGCACCTATAACAATATGTGTAATAAATTGTCAATTAACTCTTATTGAAAACAAAAAAATATATATTTAGACAATGACCTCACTGGTTCACAAAAAAGTTAGAGTGTATTATAAAACTAAAGGTAAAGCACAAAAATTATAAAATTTGAAGAAAGTATCATTTGTTGACCTTGAGTTTAGCGATGACATTTTCTGTACACCACTGAAAGCTTGATTCATGAAACATGAAATTAATAAAATGTAACTTATTAAATGTAAGAGCTTTATCTGTGTGAAATTCGATGTAAAGAAAAAGGAAAGACAAATGTTATACAGGAAGTATTATTTTCATAATATATAACTGATAAAGGATAAGCATCCAAACTGTACAAATACTTATAACTCTTGTCCATTAACAAACAACTGGATAAAGAAAATACAGTACATATGGGGCTGGGGATGTGGCTCAAGTGGTAGCACGCTCGTCTGGCATGCGTGCGGCCCGGGTTCGATCCTCAGCACCACATACCAACAAAGATGTTGTGTCTGCCAATAACTAACTAACTAACTAAATAAATAAATAAATATGTTTAAAAAAAATACAGTACATATGCCTGATGAAATATTATTATGACTCTGAAAAGTAGGAAATTCTTTCATTTTCAATAACATGAATTAATTTGGAGAACATTATGCTAAGTAAAATAAGCCAGACCCAGAGAAATAAATATCACAAGTTCTACTTGCATGTGGAATCTAAAACAACTGAGCTCATAGAAGCAGACAATAGAATGGTGGTCACAAGGGGCTCAGGGGCTGGGGCCATGGAGAGAGGGTCAAAGTGCACAATGTTTGGGTTAGACAAGGATTATTTGAGATCTATTGCACAGAATGATGAATATAGTTAATAATAATGTGCATTCAAAATTGCTAAGAATACATTTCAAATGATCTCATTGT
The DNA here is from genome assembly GCF_001458135.2 of Marmota marmota marmota. Taxonomy (NCBI): domain Eukaryota; kingdom Metazoa; phylum Chordata; class Mammalia; order Rodentia; family Sciuridae; genus Marmota; species Marmota marmota. The sequence goes on from NW_025999932.1 coordinate 20,051,937, forward strand.
AAAAATAAATATTTAGGTGATTGATATGGCATTCAGCCTGATTTAATAATTCCAGACTATATTCATATACAATTACATCATTTGGTACTCCATAAATATATACAACCATAATTTATCAATTAAAAATACTTTTGAAAACTGATAAGTAAAACAAAAAATATGAACAGACATCTCACTAAAGATGAAACAGATGGAAAATAGCATATAAAAGAATGCTCAAAAGCAAATACAATTAGAAAAAAATGGATATTTAAAACAAATGAAATACCACTACACTCTTATTATACCTAAAAAAGAGTAAATGATGATGAGATGATGATGACAAGAGCAAATAATGGTGAGAATAAGAAACTCATGTATTACTTAAGAACTCTCATATATTACTTCTGGGAATGATATAGTCATTTTTGCAGTTTGTCAGTTTCTTACCAAAGCAGGAAATTTTCTAAAGAAAATACATACTAAGAATTTTTTACATTTACATAATAAACTTAAAATCTGCCTTTACAACTGATACTATTCATAGTATAGGGATTTTTAAAGGAAACTTGGATGGGGTCATGGAAATTCTATATAATCCATTCAATTATCTGTAAACATTATAATATTCTAAAATATTGTCTATTAAGAAGTACTCCGCTACAATCAAGAAACAATCACTGTTAGTTAATTTTCAGAATCTGAATATTAAAAATCAGTATTTTATGCAACTATGAAGGCAGATTTTATTATATAAATGTTAAAAATACTTAATGTGTATTTTCTTCAAAAAAGTACCTGCTTCAGATTCTCATAATAAATGAATTTATAAATGGATAACTTAGGTATAATAAGAAAATATAAATTTTATAAGAAAACCAGTTTTTCCTGTCCCCACTAAAATAATTATTTAAAAATTATTGGTTTGAAAGTTTGCCACCTTTTAGTCTCTCCAGAAGCCCATATGCTCAGGTTTAGTTCACTCCTCTGAAGTTGGATGTTAGAGTCTTTTAAAACTTAGAGAAACACAGAAATCTACCTGATTTTTCATCTTTCATGACAGAGAATAGACAGAACAGCATGATGAACAGCCTTCATTCCATATGTTCTATTTAAATCTTGCCAATTTCAATGTTGTAAAAAGTGCAAATAAAAACCAACTACCTATTTTTCATTCTCTCTGATTCTGGAGTAAAGAGAAATTACTTTCACATTTGGAGTCAATAAAAAGGTGTAATAAAAAGTTTAATTTAAAGTGAGCCTTAAATAAGACTATTTGAAAAAAAACAGAAAAAAAAGAGGGAAAAAGAAAGAGCACAGAAATCAGATGCAGATTCAAGGAGTTTGGTGACAGGAAGCCAAAAGACAATAGTTGGAAAGTTATGCTGTGAAAAGTTTAAAATGATTTATCACTCGCCAGAACGGTGAATTACTTAAATTACTAGGAGAAAATTATGTAAAAGGAAAACCATATAAAGTTCCCTTTAAATTGAGAAATTCAAAGTGGATAATAATGTTAGTTTGAATATGTTGATGTAAAATAAAGAGGGCATAAAGACAAAAAGGGTGAGAGGAATTTATAATAATGAAGACATTAAGGTTTGAGTATTGCAGGCATTGATTAATACACATTTTTTTAACATAAATTGCAGTTGAGGTGGGTACAGGAAGGCAAGTAGAAATGCCCATCAGTCAGTAGATTCTGGTAATCAAAAGAATATAAAATGACTGATAAAACTTGGGCAATCTACAATGAAATGTTGTATTTAAATATTATAAAATGAATAGAGATCACCCAGTGTTGTATTGAATTTAAAAAAAATTGTAAATGCTGACAGATGAGTGATGAGACTGAAACTTTCTCTTGATTTGTGGTATATAATGCTCCAGTTTATATGTCTCTGTTAGTTTGAAACAACATACCTAACCCTCAACAATGACTAATTCTCAGAAAAACTTGGTTAGGCTCTGAACTCAGTAAAAAGTACATGTCTTGGTTTTATTTTTTAACTTTTAAATCTCACCTTCTTCCTTGATAGGTCTCATAATTTCCTTGAATCTGTTGAATATGCAGAATTTCATTGATTATGTTACATAGACAATAACATACTGCAACACTACAATAATTATCCAGTAGAATGTTAACTCACATGTATTTCTTTGGCCTATGACACATTACTTCAATAATAATAATTATTTAGAAAACATTCCATTAAAATAATTGTTTTTTTCTCTTAAGTTTATTTACAATCTGTTGAGATCTTTAACATTTGATAGTATACTCTTAAACTTGGCATAGAATTTTATCTCTAACTACTTGACCAATCTTTCAAGTTTATTACATCAATAAAATTTGAGTGTCTTAATGTTTTTTATAATAACTTATTTAATTAAACAAAAAGGGGTTGCTCAATCATGATGTGCTTTCATTAATTCTTTAGGTATTATAAATATTAATTTTTTGAGTAAAGAATCTTTCAATCTGGTTCATATCAATTAACACATCAATTATTACACCAATTCAACTAAGAGTCCCAAGGCTTTGTTTTGTTTGTGTGTTTTGGCTTCCATTTGGCAGCTGCAATTTGTTCATCATAAAATCCATAATGAATATTCAAAACCAGCTCGAGTTAGGCAAATTCAAAATCCTCTTGCATATTTATGACCACTGTGTTAGTAATTTGTTTTTTGTCTTGTAATGTACTTTATTATCATATCTAAAAATGTCTGTATATAATATCGTATTCTAGTTACTATACATGTTGTATAGATGTGTAAGCCAGGTTAATATTTCTGTCTAGAGAAAAATAATATTTGTCTAACTCTATTGTTTAATTTATATATATTAATTTTGGTGATGTATGTACAATGTTAGTCAATTAACATTAGAAATTCCATGCAAAAGTTATTGATATTTCATTATTTCTCATATATTTCAAATAAATTTGCTCAATATCATTTACTAAATGAGATTTAATTTGAAAGTACTCCCCATTTTCCCCAGCCGTAAAAAACATATAATTCTCCAATTTCATTTATGTAGCTATAGTCTTCTGTTAGCCTATCCATTTATTCATCAAATTTTTTCTTCATAGTGCCAGGAGTGAAGATTTTTTAAAAATGGTCTATTGTTTTCAAATTCAAAATATTAGGAAATTTCCAGGTGCATAAGACATACAACGAATATTTTTTAATGAACAAATGAATGAAAGGTTAAGTCAAATTTTCTCAAGGTTTCTTAAATTCTACAAAAGGTTTTGATGTTTATATCAATTCCTAAAGACAAATAAGTTACATTTGTAGTCCCTCAATCCAGTACAACTATTCAAAGTTAGAATAGATCATGTTACTGTTATATTTTAACAACTGTGAGAAAATAAATGGTACTCTAAGTATAATAAATTATTTTTTGTGGGAGAAGAAAGAGCATCCATATTGATGGTAAGTATCACTGCAGGTGTTAATTCCTGGTAAAGTTGCTACCATATTTAGAAAGAGCAGAAATCATCCACTCAACTGAGACCATGCAATTCTATCCTTTAATTGAAGTTTTTTCTGTCCACTTGGCCTATGCCAGCTAGGTAGTGATGAGGCTACAGTTTGTTTTGCCCTATATGTGGGAATAAAGCAATTGACCAAAAGTGTCTGTCTTACCCAGTTGCCCTTTTCCAGGTCTTTTGGTTAGGAAGAAGCAGTTCCTATTGCACTAATTTTTGTTTGTACCCACTGAAATTTCCAGATGCAGGCTTCTAGACATGAGCCAGTTAAGAAAGTACAGGTAACTCATAATTTCAGTTATATCCTGGGTGTTGGTCAGTAAATTCTGCCTCTAGGGTGCCTTTTTCTCTCCAACTTTCAGAAGATTTTGTTTTGTTTTGTTTTGTTTGTTTTAATTATTTATTTAGTGTTTTTGATGTCTCCTATGCTTTATAGATTTTTTTTTAGTTTTACTTAGTGGGATGAATGTAAATAAAATCATTTTTATTCTATATCCCTGAAAACTGACATAATTTAAATTTTACTGATTCTTTTCTTCATAAAAAGTATTTACTATCCACTTATAAAAATAATATTTCAAAATTGTCAAGAAAAGTGTGTGTATATAAACCTTTTTCTTCATTAACCTCATAAATCGTAATAGCTCTGGGAATGGTGGTGTTTGCCTCTAATCCTAGAGGTTTGAAAGACTGTGGCAGGAGGATGATGAGTTCAAAGCCAGCCCCAGCAAAAGTGAGATTCTAAGCAACTCATGAGACCCTGTCTCTAAATAAAATACAAAAAAAAAAAAAATAGGACTGAGTATGTGGCTCAGTGGTTGAGTGCCGCTAAATTCAATCCCTGGTCCTCCCTCCCCCTCCTCCCAAAAATAACAAAATAACTTATTTGTATGTCGTATTCATTTTTTCCAAATAGAATATTCATTTGATGGGGAGAGGTATCATGTATCCATCAACCTTGTGACCTCAAAACCACCAAACACTGTGTAACCACTCAGTAATAGTTGTTGAATACTTTAATCTGCTTTTAGAAGGACATAAAATATGTTTGCACTCAGTCTTCATGTACATTTTTTTAAGTTTGTTTTTCTTCTTTTCTAATTTTTGAGCTCCTCAAATCACTTCAGAGAATTCTTTCCTGAAATTCTAGCTAGAAAACACTTTCTAAAATCTCTAAAGCAGAGCTGTAATTCAGCAGAGTATTTCATGTCAATCCTGGTGACAGTCATTAGGGATCTTCTCCTGCCAGTCTTCCTCCAGCCATCTGCTCTCCTCCTCAATCCCTCTCCACACTCACAATTACTCTCAGACTTACTGATACAAACTCCCACCCACTGATACCACGTAACAGTGGCTCACACATTTCAACCCAGGAACCCCAGACCTCACCACTCACACAACTGCAAACATGGACACTTGTATTTACATGGCGTTACTTTCCCATTCTTTCTAACACAAAATCATTCACACACTTGCAAACACATTCTGGTTTACCAGGCTCCCTCAGTTGGGAGAACTTTCCTTCTCTGACTCACTCCCTTCTCCTCGCCCCCACGCCCCACACGCACACTGAGGAAGAAAGTATAATTACAACACCTAGCCACAAAGGAAAAAAAAAGAAAGAAAGAAAAGAAGGAAGAAAGAAAGAAAGAAAAGAAAAAACATCAAGTAACAGCCTTTATGTGTATGTATATGCATATGAATATATGCATATATATAGTAATGGATTTATTAATGTAGTAGAGCACTGAACAAGATAAGCAATAGTTAAATTTGAAAACACAGACAATAGGAATACAGAAGTATTTCATGTAGTTTTGTAAAAATTGCAAAACTTTTAAGTATTTTGGAAGAAACTTATTTGTTCAAAATGTGTAAATAATCTCTAATTTCTCTGTTATTAATACAGTGATAACAGCAATAAAAATCTCTACAAAACAATTCCTAATATCTTTTTGTCCTTACACACAAAATCCCCAAAATAATAGTTAAAAAAATCTGCACATTCTTCATGCTTCTGAATATCTTCTCAATCTCCCGGAGTCTGATATTTTAGTTCCTGCTTCATTGAGACGTCTTTAGCAAAGCCCACCAATAATCTTCTTGTTGATAATTCATAACAATTTTATAATTGATAATTGTCACTCGAAACTTATTTGACCTCATTTGTCTTTGGTACTTTTGAATAACATCTTGTTGTTTATTGGAAGTCACTGCTTTGATTCTGGTTATGATGATTTTTTTTAATTTGTTCTCTCTTTTGTCAGTTTATTATCTGCAGCCTAAAATTGATACTCCTGGGGCCCCTTTTCGTCTCAGTTTGCTCATTGTCAATGTGCTACTTATTCTATGCATATGGATTATATTATCTCCTGTATAAAGGTATACTAAATCATTATTTTAAAAGTACCTGGCTATTTATTTTTAGTTTATTTTTAATTTACAAATAATCATTATGTGTATTTATGGGTTATAATGTGATATTTCAATGCATGTGTGCATTGTGAACTTATCAAGTCAGTTTATCCATCACCTCAAAAATGTGTCATTCTTTGCAGTCTGAATATTTTAAAACATCTCTTTTTGCTATTTTTATATATGCAATATGTTACTAACTAGGGTCACCTGGCTTTGCAATAGAACATCAGAACTTATGCCTCTTAAAAGGAAAATTACCCTGTGTTATGATTTAGATATGAGTTGTCTCCCAAAAGCTTATGTGTGAGATAATGCAAGAAACTTTAGAAGTGAAATGATTGAGCTATGAGAACCTTAACCTAATCAGTGTGCTAGACAATTGGTAGGGATTAATTGAGTTGTAACTGTAGGCAGGTAGGGTATGGATGGAGGAGGTAGGTCATTGAGGGATTGTGCCTTGCGGTTTATGTTTTGATGTGTTTAAATGAGCTCCCTTTCTGCTTCCTGATGCCATGTTCTGAGCTGTTTTGGTTTTTTGGTTCTGATACATGTTTTTCTGTGGTAATCTGCCTCACCTCTGGTCCCCACCAAAATGGAGTCAGCTTTGATGGACTAAGACCTCTAAAACCATGAGCATCCAAATAAACTTTTCCTCCTCTAATAGTTCTTGACAGGTCTTTGATCAGTGCAGTGAAAAGGATGACTAAAACAGAAATGGGTACTAAGAGTGCGGTCATTACTGTGAGCAACATGATCATGTGATTCAGAGCTTTGGGAGCTTTTTGGAATTTGTGTGTGGAATTTTGGAAAGTTTAGTGATGAAAGCTGGAAAAGCTTTAGAAAGCTGTAAGAGGACTAATGGGCAATTCTGGTGGAGGTTCCACAAGACCAGAATGCCAATAGGACTGCAGACAGTAAAGACTGGGCTCATGAGGAAATTATACTAGAGGCCATTCGTGTTATGTTCTGGCTAAGAAGTTTTCCACATTTTGCCCATGTCCTGAGACTTTATGTGAGGCTGAATTTAAAGATGATGGACTAATTAATCTGGCAGAGGAAATTTCAAGACTGCACAGCATTCAGGCAGTGGCATAGATATTGCTGGTAGCTTTTAGCCAAGTTTATTGTGATAACCAAAATTGAAAAGCAAAGCAGAAAGATTTGAAAAACTTTGCAGTTTGGACATAAACCTGATAGTAAAAATAGGGCTAAGGAAATGTTAAAATGCAAAGAGGCAATAAGATGGCTTGAGGGCCTCTCAGGAATTGGCAAGTTCACACCCATCTCAGGATCAAGCGAGTAAAAGTGAAAATTCCTTTGAGAAGAGACCTGTCCTGTGGGAACAGGAAAATCAAGGAAGTTGTATCACCATGCTCAGCTGCCCAGGCACTCAGAGGCTGCAGTAGCTGTAGTTCCTCAATGCTTGGCTACTGGTCCAGATGGCAGCACACTTCC